>NC_083772.1:33751518-34126473 GCF_963514075.1 Conger conger | reverse complement strand
TCAGCGGCTGTGGGTTTACGTGACCGGGGTGTTGACAATAGACTCAGTGTTGGTCCATTCAGCGATGATGATTAGTGGGGGGCTGTAGGAGAGCCAGACCTGTCCGCGGCCCTCTCCGGGCCAGGGAGAGGCGGGAGCACTAATCCTGTTTCCTGAGAGTGGGCTCCGGAAGAATCCAAAGTGCTTTGCCCCGGAGTTCAGGGAAATGCATAATATCTCCTTCTGTTCGGCGGTAATAGATGTGTACATGCACATAAAACACACACACACACACACACACACACACACAGACACACACTCACACACATGCTCATAAAACACACACAGACTCACACACAATCACAGACACACACTCACAAACACAAATACACACATACACAAGCACACATGCACACACGCACACACACACTCACACACACACACACACACACACACACTCACACTCACACTCACACTCACACTCACACTCACACTCACACTCACACTCACTCACTCACTCACGGTCAGTTTGCATGGTACCGGCACTTTGTCAGATGGCCTCTAGAGGGAGTGCCGTTGGTCTGCGCATGTTCTGGTGCTTGTTTTGTTTTTTTAATTCCTGAGAGTAAAAATAATGTTCATCCCCTACTGTACATCACTGTGGATAAGAGCATCTGCCAAGTGATTGAAGAGTAATGTTTTAGCGAGGCACAGAGATGCTATGCGGCAGGTATGTTTTTCATATTACAGGCCATCCAAATCGTATGTGAGGACAGCAGGCACCCGTTCAGGGAACGTTTAGTTTGTAACGAGGCTGTCAGAAGCGCCTCTCCGGTTTGGGTAATCGTAGCCATCCCGTTAAGTGAGGAACAGGGCCCAGTGTTGACGCTCAGCTTCTCTCAGGTCAGTGCGTTTCATCGCAACGCATGGGGACCCTTGTCAACCTGCCCACAGAAATGCAATTAGCACACAAACGCACATCCAGGCTCTGTAAATACGCCACCGTTCCTACACTATCTCTCTCAGCTGTTCATAACGCCGTAGTCACATGCTTTAAAGCTGCATCCATCAATCATCTAAGGGGTCCGCTGGGAAATACTCATACCCAGAAACATTCCAGATATGAGATTGATGGCTCCAAACAAATGAGCACAGAAATCACTGCATGTTAACAAAAAAAAAAACAGACAAACATGGCTCCACGCAACCAGCTTTCACAGCAATTTGGACCTTCGGAATGGTCGTTATTCATGTCCAAATTCCACATTCTTATTTTCTTTTCAAGTATATGTTACTAAAAAGTAATAAATTATGGCAAAATTACCAATTCCCGATTTCAGTTCAAGAACAAAGACAAAATGGCTCCAATGTGGCACTGTAATGGATATGCTAAACCGCAATGTCCTACCCAGCATGCTCTGCCAACAGCTTTCAATGACCTCATATCTTTTTCAACAAACTGTCCCCATTGGAACTGCCCCATGCAAACTGGAGTTAAACTTTGGGACTAGCAGAAGGCCTGCCCAGTGGCAATGGCATCAGCGTGATGTGGTGTTTGTTTACATCTGAATCTGTTCTTTTGTTGGATTTCGTTAGTCATTGAGATGGGACTGCATGGGAGAATTTAGGAAGACTAACTCTTTTGGCAAAGACATTTTCTGGTTTTGCTTATTGGCTGAGAGAAATAAATTGAATCTCAATGCAGTTTAGTAAGCCAGTTTGACTCATTTCAAGACTTGGAATGCAAAAATGTAACTTGTCAACCAAACCGAAACAAGCCAATATTTTCTACTTGAGAGAAAAAAAGATCTTAAGTCTTATTATAAGAATAAAACATTTGTTATGACTGACTTTTTTTTTTTGGCAGTGAGGGAGTCATTAGTCTGCCTCACTTGAGCAATTCATAGAGAAATGTATCATTCTTGAATTGTTATACATTTTGCTATTTTAAATGCACCAACTTTTGCAAGCCGTACTTCTGTTTGACTGACAGTTGAGTAACCTTAATTACGTTCTAATTGTCCCAAATTAGCCTGTCTGTGTTAGTGGGGTATCAAGCAGCGTGCACGGTCTTGTTTGAGCATTGGAATTGATTGATTTCTCCCCTGTAATATATTGTGTATAAAAGTGTGGAAAGTAAGTCTGCTTGAATGTCTAATGGGGTTAAAACCTTTGAATTTTGCATCTGAAAACTCACCCAGCACCTGTTTCCGTAATACCTCTCTCCTCTACCCCTCTTTTTTTATATTATGTTGTGCTTGTGTTAATATACTTTTACCATATTTTTAGCGTTCCTCTATTTCATAGGAGCTTTTGTTCCTTAAAGCACTGGAGAAAACCTTATCTCGTTTTGTTAACCCCAATTTTTGTTCCCCGCATTGCCAATGTTATGCTTAAGTGCTCTTAATTGTCATTATCAGTGCCGCTGTAATTAATTAATTTAACCTTTATTTAACCAGGCTAGTCTCATTGAGATTAAAGACTGGCAAGATAATAAATACAAATACATTGCTTGACCTCATGAAGTGGTAAACCAAATGTCATCATGATCCCCGCAGTCGTTCTGTCACTGGGTCTGACAGTCCCTCTCTCTTGAACCGGCGCTTGCATGTTGCATGGCAATCTCACGTTCTTCTCACTGGTTAAAGCTATTCCTGGCTGGATGGTATACTTGTAGCTCGGGCCAAGGCCTACAGTGTACAGTGGGTTGAAGACCGTCATGGTTTCCTTAGATACAGCGAAATTGGTTCCTCCACAACCATGCCAGGTACCTAAAGGTGGCCGGTTCATTCATGGTAGCTGCAGTACTTGGGTGAGCATGTACAGGGGCATAATGCTTAACACAAGTGGCACAATTGTGAACAAAAATGAATTGAATGAATGACAAAAAAAATTAATAGAAATATTCCGAGTAGCCAATTGTGGCTGTAGTACTCCTTGTACTTGGCTGTGTTAAGTCATTTTATGCATTCAAAACTATTTATTTTAATCTTCAGTTTCAGATCCACTTGCATTTTTTACAACATAGAACACATCAGAGGTCTTATCTGAATGGGGTAACCTCTACCCATAGAAAATGCAGTTTCTGTGCCATCAAGAATGAGAACAATATCTTAACTCTTTCAGCCTCTGTGTGTTCTTTGACTTCTCCACCCACGCAGATTTTCAAAGTCTTTCTTCTGCTCTCCATGGTCAGCGTGTGTGTTCTGTTCCCTCTTCACTCCCATTGGTTAGCGCTCGAGGCCTTTTCTTTAATAATCTACTGGAATATTTTATGCTCAAATCATTTCATTTCAGCAGACAAATTGAGTATCTGCCAAGAGCCATAGCCCGAGTGCGAACTGAAAGCGGAGATTAAAGAAGGGAAATGACAGGCGCTCTAAGTGCCAGACTTGTCCTTTACTGTACCCCCCCCATTTTCTCAGAGGCCGACGGTAATCGATGCACGTCGCTGTCTGAAGCCGTCGCCTTTTTCACTGTTTACATCAATAACCGGACTCAATTAGACCAAAGTGGGACGTTGCTGAAATTATCGACACTGAGCTTCTTCCATCCGTCCAGATTGTGTGCCATTTTGATGTTTGGGTATGACATACTTATACCCAAACCCATTGGTTGTTTTTTACGGTGGTCTTTGTGCTTCACTGAAATGCTCAGCCCCACAAACAAGAAGCATCCAAACATATGCTGTTAGCCCCACTTATGTACGCAACATATTTGTGTCAATTTTTAATTTTATGTTTGTATATACACGTTTGTGTGTGTGTGTGTGTGTGTGTGTGGTGTGTGTGTGTGTGTGTTGTGTGTGTGTGTGTGTGTGTGTGTGTGTGTGTGTCAGAGACATAGTGATAGAATGAAAGCCAGCAAATGCTCCAAAGTCATAGTCTCCATGGTAACTGATGTCATTGTCTGTGTGTGTGTGTTTTAGCAGTTATACATGTACTGTATTTATTATTTTATTTGTTTATTCGTATTATTGTTTTATATAGAAGTCCCAGTATGAGTAGATTACTGCAGGGAGAGTGCAGTGCGCAGTGACGGACGGTCTGTGGTGAAACGCTGTGCGTCAGTGCGTCTGTGCGCTCGTTCATGCGGCCACTGAAGCTTTTATTTACCCAGTTCTGCTGCAGCTCCTGCAGCACCACTCTGCTGTACCTGTAAATACTGCCCCCGTCATCATAAATGAGCTGTGTGAACAATAGAGCCACTCCTATTCCAGCTGCGTGCGTGCGTGCGTGCGCATGCGAGAGAGTCAGTGGTGTGGTATGTGTGAGAGAGTCAGTGGTGTGTGTGTGTGTGTGTGTGTGTGTGTGTGTGTGTGGTGTGTGTGGTGTGGTGTGGTGTGGTGTGGTGTGGTGTGGTGTGGTGTGGTGTGGTGTGGTGTGGTGTGGTGTGGTGTGGTGTGGTGTGGTGTGGTGTGGTGTGTGTGCGCATTCATGCATGTGGGTGCGTGTGTGTGCGTGCGTAATGGTTTAAAACGATAAACACAATCTGCACAGATACAGACAGCATTAAAAGAAAAAAATGAATTGTATTTCAAAAATATGTATTTTTTGCTTCTTATGCAAATTTACCTGGTAAGAGATGGCCTGCTTTGGAATACAAGTGCTCCTGAGGAAATCTCCTCTTTTGCCTGCTTTGGTTTATACGGTCTCCCTTAGCCCTGGCTTGCAGCATAATTAATGTGAATAGACTCAAACCTCAGTTTAGAAGTGTTCTCATAAGAACATAAAATGACTGTAGGTCATGTCATGCAATGACATGCTAAGGCATCTATTCGCTTTAAAATATTGTAACTACCAACTCTACGGAGGTTAAATCTTCGAGGTTACATCTTCAAGGAACGAACACGGTCACCACTTAACAATGATAAATCTACTCATTAGGCTAATAACTTTAGAAAGCACATTTAAACAAATCTGGGCAGGAGTGTCTTGTGTATGCTTCAGTGTTTTTCTAGACATAATATAAGTCTGTGGGCTGTTTGTGTTCCGCTGAAAACCTTCATTATTCAATATAAAATAAGCTCACACACACAGCTATGCATGGTATTATTACACTTGTATGTCGCTGTGATAATGTGTGCATATTACATTGTATTGTCGGTCTTGGTGTTATATGTTGCCTGCAGTTCCGCAGTGTCTGTTTGGCCAAGACCAATTCCATTACAAGGTCAGTGAAATGTTATATATCTGTATGAATTATGAATTACATTTACTTTTTTGATGAACGTACTGTGATACAGTTGAATGGCTCTTGATTGGGTGAGCACCACATCCCCTCATTATAAATGTGCTCAGTTGATGAGCTGACGACGTGGTGTAGCACGAGTAGAACCGGCTTCTGGAGACATCAAGGTGCAGATACTGTCCTGCTAGTCTCATTTATACACCTTTCCAATTCTCTGTTCCCAGTTCCGTTCCTAGTCATTCCTACTAATTTTCCCTGTCTCATTCCTAGTCCCTTTCCCAATCCGATCCCTAGTCCCTCTCTCATTGCCTCTCTCTGTCCCTGTTCACCGTGCAGATGAAGGCTGCGTTGCTGCTTTCGTTCGGTGAAGTTTGTCTCCTCCTGGCTTTTGTGGCCTTAAGTGCAGCATAAGCATAGTGGCTTATGACCACTTTTCTGTTATGGCGAGGGTTCTTTAACCCAGCCTGTTGTAGAGGGAGATTGAGTCTTACATAGAGCAAGGCTAGAAAATGCTGGCTGCTTCAGAATCATACTGCTCTGATACAGAGTCTTCAGTGATTGTGCTGAACTGCAAGTGACCATGTCGCACCATGGAGAACATCAACATGGGATTAAAGGACAGGGTGCCAGGTGACCAATTGTACCAGAGTGTACATTTTTCCGGCCCATACAACGTCAGGCATCCCACTTCTCCCGGAATTTGTCACCTGCTCCCTGATGACCGTGGTCAGAAATCTCCTGCAAGTCAGCAGTCTGCAGCACAGGTGTTACCACAGAGGTGTAGAAATTTCCACTATCCCGTCGCGAATTGATGAACAGTTGCAAATTGAGGAACCATAAAGTGCTAGAGAATCCTACCAAGTCTGTGTAATTTGCAGGGGATCTACCCGCCCACCCCCGATCAGGTAATGTGGAGGGGGGGGACCTCCCCCCCTCGCAGGTGTACCGGAAATATTTTGGTCGCAAGGGTGGGATGTCTGCTACGTACAGTCTTATTACTGAGCTCTTCAGATGCAGGGCCGGGCGACGGCACGGCTAACGGGAGCGGACCCGTGGTGACGCCCGTTTCGGGACTGCCACCGGAGCGGATAGGACAGGGGGGCCGAGCCCCCGACCGCCTCTCTCTCTCTCTCTCTCTCTCTCTCTCTCTCTCTCTCTCTCTCTCTCTCTCTCTCTCTCTCTCCTCTCTCTCTCTCTCTCTCTCTCTCTCTCTCTCTCTCTCTCTCTCTCTCTCTCTCTCTCTCTCTCTCTCTCTCTCTCTCTCTCTCTCTCTCTCTCTCTCTCTCTCTACCACGGCTCTCTCACCCCGCTAATGGAATGTCTTCTCATGACGCGCGGGGGAAAACAGGGGGGGGGGGGGGGGGGGTCATCCATCAAAGGCACTATCGAGGGCCGGATTCTCCGTTAAGATTAGGCCCGTTAAGGAAGACGGATGGCCATTGTCACCGCTCAGCAGCGTCCCGAAAGGGCTCAAATTAAATCTGGAGATTCTCAGAGGTTGCTTAAGTTGCCGTGGAGATAATGCCCATAAGGCTGTGCGGAGCCTTGTTCAAGGGTGATTAGGGTGGCACCTCCCAGCGTTTATTATTATTATTATTATTATTATTAAAAATCATAAATATTAACCCCATTCTGAATGTGTGGGGAGAGGAGGCATTTGGGAGAGGGAGACGTTCAGCAGGATGAATTTGGGCGAGGCCTCGCAATCGGCGAGACTTGATTATCACTTCCTCTTAAAGCGAGACGTCCTCAAACCCCGAAGAGCAAGGAATAAACTGACATTGGTTCGAAAGATATTGACCTTTTTTGTTTCAGTTTATAATTACTTCAGTCATTCAAGTGGTAAATTTAGTTGTTTTTTTATACACATTGATAGCCTTCCCATTTGCATTTTAATATGCGTTTACTTATGAAACGGCAGTATTCCGAGGTAGCGTACAGCGAATGTTAACTAATCTTTTATGGATGACAGCAGTTCACCTGAGATTCCACTTGCCAATAAGGCTGTAGTTCTGTATGTGACATTTTATTTTCATGCAACAACTAATCAACATCTGAGAATCTTAACACTTTCTGAATTTTCAGTGTTGTATGATGTATAAAGTTTGTCAGCAGAATTCCACTAATTATCACCTTATTTCCAGATTTGAGGTGGGTGTCAGCTCCATGCTCATTTTTTATAAAAATGTTTTTTTGCTTTCTCTTTTTTTGCGTCTCTAGTACAAACCTCAAAGATGCCTTACATTGCAGTAATACTGCCAGCGCCATTATTTTATGTGTTCAAAGGGCAAGGATACATTCCAATCTATACCATGTGCAAAAATAGATGTGTTGTTATAAATAATAGCAAAAGACTTACTGAAATGTCCCTAATCTTACAGCACTTTGCAAAATGCGAATGCCATTGTTTACGTTTCTGACTCCATCTCATCGCTCGTGCCCTTTTTCCTTCTGTTAAATTTGATGACACATTTTGTGGTCGTATCTGTATGTTGCAACAGGATTGTATTAACTGGACCATACATATTGATATTTTCTTACTACATTGGATAGCTTTAGATAATATCTTGCCAAATTTGTGATATTGCCAAATATCAAACTGTACAGTCCCGGCTAAAGGTTTTGTCGCATGAGTGGACAAAAGTGACAATTGCTAATTACCCAACTCTTAATTAGCTAATACAGTTAGGAAACAACACAGATTAATCATAAGTGTCTAAAGCAGTGGTTCTTAACCTGGGTTCGATAAAAGCATAGGTATATATTTTATTTTCCAATAAAATATATACCTATGTTTTGAAGAAATCATATTTTATTTTTTATTTTATAATTACGAAGGGTTCGGTGAATGCACTGATGAAGCTTGCAGGGTTCAGTACCTCCAATATGGTTAAGAACCACTGGTCTAAAGTTTATTTAGATACTAGCAAAACAATAATTTCATAGATGCTTATAAGGTTTATTGCTTGATAATGAAGAACAAGCCAGTTTCTACCTGGACAAAAGCCTTGTCGCAAATCAAATTATAATCAATCAATTTTATCTTTCTCAAAAAGTAAATAAAATACCAAAAGAAAAATCAGTCAAGAATCTGTTGATATTTGGCATTGTCAATGTTACCATCCACCTTACAGATCTCCCTGGCACCTCCGTATTGGATGTAACCCCAAACCATCTTTACACCTCCAAATTTCACTGTCTTCTGGGTGAACCGTGGGTCCAGACGGGTCATCGACAATATTGGTGATATTTTCGCCACTCATCTGCTGTCCAACCTTCCGTCAGGCTGTGGGCCTTGGCATACGCAACACGGTTTCTTAGCTGTCTCTTGTTTAGCGCTGGTTTTAACTTTACTAGCTAATTAAGAGTTGGGTAATTGTCAAAATTTGGCCACTCATGCGACAAAACTTTTGGCCGGGACTGTAGACTCAATCAAAATTGTATCCTATCATGGTGAAGCCTGATGTTTGCAGACTTTTGAACTGCTATTGAATGGCACTATAGTTGTTTGACAAGTCTTCTTGTCCACAAGCAGTGGTGGTTTAGGCATCGCCGATTTATTGGCCGAGTTGAGTGACTCAACACCACTGGCCTTGGCAGATTCTTGTTTTTCATCTGTCGGCCATGTTCTCGGGCTGCAAAAGCATGTCTGTTCCGACGGCCGTCAGCGGCGTTACGTCACCTGGCGGACAGAGGCCTTAATGCCACAGTGCAGCGAGTAGGGAAAGGCTTTAAGCGGCCTGCACTCCAAGCCCCCGTAAGGCATTCTAATCCGACATTTGATATTCGCCTCATCCCACACTGCCACTAGTAATTGCCCTCCTTCCATCAAAAAAAATTCCTGTGCTCATTTTTTAGCCGCCATTAGCTCTCCGCACACACAGTGTGCGCTTGTCTTCGTAATGGGAGGGAATATAACTAATTACAAGGCGCACTTTCCACTCCGCTATAGCGCGGGTAATCCCAGATCTGCTACTGTTTAACTGTCAAATAAAAGCAATCAAATGCACAAATTGTGTTACTTGGGTTATTGTCCTCATTGAGGGAGTTGTTTGCCCAGCTCCTAACTGAAACAAGATACATAACAATAGATGTAATGTAATGATAGAGCAAATGTGCCCGGCTGATGCATCGGGATTCATAATGCTCTGATGTGCACTTGGCTTAGAGGCTTGCAGATAGCATCAGGAAACAAATGAAGATTGAAAAGTGTGGCGTATTCTCTGCGCACTCAAAGCACATACCCCTTCGCAGATTAGTCACTCTGCAGGGTCAAGCAGTAACTACTGCTGGAGTGGAGTACTCTTCTTTCTGAGGAAATGGTGGCATCTCCAAAAGCCAATTTAGAAAACAAAACTTTAAAGCATGGCACATACACTTTTTAACAATACCGAGTTCTATTCTGGGTTGGTTTCCTTTTGTTTCATGAACAAACTGGGCAATGCATGAGTTTTTCCTGTTTTTTTTTCATTTTTATTATTAAGCCTCTCTGACAACCCCCTTTTCCCACACACATGCGCACACACACACGCATGCGCATCTAATGATTATAATTGCTCTAGATTATGTGAATACATTACGGTTCTGAGTGTAAAAAGAAAAAAGAATAACATTTGGGACATACAGTAGCAGGAGCGTGGTGTTGTTAGTCTCACCTCATCACCCTGTCCTCGTGTTTGTGCCTTGCCACGGCGAAGGTTGGCATTTTCAGCGCCAATGTATTTTGGGGCCATGGGCTGTCGGGTTGACTGAAACCGCAGACCCAAGTGCAGCCCCGCGGGGGGGTGGGTGGTGGTAGGTAGTGGATACCCAGGGCTACTTTACCCCGGCTGCCAGCACCTGTCCCCGTGCCACATCATCACAGATGCCCCCCGTATTACACCAAATGAAAATCGATGCTGTCCTGACGGCAGCAATTAGCGTCATCTCTCTATCGAGTTTCTAAAATTACTCCTGGCCTTTTGGCCTCCGAGTCTGTCCCTCTACAGAGCTTTCTAATTACTCATTAGCTGCATGGCCTCACCTTTTATAATCCCACCTCGTAATGTTATACCTTTCATCTATTTTGGAGGGAGGCTGTCTTTGATGGTTAGCGCAGCGCTGAAGCTCCATTAGCTTAATGTCAATGATAAATTGATGGAGTGCTGCAGCCCAGTGCAGCCTCTCTCCATATCCTGTGGTCAGGAGGCTTCCTCAACCCCCCCCCCCCCCACCACTCACACCCCCCAACACCCCTACATGCTTTTTTCCCCACCTTATTTAATTTAATTTCTGTCCAAACGGCAGCTGTGATTGATGTCACATGATGCTTGTGTACGCATGTGTGTTGGTGCGTATGTACGGTGCTGTAAAGTATTTTCCGCTTTCCTGATTGAATCTAGTATTGCATATTTGTCACAGTGACTGTTGTCAACAAAATGTACCATTAGACAAATGTTGCCCGAGTAAATATAAATGTTAAAATCACTATGAATAGTGAAATAAGATGTCAAACACCAAAACCAAATTGGTAGGTTTGTAAGCATGAACTTAAAGCAAGTCCTGCCACAGCATCTCCATTGGGTTCATATCAGGACTTGCTGCATAACCCAATTACACGTCCGCTTCAGCTCACAGACAGATGGCTGGACATTCTCCTGAATAATTTTCTGGTACCGAGCAGAATCCATGATTCCTTCAATAATGGAAAGTTGTCCAGGGTCCGTGGCAGCAAAGCATCCCTGCACCATCATGCTACAACCACCCTGTTTGACTGGTATGATGTTCTTACTGCTGTGTGTGCTTTACACCTGACGTAATGGAGCCCATGCCTCATCTGTCCATAGAACACTATCCCAAACGTCTTTTTTTTCTAGCATTGGTTAGCAATGGGTTCTGTCTTGCTACTCCCCAAGAATCCCATTTGTGCAATTATTATTATTTATTTATTTTTTCATTTTATTGCGGAGTCATGAACACTGATGCTAGCTGAGGCTAGAGTTTCCTGCAGTTTTTTGGATGTTCTTCTAGGATCTTTTCTCATGTCCTGGAGGAGTTGTTACTGCACCCTCAGATTCACCACTGTGAGAATGCCAGTGTTCTCCGTTTGGAGCTAATTACTCTCACTGTGGTTCGGTGAGGTGCCAGAGCCTTAGAAAGTTCTTTAGGTGGCCTCGTCAAAGTCTTGAAATTAGCAGTTAATGCGTGAAAACATAACCATTTGTCTGAATTAAAGCAGTTTGGGTGCAATTATTGCAGCAAAAGATGGTGCAACCAGAGTTTAAGCTTAAGATGCCAATGCCTTTTGCACAGGGGTGATTAAAGTACTTTTAAAGGCTGTTGGGTAACTGACTCGGTGCGGTCTCGGATGGAATCGGATCTGTGCCAGTGCTGACTGTGGCCCGCAGCCCACAGGAGCAGCGTTCTGTGCGTGCGAGGCTTGTGAATACAGTGTGAAAAGAAGCGTGTGATTTGGGGGAGGACTGCAGAGGACCGCAAACTGTATTCACTGTCCTGAGTCAGCAGCAGGGGCATAGAAGGGCGGCTTGCTTGTACATAGCTTGTGAATCGGATGTTCCAGATTTGAGTGGGATTTATTCTTTTTATTTAAATGGTGAAACCATTCCATTAAGGGGGCAAATACTTTTTCACAGCACTGTATATGCAGTTCCTACAACTGTCACTGTTGCCAAGCAGTGCTCTGAACAAATGCTATGGCTGCATGACTTCAGGTTTTGAGATGACATTAGCAGCAGGCTGAGAAACGGCAAATGTAAGAACAGTGGGCTCAGTGACATAATCACTCTCAAAACATTCTTCTATTGTCATCGGATAGAAGACATCCAACATGATGCCAATCAAATGTATCCATTTTGTTGAAGATGAAATGCAGCAGCTAGCAAACAAAGTAAACGTTTTCAGTTAGGACGATGTATCAATCACTGGAAACCAAGATTCTGGCCGGTGATAAGGTCCGAGTGATGTTCTACTGTTTATCAGCACTTGGAATTATTATTATTATTTTTTTCTTTCTTACAGGGAATAGGCTAGGCCTGTAAATGACAATGAATGCAAACAATGAATTGGTCAAACCACTGCTGAGAACGCACATTGTTATGGTTGTCAGCAGAAGTATATTTGCTTTAATTTGTCATTTGACCAACACAGCTTACTCGGCCTATCAGCAGACATGCTTACAGTAAATTGACTCAAAATACCTGAAATGATATGCTAAGCTCACCCACGTTACATAATACTCTCAGCGTAGATTATATTACCATAAATACCAATTTGTGCTTGTTAATTTTGGGATTATGGGAGAAGTGCGGAGCATTGGAGTGCTAAAACTGGCTGGGTTATCGGTCTCTGAACTGCGGGTGTGGTTTCACCCCCAGCCTCCATATTAGGGCAAGTGGACATTATTAGGTTTACCCTCTCACACTTTGTGGGGCCAGACAACCAATGGATGATAGCATGGACTATACGGGCTCCCTACCTGATCAGAAAAACATCATACATGGAACCACCTCCTGATTGGTCAACGGGAATTGGTCCAACAATCCGCCCGCAAGACCACATGCACATGGCGATTTCAAGCCAACAGTGCCTAATTTATTTGTTTGTTTTACTTTTCAAAAAACAATTGGGAGCCCGTAAACCAGTCGGCTTGGCTGGGAGTGGTATCTGATACGTAGAGAGTAGCGACGTTAAGATTTTTCAACGTCTGCGTCAGAGTACATGGCCCTTTGGTTGCTGCTACATACATTAAACACCTTCAGCAGAAACGCTTTGTAAAGCAAACCTAATAGTTGAGTTAGAAAACCTCTCATGCACAGACACCATTAGCGCTAAAACCCAGAGATAATGCATAGCGCAACCGCTTCATTTAGCATGAACGAATGCTTTGTCATACTTTGCTTCGGTCGATTGCACTTTTATAGGTGTGCATTGCCAATGCATGCATATCCACATCGCCGAGAATAGATATCCCTGCCGGACAATACTTACTCATTCACACCTTTCATTTTTAGCATTATTTCCATTTCTCCACGTTCATGCAGAAAGTGTAATGTTCTCTTTCTCTCTCTCGCTTTCCCTCCCTGTCGCACACTGTACTGTACAGTAAATCACCAAGAAAAACATGAAACCTATCAAAGGCTTCTGTTGAAGAGGTGTTGATGGGTCTGTGCTACCGGCAGGTTTTGTCGTGGAGTGTCTGTAACAGTATGCGGATAACGGCACTACTTGCCTAATTCATTCTAGCAGGTTCAGGGAAGCCGGAATAGCAAATTATAACAGCAGTGGTAATATTTAAGCGAAGGCAGCATACCTGTTAATGGTAGGCTAGCAGCTTGCAAATAATATGAACCCTGCTACTGCTGAAATGTGGACTCAGGTCTTGACAAGTGGTTTCAATTGGTTCCATTGCTTTTGTGTAGCATGTTTGCATATGCAGATCAGAATATAGTTCTGAAAAATAAGCAGGTACAGCGTGTCACTTCAGCCAGTTTCATTGTGTAGCCGCTTCTCGTCTGTCCGCTGAAGCGGCCCACTCACTAGAGTACTGTGTTCTGGACCTAATAAGGTTAATATCCACATTTCCTCATGGATCTAATAATGCTTCCTCTAGCCGATTGCCTATTTTATTGAATTTTGACCTCACTCTTTGGAATGATTATTCAGTTATTTAGTTAATTTTCTTGCACAAATGAAATGAGAATCAAGTGCAGTGATAGATTTGATAATTTATTCTGCCCTTAAAAGGCACTGGTGCTGCTGCTAATCTCGATAACATGATTCATGGAGAATGTTTGTTTCTTTTTTCGCTTGGTTATGTAATGCCACTTACCAAGAAAGGCACTTTTTATACCCTTTTTCTTCTCCGTACAGGAGCAAAGGCATTTTTACTTCTTTCATTTTGTTGCAGGAAATAACACAAAATGGGGGATCTGAAACTATGCCAAACCCCACTCTTTTCTTCCATCGTCTGGCCCCATCGCTACAACGCTGCTGTACGGCCAAATACTGATCCTCTCCTCCTCCTCATCCTCCTCCTCTTTCTCCATCTCCAGAGAGCTCCTCCACTCCTGGATACTGTTCCCTTCCTTCATCACTTCATCATCCCTCTTCTCTGGATCATTCTCCACATTAGATGCTGCTTTTCTTCTTCTGTGCATGTCCGTCTCATTCCTACCTTTCAGGCAAACTCTGTATGCCTCTCATTCCTGTCTTTCCGCCCAAGATCCTCTTCTCTGTATCCCCCCTCACTCATTATGCTCTTCTCCTCTGTACTGTGTCTCTCTCAAGTGGAGAGCCTGCTCCAGGCGTCAGGTTTAATGTAAAACCCAAAGGCAGAGTACGACAGAGACAGGTCTGCACCAGCTCAGCGCGACGTATTCAGCACGCAACAGTGACGGAGAACTTCACTACAGCTTGAGCTGACCACAAACCTTTAGAACTGCTCTGTCTTTGTTCCATTGACTCAGCTGAGATTACAGTTGTTTTAGCGCTAAAAGGCACTGCCATTACATCAGGCTTATGGTCCTTTTTTTTTTTTTTTTTACTTGAATTGCCCCCGCATTGACGCGCAGTGCACGGTACAAACAATTACACAAAGGGGGTTTTACGACTCTATTAAACCTCCAGGTAGTCCGTCCCATTAGGAAACGATATCAGCCGGTATTTATGGCGTCGGTTACAGTGCAGGTTGGAGCAGGTGCGCTGTGGGTTTGTGGAAATGTAACATCAGAAATAACCTGCGGTGCTCTACAAAGGCCTGTCAGAGATGACGACTTTGTTTAACGCAGCCGTAATTAAGCCGTAGCGTGCCGCGGGGGGGGGCTTGTGCCGTTTGATGCGGGCTGTCCATCTCCAAGGCACCCGCTTCAACGCCACGCGTTCCTGTCCGCTAAACTGATGGACCTGGGCTCCCTCTCCTAGCTGTCACGGCATGGCTGTTTTTAATTAAGTGACCCGTGCTGCAGCCGTAACTCCTCATGCAAATGGGCAGTGATGCCTGAGCCCTTTCAGAGGTAAACCCAGGTCTGAGAACATTCACTTAGACCTTCTTCCATAACTTAGCCTGTAACATATTGGCTAACGTGCATGACTGGGAACCAGAAGATTGGTGGTTCATGACCTGGTGTAGCCATGATGAGATCTGAACAGCTGTTGGGCCCTTACGCAAAGCCCTTAACTCCATATTGCTCCTTGGGTGCCCCTGCTCCCAAGTAACTAGGATGTGTCAAATGCAGGGGGCAAATTACCCCACAGGGTTTTATAAAGTGCACAGCTGCTTCCCAGTCAAGTCATTGTTTATTTAAAGTGCATTTCACAGAAGTCTCAACACTACAATTACAAACATAAAAGATAAATGATAATAAAAGATAAAGCACAGTGATTGGGCAACAGCATAACAACAAGAGACAACAAACGGCAACAAAACGATAGCATCAACAAGTCATGGGGAGGTCGTAAGAGTGACGGGAAAACGTGTTTTTAGTCTACTTTTAAGAATATTTAGAGAACTTGAATGTCTAATCGATGGAGGAAGAGTCAAGAGGTCAGGGGGGAGGGTTTTTATTTATTTTTGGGAATGGCACACTCACCTTTCCTTGCCCGCCCCTCTCCCCGAGTAGTCATAACAACTTCAACAGAACAACTTTGTGACATCAGACCCCTTTCTTCCCCAGCCGCTGCTTCTCTCTCTGCCACCCTCCGCCCCGCCCAGCCCCTCTCCCAGTACCTCAGGGCCCGGTCACGTGACCACCGCGACAGATGGCAGGATCGGCGGGACTGGAGTCCCGGAGAATTCAGGGCATCTTGGCTCCCTCCCTTCACTTCCCCCCTCCGGGTTACGCCGACAGCTGCAGGGCACTTACCGAGACAATTCGGCTAAAAAATCTCCAGGAAAAAAACGCACGGTCATGTTACTTGTGTATCAGAATATTTAATTTGGTTCTGTACCCATCCCTCCCTGCATTTCACACTCTTTACCTGCGTAGCCGGCAATGTAAATTGCGAGCAAATGTCTTTCCGACTGTAAAAGGTACGCTGTTATGGGGCACCCGGCAGCTGAAATGGACTGAGATGGCTTTCACTGATACAGGCGCTTCTACCCGAGAGCGTTCCGGAAATGGCATATTTAAGCCATTGAAATGCATAGCGATGGAAAGCCGAGTGCTTCGGCCCACGCGGGCCTCTGATGAAGAGGCCGGTACATTGACGGAGACCGTCTGGGCGGAAATGAGAAGCGTGCGACACAAGCTCCTTCGTTTGAAGAAGTTTTCCCGGTCCCCGCGGGGCTCATTTTTGTACATTTTTGCAAATGTCAATCAAACGGGGATTAAGATGAGTTGGTTTTGCTGTTCATGGTAATTAGGAAATACTTACCGGTCATGGTAATTTCTGCCTTCGGGAGGCAAAAAGAAATTGAGTCAAAATTGTATATTTGTATATATTAAATTATTGTATTATTTATGCATTTTTTGAAAATACAGATTGTTCATCTATAACGACACTGAATTCTCTACATCAAAAAAAAACAAAAAACTGATCTATGGCACACAGTAAAATGCTCAGTGTTAAACCAACTCTTATAGTAAATATGGTCCCAATAGGACTCGTATACTCGGTTAGAGTTGAATTTTACTCCAACCCTAGCAAATACACCCTAACAAAGCACACAACGCGTACCTCATTCACCCCAACAGCTCGACATCATGCTGTGCCGCTAATTAGTAGAATCAGCCTCATTAGGGCTAAAAGGAAAACCGTACAGGATGATAGATCTCGCGGAACAAGGTTGGGCAGCCCTGATCTACAGTATGGTGTGCTTTGACTGAGCAGTTCAAAGCCACATCCGCCATAGAGGAAGCTTTGATATGGCACTTCTCATTATTAAGAAATGGAGGAGGGAGTGGCAGAAATGGGGAAACTTCTTTGATAGAAAATGAAACCAATCAGATCAACATGGTAGACCTGTTGCTGAGAGACCAGTGGAGTCAAATCAGGCCAGGTGAGAATAGAGAGAGATTATAGTAGAGATTGTATCAGCTGCTGGGCTGCTGCACTCTGATGTTTTCACACAATATGATTTTATTTGGTTGCATATTGTTTTCAAAATACGTTTGTTTACTACCTTGCTAGACGCATCATGCAGTGGGCCTCCTGAACACAACCAGACACAACCATGCAGTCATACTGGGGGTTGCAAAGATGCCGTTTTGTTTCGTGTAAAGTGTGTCTTCGCTTGCGTGGCAAGGGCAAGAAAAGGGTCAATGTCACACGGAAAACACGCTAAGCAGCCAGATTTCCTGGCAGTTATTAATTACCGAGGGCCAGTGTCTTATGCTAAAAGCCATTTCAGCTATTTCTTCAAAAGTGTGTTGTTTACGTTATTTAATGGCTTAAAGGATTCCTTTGTTGGGGGTCATTCACAGGTCACTTGCTCATTTACTCAGCTGCATATTTTCTGAGGTAATTCAGGCTAAACACCATGCTCAAGGGTATAGATGAAAGCCCTGAGAGATGCACACAAGCAGCATCCTGGTTATAGTCTGCTATAAAAAATATATATATTATAGAATTAAATATTATTAGTAATATACCAAGTTCTCCAGGCTGTATTTGTTCTCTTCATTTTTTGTCAGATGTAGATCAGGTGTTCGCCATTACTCTTGCCCTTTTCCATTGATATTGCCAGGTCTAATATGTAGACAGTAAGGAGACAGCATGTGTGGTTTTCTGTTTATAGAGGAGTAGAGGAGTCGTGACCCTGCTAAAGGTAGGTGAAGCTGTAGAGGTTTCCAATCCACCATTATGTAACCTGCATTCTCTCTCTTCCTGCCTCTCTCTTTGACTCTCTCTCTCTCTCTCTCTCTCTCTCTTCCTGCCTCTCTCTTTGACTCTCTCTCTCTCTCTCTCTCTCTCTCTCTCTCTCTCTCTCTCTCTCTCTCTCTCTCTCTCTCCCCCCCACTCTTTCTCTCACCTTCTATCTGGTTCCAGCGAGTGGCTTCTAATGGAAGCGGCGGGGCCCTTTCATCCACAAAATCAAACAGACTTCGAAGTGTGCGTAAACTCGTGACTCACTCTGGTCTAATTTGTGAAGAGGTGAGCCATCGGTGGCTGTATGTGCCTCGCTTCCATTCGATTGGAGCAGTCTCCGTGCGCATATTTTTTATTGCCACTTATGCAGACAATCTAATTTTCTGAAAGGAGCTTTAATTGCAAGGCAGCATTCCATCTAATCTCATTTTCCCTTTTGATCGTTTGCCAAGTTGTTGCGGGTGCATTGTTTAGCCTCACGTTCCAGCCCTGTACTACAGACTGGTGCTCATCCTCTGAGAAGCGTTGACTTTCTGACATGTATAACATGCCATACTTTATCAGAACTGTACTATTTTGTTACACAGAAAAATTGGAATTGGTTGAACGTGAAGTTTTTCTTTCTTTTTTTTCTTTTCTTTTTTTAACAGTGAGACCAAACCGCAAAAAGTGAGTCCGGAATGTTCTGGAAAGCTTTCAAGCCATAATAGCCTGGCCATTTTGGGTGAGCTCAGAGCACCTGGGCGATGTCAGACATTTTGTTCTTTTTTTTTTTCTCTTTTATACTCACAAGGTTGGTGATGCCAGGCAATAAGGCCAATTTTAAAATGCCATAGCTGTTCAGAGAGGAAATTAAGTTTGACTTCGAAAGGACAACTCTGACATGGCCAATTAATAATTTAAGCAATTTCAGCTTTAATGAGCGGCTCAATTACCAAAATTGTCCCCCGAGTCGAGGGTTGATGGCGTTATCATAAGGCGATGCTCCGTCCAACTGTAGGCTGTGGTGTCGGTCTTGGGGCTTCGCTAAATCCATTAACCTTGTCCCAACTTTTGCTCTGAAAAAATCCATGGAAAAAATCTAAATTAAAAGTCTTACTTATAGTATACTAGGATCTTCTTGGTTCTACCTGGAGGAAATAAATACATAAATATTTATGGAAATTGCCATGAATTAGCATGGGAGATAATTGAAAATAATTTACAGTGGTCTTCTATAATGCAAATTTCTTCGCCTTTTAATTGCCTTGTTTTGAGAACTGACAAATTGTTACATCCCTAATGCCTGTATGTGCACTCCTGATCTTTTCTGCATTTTGAGCCCACCCCTTCATCTTCTTTTGAAATGGGCTTTTTTTTTTTCAAAAACAAAGTCATAGGCTGACTGTTGTATGGATAAATTGACTGGGCAGCACGAAGACTCAGTCCAGTGCCAAAAAAGGTTTTCTTTAATTGTGCCTCAAATTCTAAGATTGGTCTGGTTTTTAAATACCTCCCTCTCCTGCAAGGCAATGCATGGGCATGGCAGCATGCCTGACGGAGATCGGTTTATCCGTTTCCTTCACTGGAGGTTGTACATTGATTTGCTGGCAGTTGGCCGATCAATCCCCGATTGATTGTAATTACTGCCTTGCGTCCGTCAGGGGTAAGGCAAAAAAACGGCTTGCTTCGGCCAACAGCTACACAGGAAGTAGTCTTTGTGCTTGTCTGTGTGCTAGAATGAACCTGCAGCCTGTCTTTGTAACGAGAGAGAGATTTTTCACTGAGGTGGGATTTTAACCCCGGCCTCTCACTTGTCCAAATATTTGTTAAGCGAACGCGTTACTCGCTAACGCCAAACTAATGCCCGAGCCAACAACGTTCTTTTGAATTTGAGGGTTACGTCATCAGGGAGTGTTGTCGCGGTAACCTGCTACCAGCCTTCCCTTTGACTGCACTTCTCCGTGCTTGCTAGCAAACTACTCAAGCTAACCGTGCTACAGTGGCCTTTCATATTCCCTTCTGTTACTCTGTAAAGCGGTGGTCTCTAAACTCAAACTCATTACCATGGAGGGCTGTGTCTGCATTCCAGTTTTCATTCCTTAATTGATTCCAATTACTCGTTCACCCCATATGCATTTAACTGCATTAAGGCACCGAATATAAGCAACAGTTGTTATTTAGATAATGCATATAACACTTTTTATATATTATGTGCAAACATACAGCCCTAATTCAGCAAATAATTTAACTAATTATATAATCAATATCTGAGGCTGGAGTAGAAACCAGCATGCACATGGCCCTCCCTGTGTTTGAGATCGCTGCTCTAGTCTTTGTGGCCATGTTCTGTGAAAAGCGCCAAACAAATAATTATAAACTTTATTTGTAGAGCACCTTTCATACAAAGTGCTTTTTAGAGCAGTAAAATAATGCCATAGGTTGAGCCATACAACACAATATAATAAATACAACAGCAAATGGTAAACACAAGGCAAAGGGTAATAGAGATAAAATGCAATAGGCACGCAATAAAAATTAAATGAATTTAAGAGTAATTAAGAATGATAAAGTAAAATAAATAATGTGGCTCATTAAAAGCAGATTTAAATGGTGTGTTTTGAAGCATTTTTATTTAATTTTTTATGTTAACTGGATCAGCCTCTTTGTGGTGGGCAGGGTATTCTACAGTTTAGCAGCATACACACTGAAAGCCGCATCACCCTTTGTTTGTGGTAGCCCTGGGAACATCTAAGAGGCGTGCTGTGGAGGACCAAAGAGTATGTGCTGGAATTTAATGTGACAATCATTAATTTCGGGGGGCGCCAAGCCATTTAGTGCTTTAAAAACCATGAACAATATTTTAAAATTAATCCTAAAAGATACAGGAAGCCAATGCACCTCTCTCAATGTTGGTGCTGTATGCTCTCTTTGTTTGGTCCTAGTTAAAACTCTTGCGACAGCATTTTGGTTTGAAATTCTGTGATTGTTGCTTTAGGAACACCAGTATAAAGTGGTTGGTTGGTTGGCTTTTTTTATATAGCGCCTTTATCCAAAGCGCTGTACAATTAATGTTTCTCATTCACCCATTCATACACACACTCACACACTGATGGCGATTGGCTGCCATGCAAGGCACTGACCAGCTCGTCAGGAGCATTTGGGGGTTAGGTGTCTTGCTCAGGGACACTTCGACACAGCCCCGGCGGGGGAACGAACCGGCAACCCTCCGACTGCCAGACGACTGCTCTTACTGCCTGAGCCATGTCGCCCCATGAAAGTGCATTTCAATAGTCTGTGTATAAAAGCATGCATGAGCTTCTCAGCATCTTTTTGGAGTAAGAAAGGTGTAACTTTTGTGATATTGTGTAAATGATATAATTACATTTTATAGTATTGAATTGAAAAGTTGCATATTGTTTTCAAAACAATTGAAAAGTATGCCCTTCCAATGCAGAAGCTCAGCTTCAGTCTGATGGCAGGACGTCACATCAGGTCCCGCCCAATCTGATGGGAATACACTGCAGAAGAACAAAATCAAAATAAACACCAGGGCAACATGTATAAATATAGCGGAGCTGACGTACTAGGCGTTGCCGATGTTGCGTTGGCTTCTCGGCGCTCAGAATGTGGCGCGGATTGCACCTTGCTGTCTCTCAGCGCTGTGGTGTTGGGTTTGTCAGAGCCCCATGACGGAACGCTTTCCTGTCACAAGACTTGTTTATTGGTGTTCCAGGCAGCCACCCACACAAATTGGTTGAAAGCAGCCATCTCCAAACCCGGACCTAACTCATTAAGTGCTGAATAATAATGAACGACCAGCAGATTCTATCCAGTTTCTATCCAGGGCCAGGGTTGATGACCAGTTGTCGACCAATGGCTTTGTTGGCTCTCGAGTCCGGAATGTTCTGGAAAGCTTTCAAGTTGTAATTGTCTGGCCATCTTGGGTGAGCGCCTGGCTAATGTCGGACTTTTTTTTTTTTTTCTCCCAAAATAAATATTGTTGTGCAGTGCTAATAGCTGTGGGTTAATACATCTTGAATAATGTAAGGAGACTGAGATCAGCTGCTGATATGAGAGGCCTTATGGGAATGAAGCACAGACAGGCCTCTGTCGCCTAGTGCAGAACGCTGTGACCGAATGCTGTGATAACACCCTGCATTCCTGTTTTTAATTCTTGCTAATGGCTTGTTCTGAAACAAGTCCTGCTCATCTCAGTCGTGTCTCACCTCTAAGAATCTCGAACTATGCAGTTAGTGCGTTAACCCTGTAGCTAATACGCACCGAGCCGGAAGTGCTGTGAGCCTCGCATGTGCAGGGTCGAGGCGTTATTTGTGCTTCATCCCTCTTCCTTTTGAGTTTTTGTTTGATTCCAAGATCCGAACGCCTGAACACCTCAAACAAGTAGTACACGTGTAGATTATTTCCGGATCTCATGAACAAACGAGGCCGTGTCTTCACCTCCCTGGTAGCAGTGTAAAGTGGGACAAAGCTTAGATGCTACGGTTGCTCTCATTCTGAAGGTTTACTTCATTAATCCTCTTCACGGGGCACAGAAGCCAAGGGCCCCCTCCCCCTTCAATATGGTGACAGGATGTTACAAAGTGAGTCGATGGGAAGAACTCACGTTAATTTATTTTTAATGTGTCCTCGGGGAACGGTGACCACTGGTTGTGAATAATTCTGAGTAGGTAATGGCAGTCTTGTTTTGTGTGAGTCTATAATAGAGTAGTATTTGGCAGCATGATATATACACAAAGAATGTCTTTATTGCCTTATTTTACATTTAGTTTGGATCTTAAGAAGTAAATTAAGTGGAGTTTATGGGGTTCCTATAGAATATTGGCACTTTACTGTCTATCTGATATGATACTACATTATTTGAACCTGGTGGCATTATTTGGTCCTCAAAAATCTGTTAAATGCTAGAGTGTTCAAACCAATATGGCTGCCAACAGTCTTCATCTTTTAGACTAGTCATGTCAATGTGTAATACCTCCAATAAAACACATTATTTATACAGAATTACTTGTTAATGAGGAACAGAAGATCTATAGAGACCCTATAGGTTATATCCACATGTAATATTTCAGGAAAATATTGCTTGTAATATAAATACTTTATTTTCAGGGCTTTTCAGTTTGGGAAAAGGGACACCGGTGATCTGTCGCCAAATAGTGAAAACCATTTTCCATGAAAATCAGCTTGAGGAATTTTAAGTTGGGCACCGCTAGGCAGACAATAGGCGACAGTGACAGTATTGTGACACAACCAGTTATGAGTTGATGTATAAGCAATAAACTGATAAATGTGTATGACTGCCTACATTATTGTGAAGTGGATAATCTGATTTCATTCCATATCGACATTATATTTTTACTTCAGATATTAAGTTATGCTCATTTAAATATTAACTGTCCAAACCTTGTTTTTTTTTATTCTCATAAATGACATTCATTCATTCAGACATTAGCCTACTCAGAAATTATCTTGGACTAGCAGAGCATAGGCACATTGTTGTGTTTGTACCTTTTGTGTAGAGAACAAACTTGTTGACTGACCGTTAGATGAACAGGAACATATTGTTTTGAATTAGATGGCTGATTATTTATGTATTTGTCACTCTAAGCAAGTCTGCTCCTTGGACTGTGACTGGGTTTAAAACTCAGGCAATCTCATCTGGTGAGTCCATTTTCACGAAATCATGAGAACCTATTTTCACTGTGGTAACGTTAAAGTTGTGAGTAAGTAACTGAGTATTTTTTCACTTTTTGTTTTTACTACACGTTTTGGTCGTTAGTCGCCCTCGACACTGTAGGACGTTTGCATGTCTGCCGACGTAAGTCACCCGCGGCACTGAACGGGTTGAAAACCAATGGTGTATTCTCACTTGCTTTCAATACTAAAACATAACAGAATCTAGTAAAATACAGGATATTTGCTAAAAATTGAAATGGAAAGTGCAAAAAGGTTGAGCGATGAATCAGCCTTGGAAACATGTGCAGGAAATGGAGCCTGTCTGTGTCAGCAGTGTTGGGCTCCCTCCCCTACTTTACTTTGCGGACAGCAGCTTTTAAACCACTTCATGTTCTGAAGTGGCATTTCTAGTTTTTCATGGATTGTTTGGATGCACATTTTAGTAAACAGAACTTAAAATGGACACTTGGCTACCAGGTCGACTCGGATACCGTTTTATTGTTTGTTGAATTTCAGAACAGTATCTGGTCTTTTTTTGTTCTTTTTTGTTCTTTTGGAGGACTGTATCTTGAGGACTGTAAAGCAAACTGACATTGGTTGGGTTCCCCTCATCAGGGAGTTGCTAAAATGTTTTTGTTTTGTCTTTTTTTTTTTTTTTTTTTGCTTTTTCTATGGCCACTATATTTATTCACCCATGGCAAATACTGGCTCTTCTGTGTCATTTTAATGCTGATGGCTTTTGAAAAGGGTCACTTGAGTTTAGCTCTTGGGAAAGAGTATCTGCAGCCATTCTCTCCATTCAGACAGGAAGTTTTACTCTGGATGAGAGAGACAAATTAGTTTTTTTTTCTGAATTCAATCAGATGTTTTTTATCATTCACTTGCAGATATTAAGCAGAAATAATATCTAAAACCCCAGAGAGTGAACTATCCATTTGAAATGTACATTTTCCATTACAGCAGTATTTATCTGAGATTCTGGCCATGTTTACATTCTGCTTCAGTTTTTTTTTTTCTTCCTCTTTATTGAAGTGTGGTGAACAGGATACTTAGGAGATGTTTGCTACTTTTATTGAAACCTGAGTAATTACTGTGCTTTATTTCATTAAAAAAAGATATTATTGTCATCAAAATATGCAGCTTGGATCGGCACTACTGATTGGTTCAAAACAGGAAGTGCTATACTTAATTTCAGGGCCTTGCCAAAGAGCTTTGTTATCTTTCCAAAATCTGAACGGGTTCAATGGAGGGCAATGTCTTCTGATTGGTTCATTTTGAGGCTGATTGATTGCAAATGGTTGCTCGACCCTTGATGGGGATCCATCGAGCTTCACTCTCCCCTCACGACTGTCCATAAATCATTAGCTTATGGCTTGACTTGTGACTGCACCCCGAGAATTAAATTCTCGACTAAAATTAGCGAACAGAGTGACAGGTAGACTGCAATCTACAAATTTTGTGCATGGCCACCACTGATATTAAAAGGCTTGTGAGAAAAGGAAATGGGTGAGACTTGCAAAAGAAAATGACTCTAAACGTCATTTTCTCAAATGACTCTAGAGTGAGAGTTGTAGGCATCTTTTCAGGGCTTGTTTATTTTGCCTGAACAGTTCAACCAAACTGCCTTCACTGGCGTTTATCACTGAAAGAAACTAGCATAGGGCCTGCTCTGTTGTGTTTTGCCAGGTTAAATATTAAATATAATAGTCTGGAAAACACTAACCTAATTGTTTTCTTTCTTCAGAAATGTCGTCATTGACATGGATATTATGGATATCAATAATTCAATTCCTGCTTATTTATTATTTTGTGTCCTTCTAGATTAATAAAGTCTGGCTAAAAATACACAGAACTATTTTTAAACTGTGGAGGTTCCCGAAAGGGCGTACTGTGCTTTCAGTAGGGTCTGGTTGCAAGCGTTCTGACCTCAAAGAGCTGTGGATGAATTTAGAATGGAAAACACATTTTCCAGGCTAAAAATGGAAATGCCACACATTTAGCCAGATTCCGATCTTCTCGGAAACCAATAAATCCTTTCTGATCCCGGTTTATTGATAACAATGCTCTTTACAGTATCTAAATTACCAGGCGAGAGAACGTGCCGGTTGCAGTTTCCGTATGTGCAGTTTGTGCTTATTTTTGTTTGGCTACATCATTCATTCATTCATTCATTCATTCATTCAAATAGAAGGTTACTGTATGTTGTAGTTGCTCTGCTAGGCACTGCGATCCTCTAATGTTAGCATTCCAGAGGCTGCTACATTATCCCACATTATCTAATAAACGGGTGAAAAAGTCTTGTGAGGGATAGAGGAGTGGGAAGTGGGATGAAGGGGAGTTAGGGTGCGTGACGAAGTTGACCTCAGCTGCACCTTGTTTTGGGTTTCTCAGAGGCTGCTGTCTGTGAGCGGAGGTGTCTCAGTCTTCTGCGGGGTTCTGATGCCCGCCTCTTGTCATGCTTCTGGGGGTTTCCCCAAAACAAGAACCTCCATTTTGTGCCTGTACAGCATACTCTGAATATTCCCAATTCATTAAACGTGGCTTTACGTGAAAGCTCTGGAGTATTAACATTTTTTAACCTTGGCTTGAAGGGTTTGGGCCTGGTGCCTCCCTTTGATGATGCAACTTATCACCAGCTAAAGTCACCGAATAGAGAAATACAGCTAAATACTGAAGTCTTTTTTTCTATTGGAAAAGCTGTTTTTTCCCTCATGGATAAACTCCAAAGACAACATATTCAATAGGACGTATTGTATTTATGTGTGAGGCTGTGCACTGTGGCAATATAATTGTTTTACAATGCTGTTTTAAAAGGGAGCCAACTAAAAATAGATAGGAGATGATTCTCGTGAGATCCTGGCTAAGGGCTAGTTGGCAGGCTGGCAGTGAGTGGAGACCAAGCTCTTTTTTTTCTTTTTTTTTTTTCTCTCTCATGTTGTGGTGACGTTGCAGTGTCTTTTCAAAATGTTTGTTCAGAGTATTTTGAATGTAGATCTTTGTTTTAATCAGAACATTCATGGCCACCGCTGCTATTATTTATGCAGAATTATAGAAATATGAGTAGCAATAATGTTTGTGGGTCGTAGAGCTTTGTCCTTCAGAGAAGAAGCAGAAGCCACTTTGCTTTCGATCCAGGTCATGAGAACTGCCACTTTCTTGAGAGATTGTCCCTGGATGCACTGGACAATGTCACTTGGCCAGAGACAAACACTGCGCTAGATGCAATTACCATAATCATAGTGCCACTCTGTTATTTTGTCCCCCTGGCCCTCCCCCTTCTTTTGTTTTTCAAAGACTTCCTTTTCCCGAAAACAGTATTATTTATTATGCTGTATTTGTCAACAATAAACCAGCTGTGTAGTGGCCTATGGAGTTGTACCCCTCTTTGTTTCGGCATAGAGGAATTCTGCCCAAATGTTCATTCCGACACACACCCAGTGCACGTGTGCGCATGTGTGCTCACACACACACACACACACACACACATGCACATACACACACACAAACATAAGTAACACTTGTGTGTGCATGCAGACATGCGTGCACACACATAGATAAACATAATCAGTTGTATGTCTGAGAAGACATGCACAAATACGCACGTACACACACACACACACACACACACACACTCACACGCATAAACATTAGAAACTCTTGTATGCCCAAGCCGACACGTGCCCCCACACACACACACACACACACACACACACACACACGTAAACATAAGAAACCCTTGTATGCCCAACCCGACAAGCGCCCCCACACACACACACTTTCTCACACACACACACACACACACACACACACACACACACACACACACACACACACACACACACACACACACACACACACACACACACACACACACACACACACACAAACAAACACACACACACGTAAACATAAGAAACCCTTGTATGCTCAAGCTGACGCATGCCTGCACGTACACACCGTCTTTGTCTGTGGCAGTTTTCTCCAGAGGTCACGTGACATCGCTGAGAAGTAGGATGTTGATTATCTAATCTGTGCTTTGTCACTGTTCGTGCCATGTAAAACACTCAGCACTACAGCACAACAGCACAGCTGCACTACAGCCGTTTGTCATGCTAAGCAGAGATCGGCTAACCTTGGAAAGCAAGCCCGCTGCTAACTGTAATATCACACGCTGCTTTAATAATCCTGATTTTTATTTTTTTTTTCCTTCTCTTTTTATTTCCTCGTAGGTAAGCACTTTCTCCCCGATGGCCTTTCTGCGTGTCGACAGCTTCCTGTTGCTGCCTGGATGCTTATTGTTGTGTGTGAAGTATGAGACGACTGATTAAGGTGATGCACTGCACCACTGAGCGCTTATTGCACAGCAGAGGGGACCGCTCCCGTGGAACACGCTGACTCTGCATACATTATGTATGTAATATGAACACCAATCGCCCACTGTCTTAAAACTGACCACTGAATCACATCACAATGTGGGCCAGGGGGGGAGGGGGGAGGAGGTTTAGTCGATTCGCTTCATGGGCAGTTTTAAGATGGATGCTCTTCTGACTTGCAAATGACCTCGTCATACACAGAATCTTTACACGCCGGAATGTCGGGGCGTATTAGCTCTCCGTTGTTCTACAGGCCCCAAGGCGGCCCGGCTTATGACATTTCTGCATCGAATATATCGTAGCGCGCTAACTAGATGTAATAAAAACTCGGCAAAGGCAATTTTCTACTTTGTTTGACGAGAGCTAATATCTGTGACAGCCAAAAAAAACAAAGCGGAGTCACGCACTGAAGGAATACTGTACAGTGTATTAAAGTGTAATCGAGGAAACAAATCAAATAAGAAGGGTAGCAGTATTGTAAGGCTGTAATGCAAACTACACCTTGTTATCCCCAACCCCCCCTCCCCCCTCCATTGATCTGTTACAGCTCCCCCTCTCTCATGAGCTTTCTCCTATTACTTCCTTCTCTGACTTGCAGCCCGACATTTTCCAATTTTATGGTGGCAATGTAACAGTGTTACTTTAAGTATTTTTGTCAGGTTTGTGATACCTCTGCTTCAGCCTACAGTAATTAGTTTTATTCTTTATTCAGTGGTTAGAACTTCTTCACTTTTATCTTCATAGTAAGCCCATACTGAACTTGAGCTGGTTGTCTCTAGTCTCTGACATACCCTGGCTATGACTGAGCATGCTAGCTAGCCAGAAGTGATTGAATAAGGATAGCTTTCTTCTTTTTTTTTTGCGATGGGAGAAAGATGTAGGTTGGTTTCACATGAAATTTCACTGATGCGATGCAGTTGTTTTGCTTAGGATTTGCTTGCCCATCGATTAGCCGGTTCATGACTGCCAGTAGCTTAACGCACCTGAAAGATTAATGGATGTCGCCGACTTCCTATGTCACACATAAAAGTAATAACTTTGATCTAATCTTCCATAGAAAGTACCAGTACAGATAAGGGTTGGAAGTCTTGAAAAATTGACATTGTGTAGCAGGACAGGTCTGAGCAGTCTACAGGCATCAGAACGACTGCAGAGAATGTGAAGACGTTTCAAACGTGGTACACGCTTTGAACTGCGACCTTTGAGAGCGGGCAGAGTGTTCATGTGGCACCCTTGGGGTCTCTACTCTGTAGTTCAGTACATCTTAATGACTGGCTCACTTTTCTTCCATAGTTGTCTGACATCTGGGCCTGTTTTCTTAGCAAATCTTATTTCATTCCAGTCATTCAAACTCTTTGTGACAAATGTATGAGGTTCATGGCCACGATGTGCAACAATAGCAGCACAGAGAAGTTCTGAATCTTCCCACAGATTTACTGACTTCTCAGCTTTCTGAATGCATGCCAAACGGGTATCACTTCCATTTTAAAAGTTTTGTTTGTTAATGTTGTGAGAAGAATAATGTTGTGCAACATTAGCAAGACTGGAAAAACTTTTAAATGGAAGTGGTACCCTTTTGGCAGACAGAATGCTTTCGAAAGCTGAGTGTATTTATTTATTTATTTATTTGAAGCATCTATTTCAAATCATTTAATTTAAAGAGCTGTAGGAACGATGTTAAAGACAGACTTACTGCATACTCTATACAGTGTTTTTTTACCGAATGAGTGTCTGCTTTTAGACCAGTGTGTAATGTCATCCTCAGTTGGAACATTTCAGACAGGCTTTACCAGTGTTTGAAAATGTACAAAGTTTAGCACTGGGGCAGTCCCATATAGGTGCATAAAATTATACCCCTATCCCGCAACAGCCTGCACTATTCATTTGTCCTATTCTTGATTGTAGAAGGTACTTATTATTTCCCAAATCCAACATTATTATACCTTTAGGAAATCCTGTTCCTTAAGAACAACAATGTCCACAGTACTTGTATTTGTAAGAGTGAAAGTGAACATTTCAGGTGTGTTCTGTTGAACCGCTGCACCGTGTTAAACGTCCTCCATTCGTCTTAGTGACGTCTCCGGTCCGCAGTAGGCATCTGCCGACGGTTTCACTTTTTTAGACCTTCAAAGCAGATGGCCCTGTATGCGGGAAGCTCATGTTTCCTCCTTCCGCAATCTGGAGCTCGCAGTTCACTGCCCGCTACCTGCTTTTAATGGGAGTGCTTTGTCTGAGTCTAATGCTCTGAATAAGTGTGCTTAATTGCTCCATCGTCAGAGCAAGCTTTTAAAGGCGAAACACCGTGTTCCGTGCATTTAAGAAACGAGCGTTCTGCAAGCTCTCCGTCACGCGGACACTCACAAACACCAGCCGCTATTTTCAAGATGTCTCCCTGCGAAATATATTGGGCAACATTACCTGCGGGTTTGCAACGGCATTAATCGATGTTTCGTACAACAACGCCCTGTGAAGGCAATTTATAACCGTCCAGACTGGAGAGGCTTTCAGCTGCACAGCAAAAATGGCAATTGTGCTCGGTTACAAGGGATTTGAAAAATGTGAAAAACATGTCAATGGAAATATAAAATCCAAATTGCAGACTGACTGGATACCTGTTCAGCTGTGCGGACCACAGATTCCTTCTTGTGAGAAATGGCACCGCTAAGACAGATTGAGGTCAATAAAGTTTTTTTTTTTTATTGAAGTACAATGGGTAAAGCGAAGCTGTTTAAATGGCAATGAAAGGTGCGACTTATCCGAGAGATTCCAGCTGTACTGTAGTTATCTTATTAATCTTATATCTCACCGGAACAGCTGGCCTACACTTCCCCTGATTTTCATTGAGTATCAATAGAACAATTCATTTTTAAAATACTCGCTTCTGTGACATATAGCCAATTCTCCCCAATTTGGCAGGTTGCATATGCCTTATGTATTTATTTATTTGCATTATGAAACTGTGCGCATTTTATATACATTATTTGCAGACACGTTTCTCTGCACTCACAGTCAGATAATAGACTGAAGTGGAAAAGATGTAACACTGCAATGTGTAGATTGTAAACAATCTTGAAGCGCAGTTTTTGTTATTGCAGGTTATTCTGAAAGGTAACAGTAGTGGTGTATGCTGCTTAGTGATTAAAACAGATTGTAACGGATGCATTTAATTCATGCTGTAATATGATGAACCTGTGTGTTACTTGTCAATTGATTAGTCCTGTCATTTGAACACTTGTTGATTGAGAGAAATGAATAAAAACTGGTTGAGATCAGTGATTAGTTTAAAGGGAAGTTTTGTGCCACTCCAATTTTGAGCTGACGAGACGGCACTGCAAGCAAACATACAGGCATAAACTCAGTGCTCACTGAGTCTACAAACATACAGGCACAAACTCAGTGCTCAGTGAGTCTACAAACATACAGGCATAAACTCAGTGCTCACTGAGTCTACAAACATACAGCCATAAACTCAGTGCTCACTGAGTCTACAAACATACAGCCATAAACTCAGTGCTCACTGAGTCTACAAACATACAGGCATAAACTCAGTGCTCACTGAGTCTACAAACATACAGGCATAAACTCAGTGCTCACTGAGTCTACAAACATACAGGCATAAACTCAGTGCTCACTGAGTCTACAAACATACAGGCATAAACTCAGTGCTCACTGAGTCTACAAACATACAGGCATAAACTCAGTGCTCACTGAGTCTACAAACATACAGGCATAAACTCAGTGCTCACTGAGTCTACAAACATACAGGCATAAACTCAGTGCTCAGTGAGTCTACAAACATACAGGCATAAACTCAGTGCTCACTGAGTCTACAAACATACAGGCATAAACTCAGTGCTCACTGAGTCTACAAACATACAGGCATAAACTCAGTGCTCACTGAGTCTACAAACATACAGGCATAAACTCAGTGCTCACTGAGTCTACAAACATACAGGCATAAACTCAGTGCTCAGTGAGTCTACAAACATACAGGCATAAACTCAGTGCTCACTGAGTCTACAAACATACAGGCATAAACTCAGTGCTCACTGAGTCTACAAACATACAGGCATAAACTCAGTGCTCAGTGAGTCTACAAACATACAGGCATAAACTCAGTGCTCACTGAGTCTACAAACATACAGGCATAAGCTCAGTGCTCACTGAGTACAAACATACAGGCATAAGCTCAGTGCTCACTGAGTCTACAAACATATAGGCATAAACACTCAGTGCTCACTGAGTCTACAAACATACAGGCATATACTCAGTGCTCACTGAGTCTACAAACATACAGCCATAAACTCAGTGCTCACTGAGTCTACAAACATACAGGCATAAACTCAGTGCTCACTGAGTCTACAAACATACAGGCATAAACTCAGTGCTCACTGAGTCTACAAACATACAGGCATAAACTCAGTGCTCACTCAGTCTACAAACATACAGGCATAAACTCAGTGCTCACTGAGTCTACAAACATACAAGCCTTAACTCAGTGCTCAGTGAGTCTATAAACATACAGGCAAAAACTCAGTGCTCACTGAGTCTACAAACATACAGGCATAAACTCAGTGCTCACTGAGTCTACAAACATACAGCCATAAACTCAGTGCTCACTGAGTCTACAAACATACAGGCATAAACTCAGTGCTCATTGAGTCTACAAACATACAGGCATAAACTCAGTGCTCAGTGAGTCTACAAACATACAGGCATAAACTCAGTTCTCACTTGAGTCTACAAACATACAGGCATAAACTCAGTGCTCACTGAGTCTACAAACATACAAGCCTTAACTCAGTGCTCAGTGAGTCTATAAACATACAGGCAAAAACTCAGTGCTCACTGAGTCTACAAACATACAGGCATAAACTCAGTGCTCACTGAGTCTACAAACATACAGGCATAAACTCAGTGCTCACTGAGTCTACAAACATACAGCCATAAACTCAGTGCTCAGTGAGTCTACAAACATACAGGCATAAACTCAGTGCTCAGTGAGTCTACAAACATACAGGCATAAACTCAGTGCTCACTGAGTACAAACATACAGGCATAAGCTCAGTGCTCACTGAGTCTACAAACATACAGGCATAAACTCAGTGCTCACTGAGTCTACAAACATACAGGCATAAACTCAGTGCTCACTGAGTCTACAAACATACAGGCATAAACTCAGTGCTCACTGAGTCTACAAACATACAGGCATAAACTCAGTGCTCAGTGAGTCTACAAACATACAGGCATAAACTCAGTGCTCACTGAGTCTACAAACATACAGCCATAAACTCAGTGCTCACTGAGTCTACAAACATACAGGCATAAAGTCAGTGCTCACTGAGTCTACAAACATACAGGCATAAACTCAGTGCTCACTGAGTCTACAAACATACAGGCATAAACTCAGTGCTCACTGAGTCTACAAACATACAGGCATAAACTCAGTGCTCACTGAGTCTACAAACATACAGGCATAAACTCAGTGCTCATTGAGTCTATAAACATACATGCATACTGCACTTGTAAATCACTTTGGATTAAAAGCTTCTGCCAAATGACTAAAATGTAAATACTACTAAATCCCTGTAATGAGAATATCCTGTACAGGTGTTAATGAAGCCAGACTACATTGTATGGGAATCTATACATCCTAAAATAATATATAAAGGGCTCTATTTCAACCATTTTAGAGCAGTGACCAGATGCACATTTGCTAGGTTTCAAAGTCTGAACCTTCTTCATGTGAAGCACCAGGGCTATTCTCAGCATCACTGTGCATTGAACAGCACCCTATAAAACCCTACAAAAAATACGGTGGATGCTGCCCGTAATCCAACATTTGGACATGCTGTCAAACAAATCAAATAATAATATCAATCTGATATAATAAGCTGCTGGATATGGCTTATTCTCCCTATAAACGTCTTTTCTCCCTACTCTCGTCTGTAAAGGGCTGGGGGAGGGGTTGATGTGGTGCATTAATTCTGTCAGATGGTTGTAAAACAGGGCTTTGCTGGAGGGGTCTCGAGTTGCAGTCTGGTGTCATCAGAAATACTGTATAAAAATCTGTGGGAATGATGTACGCGTTTCACCAGATGTTTGCTACATCTCTGCGATTGTTCTTTCTCCTCCATCTCCTTCCCCCCTCTCATGCGTGTTATGTCTTCTTAAAGTAATTGTTTGAACAGTGGCTTCGTGTCTTAGTTTCCTTGATAAACCGATGTCAAAGTGCTCTTTATAACAGGCATGTTAATTTGTATCTTGGATGTACAGCTAATTGGATCTTTGTCCAATTTACCCAAGGCCAGAAGTTTAACCTCTTCAACCTTTTTTCCCCTCCTCTTCTTCTTCCTGTTACCAACACTAATTGAGGTTATTTAGAGACTTTAAAATGTGACACTTGTTTCCAACTGCACCTCTCGTTAACAATGTTCCCGTATGCCTTAAAAAGAACAGTGCATTTACAGTTGATGGTGTGTGAATATGTGGGCGATTTGTGTGAACTAAATGGTCAGCGCACGGTCCCTTGACTTTACAAAGTAACTATGCAGTGAATGGATGGGGTTTCTGTTTGTGGTTTGCTAAGGAGAACATTTTAATTGGAGAGTAAAAGTCAGGGGAAAATAACATTTCTATACATAATCAGAACTATATATGGAAGTACAATGACACTGTAAACAGAATTATGTTTACAAAGAATAAGACTGGATTGAGTTTGTCGATATGATGCCACAAATCTATTTTCCACTTATAATTATTGATGTGTTGCCATTCACTACCATATTAAAGAATTCAAGCCAAAAGTTTCAATCTTTTGCCAAGAGGCCGGTTTCCGGAGCCAGATTCTTACTGTTCTGCATCTACCTTCGAGCAAACACAGCTGGCCATTGTGTTCACTAGGGCTTCCACAAACCGAGAGCAAACCATTGCTCTTCCAGTCACTTCGTCACAAACTCCCTGCCTGATGCTTCTTTGCTGAAAATGATGTTCCAATGTTGTTCAACAGCGGTATGCAGAAGAGCAGCTCTGAACACACAACGTGTGGATAGGCTACAGCAGCTGAAATCTAATAAAAGAATAAGTCTAATAAATACCTAATAAAGTGCTCACTGAGTGTACATTGTGAGATAATCTGCCAAGTAGCAGGTAGAGCATTGGATAAACACTGTGTACATTAATACTATCCCCATGTCAAAGTGACAGTACTTACACAGCACAAGCATGCAAATGGGAGAGGTGAGGCTGCTGGCGCTCTGTTATAGGGAAACGGCACATGCATGACAGGCTTTCAGTTTGAGTGACACATTGTACTCTCTGGGCATTTGTAATGCAGTCTGTAACCTGGACTGCATTAACACACTAACCCCACTCTGCTGCCATGGGGACTATTAGCAAGGTAATGCGCATGTGTATTCTCACACACACACACACGCACTCACACGCACTCACACACACACACACACACACACACACACACGCACTCACACACACACACACACACACACACACACACGCTCACACACTCACACGCACGCAGATACACTGCATCATTAAAATTGAGTGGCCGCATATTAATCCACGCTGACATATTGCTGTAGGTACCTATAAATATGAAGAAATATCAGTCATGGCTTTCAGGTATTGAGGCTGAAGCTCATTTATAATTTTGTTTCCAGTATAAAAGGTCACATTAGCATGTTTTTTTTTTTTTGATAAGCAAATGGGGTTCTTTAGGCCGATGCCGCGGTGGCGTTGATACGGCTCGTTGGGTTCGCGTTCCCATTGACGCTCGGTGTAAGCGAGAGAGAGCGCGGGTTGTGCTTTTAATTTATGTGCCAAACGCTTTAGCATTAAACAAATTGATGGCATGAAAATGCGTCTTAGTTTCCGGTCGGGAAAGAGAAAGGAATGGAATCAGTGGTTAATGGCACACAGATGACTCATAATCACATATAAAGTGGCAATGCATTCTGTATTTGAATATTCCTTCCTTCTGTCACCCTCCCCCGGCTACTGGCCCTGTACAGAACAGGTAGTTGTGAGTTGTGATAGTAAAATGATATTATATGAATGAGTATGAAACTGGTGTGCTATAGACTGGTGTGCTCAAGTGTTTCAGACAGTGGCAGACTGACGGTCTCCGTGATCAGGAGAGTCTGGGCTAAGTCCGACACGGTGTTCTGGAGATGCGTCTGGCTGGGCTTTGACAAATGTTCTGACTGTCAGAGCAAGGTTTGGAAAATCTCTGCGACTTTAAAGTGAAAGTCCCTGATGCGACAGAACACCATATGCACCTCTTTGATCAGGGCTGCTGGATGGTTTTGTGGTGCTGGTGCTGTCGAACACGGACGGGACCGCAGTTGGCCGTATGGGGCGTACCAGGAGCTATGAAGTTCTTTAACTCGTCCTCCAAAAAGTGCCACAGTGTCCGTACTGGTGGGTTTGCTGACCGGAGGAGCTTTACCACCTGCCATTGGCTGAATTTATGGCCATGTGACTGCACGTGTGGATGCTTGCCTGTGCCTTCACAAAAATCCACTCGCCATAATATCGTACATAAATAACTGTGACTATGTTGTGACTTTCCAACATTCTCAAGATGGCTGGCACCATAAAATCTGAAACAATGTATCGGGTTTCATTTTGGTTTTTTACCAACGATTACATTTAGTGTAATCATGTTAAAATTATCTCACCAAGAAAAAAGCATTGGAACAACGATGATGTGCTGATGATGATGATGTGTCAACCAAACAGTTGAAAGGGTTAAAAGGATGCACACGGTTATACCATCCAGTTTCGCCACCTTGGGCTAGCTCCACTCTCGAGTGCGTCTCCTTGTCTGCTAGAGAGAGAGAGAGCGAGCGTGTGTTAGAGGAGTGTCTGTTTTTGTTTTGGGTTTTTGCGTATGTCAACAGGCCCACAAATGCCTTCAGCGAGGCGATGCGGAGATCTGCACTGACGTGACGTTCTTTTTACTCGGTAAATCAGGGTAAATCACCCCTCCCATCGACACCAGATTAAAAATGGCTTGCCATCTCGCCCGTAGTCAGACTTGGTGTGCGGAGCAGGACTGGGGGAAGCGCCAGAAATCGCTAATTCTATCTGAAGTTTTTACTTTTCCTTGGTTACACATCGGTCTGAAGTACTAAGGATGTCAGGGAGGTATATATACATGTTTATTGTAAAGAACATATGATAAATACACCGGGCATGCTTTCATATTATAAGCTCCGTAGTGATGACATGAGTGTACTCATTAGCATTGACTATCAAAGGCGATGTCACCTCATGCAGTCTGAATTAAAGCATGATCAATTAACTTGGTTTGATTGGTTTTTCATTCAGAAAGCAAGTCATACTGTTGTGTTGTGGGAGGTACAAGCTGGGGTATAAAATCCACCACAGTACCTACCCTTGTTACCAATACACAACCACATCCAAATATACATGTTATGAAAAGCTGGTCTTCTGATGCTGTAGCCTGTCCACTTAGGGGGTTTGTCACATTGTGTGTTCAGAGATGGTCTTCTGCATACCACTGTTGTAATGTGTGGTTCTTTATGTTACTTTCACCTCCCTGTTGGCTTCAGCCAGTCTGGCCCTTTTCCTCTGACCTCTCTCTCGTTATCAAGGCATTTTTTGCCCGCAGAACTGCTGCTCCCTGGATGTTTATGGTTTTTCGCATCATTCTCTGCAAACTCTAGATATTGTTATGTGTAAAAATCCTGGGAGATCAGCAGTTTCTGAGATTCTCAAAATTTCTCAAACCTGGCATCAACAATCATTCCACGGTCCAAGTCACTTAGATCACATTTCTTCCCCATTCTGATATTTGGTCTGAACTACAGCTGAACCTCTTGACCACATCTGCATGCTTTTATGCATTCAGTTGCTTGCACATGATTGGCTGATATAAATATTTCCATTAACAGGCCTACCGCTCAGTGAGTGTTTGTTTGCTGGAAAGTACTGAAGAATGACGTGCGTGTGTCCGTCCGCGTGCGTTTACCTAGCAGTGCTGCGGTCCGTAGGGCTGCATCAACGCTGGCCCAGGCTTCGTCCGCGTTTGCGTGTTTCCCGGGTTACTTCAAAGGAGGGCGAGCGGTTTAAACGGGAGCCTCAGAACACGCGTGTGCGGTATGAGTCATGCGATAATGGGCTCGCAGGCACACGCTGTTCAGCGCGCTGGCCTTGCGCTCCGCGTGGGCACACGTCAGACACCATATGCTTACCGGGCTGCGGGAGACAGAGGGTGTAAAAATCACATGAAAAGGATTCGTGGAAAGAGGCTTCGCTTCATATCGCAACAACGCACCGCCATGGTTGGTTTCGGTCGTACGTGGGTTTCAGAATTAGTCGCCTTTCTGTGAATCGGAAAGGAAATTGTATTCTGAAACCAAAAGAAGTTCACGTTTAATGTATTTTATGTTGAGATATTTCATGCTTTTACACAATTGCTGATCATTGTGTTTCCCTTGAAATGGCAGGCAGCAGAGGCATGAATTTGTGGGTACAGCGGTGATTCTTGGGCAGAAACATGTCTGTGAGATGCTTGAGAAAAAGTGTACATGAATGTACATGCTGTATATGCATAGCAGATCTGGTTACAGATGATTGTCTTTCAAGTTGATATTCTGTGCAAATACTGTCGTTTTTTTGCAGTCTTAATATACTTCGTGAGTGCGTGTGTGTGTGTCTATGTGATATGCAAGTGTAGTAGTCATTTTTATTCAATATTTTATAAATATTTCATATTTGCTGCAGTATTATACACATGAAATCCTATCTCTAAGGTGAGCATGAATTGAATTGCCGGCTTGCACATGTACTGTGACCACTTTTGTACTTTTGTCACCATACACTTTTGAGTGAGCTTAGTAATGTACGTACATCACATTTAGTATTCCTAGTGGCATTATGGCAAGTTCAGCACATGGAGCCGAGAAGATCTTAGAAACACTAAACATCTAAAAAAGATTCTCTCTCACTCTTTCTCTCTGTCTGTCTGTGTCTCTCTCTGTCTCTCTCACAGTCACACACACACGCGCGCACCCACCCTGCGGGGGGAAAAAAAAAAATCTGGTGATTGACACAACCATCACACGCCATTCTCTGCAATCAAACGATAACCGGCCCTCTCAGCCCAGGAACACAGAGAAAAGGCATCGTCAATCACCGCCTTAATTCAGCAATCAGCCGTGAAAGCTTGTGATTGGCAGCGCCTCCATCACAGATTACAGCTGGGGGTTACAGGTAGCGGGCCTTTTGCCCCCCTCCCCCGGGGTGCACCTGCAATTCACAGGCAAATGCCCTTCCCTCCCCAGGCCTGTAGCACTGCCCCCCCTCCCCCCCCCCCCCCCCCGTAAACAGTGCTGCTTATCAACCTTAACTCAGCCCACGTGATACATACTGAAAGATGTCGCCGTTCTTGCAGCAGTCAATCTTCTAGGTTTTTTTTTTTTTCTCTCCTCTCATAGCGTCGTCTCGTTAGGTCGGGAAAATTATACAGTTTACCGAAGATGAACTCAGTCATTTATTGTAGTAAAACAAAAGACTTGTTTTTTTTTTTTACCAACATAAACGATGTTGTTTTGTTTGTGTATGTATTTATTTCTTTATTTCTTTATTTATTCCTTTCCGTGATCCGTCGAGTTTCCCGAGCCCCTTCATGAACCCCCGGTCAGACTAATAACGGAATAAAATGCACCTCGCTCTGAAAAAGATGCCAATTAAAAATAATTAATTACCCCCTTTGGTGTTATGAGAAAAGGAGGGGGGGGGGGAGAAGCCCTTACATTCATGAATATACAATGGGTATTTTTGGCCCGTTTCCAAGAGAATCGTAATGTACCAAAACACAATGGATTAAACACACAGAAAACCGGCGCGCTGTTTGGCACCTGTTGCCGTCCGAATCCTTGAAAGAACAAGCGGCCGGGCGGGGGCCGCGGGGCCCTCCTCCTGATTACAGGGCCTCGCTCGGGGGGCCCTCTCCCTCCCGCCGCGGAGCCGGCGACGGGAGGGGAGGGCAGAGCGCCGGCGGGCGGGCGGGAAAATGAGCGAACGGCTCCCCCGCTGGCCAACCGCCGCGCTGCGTAATTGCACACTAGCAGGAATATTAAAGCTCGGCTGGGCTCTGGGCGGAAGGTAAGTGGTTGATTGATGAGCTTTGAAGAGGATCGATGAGGAGCAGGGGGGTGGTTTAGGTGGGTCGGGGGGGGTCGAGAGCTCTTGGTCTATGTCAAGGTGACTTGTGAGGCTGATCTTATTTGGGAAGGGAAGATGTCCCAGTGAAAGTCTGCATGCATTGCTAGTGGGGGGGGGGGTGTCTGCTTTTGAAACGCATTCACAAGTGGATGATAAGGTATTGTGTGCTATTGAGATGTTAAGTGCCATTGGCTGAAAGTAATGTCCCTTCAGTTCAGTATGACCTGATGAAACACTTTGAGGGCATTTGACAGTGATGTGTGGCAGTGACAGCGACTGAAAAGACAGGGTTTTGTTATTTATGTTTTAAGAGACAAAATCTCTATACGCAGTTGTGATTCTTGCGCGCAACCCATAACTGAAAAAAAGATGATACGCATCGAGGAGAAATGCATGTGCCATTTGCCTCGGTGTGCCATTTGTTGCGAATATCATAGGGTATCTCCTCTGTCATTCTCATAAAATGCAGGACACCTCCTCCCTTCTCTCTCTCCGTCTCTCTCCCGCACTCGTTCGCTCTCCGTCTCCTAAGCTCTGTCTTGCTTGAGTGTGTCCTCAGTGCGGAGCCTTTTAACATTGTGTTTGACAGACAATCCGGTGCTTTGATTTTTATAACCGATTACAGCATTCCCCTTGGCAGCTTTTAAAAAATTGATGACGTGTGAAAGCAAGGGGGCGTCTAATCCCCGATAACCCCCCCCCCCACACACACTTTTTTTTTTCTTTCCGACACTTGCGGACATGCCAGGGATGGAGTCGGACCACGTGTGAAACGAATAAATATACATAAACGTGTTCCAGATAATTATCTACCCAGGGACGTGGCATTTTCTATAAATGGTGAGGGTTGTGGGGGAACAAAGAATAGGCTGGTCCTTTTGAAGTGGCTCTTTCCCAAAGGGGGACTAGAGATCTGTGATGTTACCTGTGCTCACCAGGGTCTTTGATTTCCAATACATCTTTGTCTGTCTGAACATCGGTCCTTCTGTAATTAGCATACTTTTCCATTAGCTCTCGCTGAAGGCGCGATTTGCGGCTAATGCTCTTCGTCTCTAATATATCGTTCAATTCTATACCATCATATATGCTAGCATTCAGATGATTATGACTTTGCTTTATCATATCGTTCATTTTGTGTGTGCATAGATATCTCTCCGACAAACACGTGGATAAATAAGCTTATAAACAAACTTGTGGTCTTGGTTTTGGGAACAGTTTTCAGTAGCACTGGGTAGGTACCTTTTCTCATTGAGTCCTGGAATTACCTAATTTGGTTGATTACTTTTGTGTTAATGTTACTAATTAATCCAGGTGACCTGGTGCACATGGACACAGTTTTTGGCCTTAAGATAGTCACTGGAAAACTCAGTTTAAGAACCACAGTAGATTAACTAAGCCTTTAGTAGCATGACTCATTCTTTTGAGATCCAAACAGGTTCACTTATCACTTATCAGACCTGGGTCAAATCTGTAATTCAGATTTCTGACACTTAAGAGGTTGTCTGGTGTATTAGAACCAATTAAATACTCACAAAAAAGTTGATCACAGAAAAGTATTGGAATCCAGAACAATTACGTATTTGACCCAGGTCGGGTGTTTATACCAGTGCATTTAAGATCATTGGCAGATCAAAAAGCAGATGCAGCCATGGTCAGGTGCGCGTTACCACATAAAACAACATACTATTGTGGATGATGACCCTTCAACAAGATCTCCTATAAATCATATTAGCAGTCTGTAGCAGAACAGAGTACTGTACGACAGTTTGTTTGCTTCATACAGCCCTTTATACATCTCTAGTCCTGCATTATGAGATTAAGCTACAGAGCAGGAATACATACAATAACCAACGATGAAACTTTGAATGGTTGAAAAAAATTTTTTCTGTAAATTCCCCCCTTTTGTTTCAGTGAACAATTGTACTTCCCCGCTCCCTTCCTTTCAAGCCATCGAATGATTTAGAGTCAAAGTGTCTCGTATCTTTAACGTGAGGCGCGCCAACACAAACAGCGCTGCTCCCTCGGCCTCCGGGTAGATTTAGAAACCTGACCCCGCTTGTTCTTTCCGCAGTGATTCGCCCCACGGTCCGGATTGAATCCTCACCGCCTGTGACAAGGAGGCTTACAAGGCGATGCATAATTAGCCGTGGCGCGGCCCAGAGAGAGAGGCTTCCGGTTAATAGGGTATCAACCACTTCAGCGCTCCGTATCAACACCTCTGCTCCATCAGATGCCTGGTCACGTACTGTTTGGGACCTCGCCTTTCTGACTCCGCTTTAGTATTCAGGGCAGGTCATGGGTCGGGACTAATGGCAGCTGATGCATCTGCTTTCAAGGGAAGGGCTCCCGCGCTGCATCTGTAGCTCTGTTTTCCGCGGGTTATCTGACGCCGCGGCTGGTCCCAGGAAGTGTGTCCTGAGGACGGTGATGCCGCGTTACTTGATTAACAGGGCAGACGGAATGTGAAGCAGTCACGCGGGCCTGTTCGACACATCACGTCCTATCTGCAGCGAAGGCTGAGCAGGGGAGGACTGGCACATTGAAATCAATGTTTTTCCTTAACACTTTACAATAAGGTTACCTGCGTTTCCTTTAACTAATGTAGTTAACTACCTACTGTTAAAGTCAAGCTGCTCAGCTTTGTTTATGTATTTCTGCATCATTAATTCATGTTAACGACATTTGTGAATGCCAATTCATATTGGAATGAACTGTCAATATACGTGCATGTATTAATGTAACTTAAGTATTAGTTCAATTCTATACTTTCCTCATGTATGAATATACAACTAATGCATTGGTAGTTAAGATACAATAACAAATGGTTTATTTCATGCTTAATTTCTGTATTTGTTTCAACATAAGTTAATTTCAATTAATTAAAATGTGTGAACATACAATTGAGTGGATAAAAATACACTTAACAATATTCATGGCTAAGTTGCTGCACCTAAAGCCACACAAGCTTCAAATTGGACAGAAAACAGAAAAAATTTAAACTGCTGAGAAGAAAAAAAACATTAATTTACTGTAGCTTTAGGGAGCTAGAGAAAGTTTTAAGCGCAGATTGATGATGAAATGTCAATCGAATGTGCAAATGCATTTGTGATTGACAGAGCAATTAACAAAATCCAAAGGGACAAAGATAATCCACTTTGCAGGCAGGGTTATTTTTCTCCTCTCAAAATGTATTATGTTTTTTTTCCCTGTTGATAGAAAATGGAAGAGGTGTCACATTCTGACATTCACATATCCTACTTTGTTAACCTCCCTTGAGTTAACAAAGCCCTGCAGTTCCTGTTCACAAGTGTGTCCTCATGAAGCTTCATCCCTGACTTGTTTTCTAAATACAGAACTGTAAACCCCCACTCAAACCTCACAGAAAACAAATTTCTCTCTTACTCAGCAAGTGCCGGTCTCAGTCTGAACAATGTCTTTGATGGCTTTTATTTCCTCAGGGATAAAGCCAGCAGCCATCTTGGCTTTGAGTCCCCCCCCCCCCCCCTCTTCTTCTGAGCATAATTTTAGGATCAAGTTTTCCCCCTACACCAACTAGACAAAGGTTTCTGGATACAGATGTAAAAAGGTAGATAAGCAGCACCTTGTCAAGACAAAGCGGTGAAAGATAGCGATGTGTTGTGGAACAGTGCGGTTTATTTCAGCCGTTCCTTTACTTTTCTTTCAGATTACTCTTTGATTGTTTGTTCTCCAAATTCCCTTGGAAGAAATCCGGTTCTACTGACAACACCATTTTACATTTTGAATTAACATTGGAAGTTGGATTATTGATTGTTGTTTAATTGGGTAGAGTTTTAAGAAAAAAAGCAACTGGTACAATTACCAGTTTGATCAGTGACTTTGAGCCCAGAGCTAATTTTTATCCCCTAATATGTCAGCTTATTCTACGGTCTGTGTAGTTTAGCCACACTAGCATTTTGATTCAGGCCATGGCGATAGTAATCCTTTATTACAAAGTCTGACTGGTTATGTAGTTTTCAATGAGACCGTTATGACTATGGACGTGTGAAATAAGTAGAATGTGAGAGATTCCTCTTCTAGTTGGATATTGAAACAGGTTCACTTTGATGTACAGTTTTTGTTTCACTGTCTTGGCTGAAAAACGGCATGTTGACTAGTCTCATCCCCAGATCGTATTGTCCCCGGTCTTAACCCCATCCCCCTGTGCCACAGCTGTAAAGTCGTTAATTTGACTGCCGCATTTCCAGCCCTGCAAAGCTTCTTTTCACTTTGCAGCTCAACAGCTTGGATGTTTGAGTGCTGCACTGGGAAACCGCTCGCTTCACAGGGATGGCGAAGGCAAAATGCAGCCGCCCAGTCAACCGGAGGAGTTTAGTGCTGTCTGACGCTAGGGCTAATTGTGCCGCCCCGCTGGACTCCACACCAGTCAGCAATGGCACGTTATGTATTTGACACGGACAGCGGGGCGCGCTACACACGTCTATGTGCGTGTATAGGCCCACACATATGCAGACGCATCCTTTATAAGACCTTGTGTGCGGCCCATCGTCTGTATTATGCAAATAACTGTGGTTTGGTTCTTGTGCATTTCGTGCTGTGAGAGATTTCTGAGCCCCACGCTCTCCAGCTGTGGTCTGCTCTTTGATGCGGGGTTGTTACAAGGTTGTTTAGCGGTATGCTAACGGCTGCCTTTGGGCTGCCGTGCCACTTTGATGCGGGCGACCTTGCCACACACCAGCAGAGACCTGGTCAAGGAACAAAGGCTGGAACAAGCTCATGAAAAAAACGGGATCAAAGCTTCGATCCTCTGGCTTCTGGTTTTTTGGAAAGACACATATTGAATAGGTGTACTGTTTCAGACTTTTAATCTCTTCACGTCGATTTCAATGAAAGCTGACAATTTGTATGCGTTTGTTTATACGCCGTTAAGTAACCAAGGAGGTTAACTAATTTGTCAAGTGCGACTCACCCGTGCTAGTTCTGGCATCAACTGACCGAGAACACATGCACTGGGACGTGTGAAGGATTGGTTTCATTTCAACCCTGAACTTCTTCCAATATGTATGCGCATGTGAATCGGGAGTAAGTATGTGATCTGAGCCACACCTGCTGAATTATAAAAGTTAGGGGAGAGGAAATCCGGGTCTCTGATCAGTTGTAATTCATGATTTATGGCAGAGCGTACATTGTTCCTCTTTGGTTTATGGTCATGCAGAGATGATCCTTACATCAAAGCATACCAAACATTCAGATGGGCGTATAATATGGGCTCGTGTACTGTCTATGAGACTGAGAGAAATTGAGGAAAAAACGGTATTTTATGATCAGAGCATAACTCCTTATAAATCGTCAGCTCTTCAAGCAAATCCTCACAATTGTCTCGTGCTCTGTAACTAAGCTTTTACTTTTTGGTAAGGAAAGGGAAAAACTAGCGCAGGGTGACTAATATTTTACGTTGCGTTTAGTCAGAGTAGCTGTGCCGTCTTCGTAAAACCAGCAGTATGAGTCGGCATCAAACCGTAAGTAACAACACTTGAAAGCGCCCTTCCAAAAAAAAAAAAAAAAAAACTAGCGGACATTTTGAAGTTTATTTTTCACGAGTGTTCTAATCCCGAAGGCCCCCAGTTGGATCCTGCTGAGATGAGTGTGGGCCTGCGTGCGTTTGATATGGAGCGCTCTGACAAACTCCACACAGAAAGGCCTCAGTTCTCACCGGGTCTGGGCCGGCCTGTCAGGACCGCTTTATGCAGTAAGCCCTCCAGTGGCCCACACTGTCGAGGCAAATCCATACCTGCGTTTTTACAGGTCGAGTCGGGCCGGTAAAGGCCCAGCCCACGGCTCTCCACCCTTGGGTTGCTGTAAAAGTTCGGTGGGCTTCAAAAACGGTTACCCATGAGGACCGCCAGATTTTTTCATTTTTTTATTCTTCGGCAGGAGTTCAAAATAAAAATCAAAGTCGGTTGATGAGCGGTGTCCGAAAAGAGCGGCTGCTGTTTGCCGGTGCGGTTTCCCACACAGCTATTCTTGGCCGGCTCTCGGTTTTTTCAAAGCCGATCCGTCTCTGGCAAGATACGGGCGAAGTCTGCCCCAGGCACAATGGGAACAATCAATGTCATGCATAGTGGATTAAAGGTAATGGTAGATTTGTGTAAGGGAGCAGACTGTGTGCAGTGTGAGCTTTAGTTAAGCAGACAAAGCATTTCAATTGCCCCTGTATGAAAGATCCCATCAAGCATTGTTGCGTGAGCCTCCCTGACAGCTTCCTGTCTCTTGCATCAGAATATGTAAGGTTGAAAAGATTCTCAAAACATTGATGTAGACAAACCGTGCAGTCTGGCGGTGGCTCAGAGGCAGAATATATGTCTAATGCCATCACTGGATTTCTGTGTGTCCTAATGTTCACCCTTATCGTATAGTTATTTCTGTTTGTTATCAATAATTGTCTCTTCATTAGTAGTTTTTTTAGGGACTTTTGTCTCATTAGAAAAGTACTGAACTGGTGCCATAAAGCAGGTGAATAAACCCTTGCATCTCATTCTCATTCATTCATTCTGTTAGGTTTTCTTTCTTTATTACAATACATATAAAATAATCACTTCAATGTTGCATTGCAGCTTGATGCGTTGATGATTTTGCAGATCGTAGGGATGAATGCAGTGAGGGGTCTGTGCCAGACACCAAAAATTGTGAAGAGGTGCCTTTCTCATGGAGATGTGGTAGCCTGTGGTCACCTGACCTGCTGCGAAGCAGTAACCTGAGAAAAGCGACTAGCATCTGCCCATCAGACATAATGGTGAGGGGCTTCTGGGTGGCTCATCGTGTTAAGACACTGTTCTAGTGCATGGATGGCCCCACGGTCTGGTGTCAAATCCAGACTCTGCCATTCCCAACTGGCTAGAAGCCCCGCAGGGCAATGTGCCGTTGGTTGGAGCATTACCCAGGGATGTGAGGGCTTCATTTGGCTGGGATGACATGTCGCCCCCCCACCAGCAACCCCCGCCCCTGCTGGTTGAATGAATGCCTGCATTCCAAAAAAAGAGACATAGTACATGTCAGGTTAGGTATACACATACCGATGCTACTGGCCTCAGAACTGGAGTTGGCTGCACTGTGGCTGCCCATTGGATTGGTTAAATGGAAAAGACACATTACTCCACGGGGTTTAAAGTATGACGTGAACCTATTAAGCTGCACACAAAGCGTCTTCCTGAGACACGTGACTGTGTTTCAGTCACACAAATTGTGGTGTGATGCCAAGCAGTGGCTGATATCACATGTATCAGAAGAGGGCACACGCGTGTGCCGTAAGCCCTCTCACGAATCCATTATGGGCCTTACGGCAACAAGCGCTCAAAACGGTATTGTCGGGCGTTCAGAAAAGGGTGTTATAAGCATGTAAAAATAATCCCTGGCTGAACAAGGCCCTGTAATGCAGACACAGCTGACTCTTAGGCCACAGCCCACTGCTGTTCAGTGTCACCGCCAACCGGGCAACTTTCACCCGAATTACAGAAGAAAAGGCGTGACCAATGAGAGAGCACCGGGGGCGGGGGGGGCGGACAGCTCCGAAACAAGGTCTGGCTTCCCGGCTCGGCGGACTGAAAGGGACGCGTAGGGAACAGGAAATTAAGATGGAAAGAGGCAGAGGGAATTAGCCTGAAGAGGCAGAGAGGTTAGCATCCGAGGGCCGCCGACACAGCCCGCATCGGAAAGAGGAGACGGAGCAAAGCGGAACGGAGCGCTTTTCGGAGAGAGAAACCCCGTTCCTCGGAGGGGGTGAGCGAGAGGGGCCAGGTGGCTCATAAATAGCTGGAATCAGGAGGCAGAGAAGCATTTCTGTAGCGTGAAGCTCAGAGGAGCCCGAGCAGTAAGCGGGCAGGGAGAGAGGGAGAAGGGGAAAGCGGGAGCGAAACAGCTGCATTACCGGAGGCTGAAGGAAGGGAACGTGAGGAGTAACCAGAGGGGCCGAGGTGATGCACGTCTGCAGGTGTAGACTGCAGTCTCAGTGAGTGTGTGAAATTCCTCACACGACCAGCTGTGAAATCGTCATAAAAGATATAATAGGTTTCCCTGGGAATTACCCTGGTTACTCCGATTTATTAATGAGTATGTTGCGTGTGTGCCTTTCAGCAATGAGCTTTCAGACGTTTTAGTCAGCCTTTGACCATCATTCCATGTAGTTTTATTTTTGGTCACGTGTAATATCCTCTGACATGCTGTGATGTCCCTTAACAAATGGTCACAGGAACCATATTAAGTATATAAATGGATGTTTAACCTAATATTTGGTGAGACACTGGGGTGACACACTGCATGTAAAATAAAACCACTTGTGCTATTGAATTAGGTTGCGTGTCTTCTTTCAGACTTTCAGATTTGAAAAAGATCTGAGAGTACCAAATGATGCAAGTGTGAGGTAGAATTCCAGCTAGTAGTGTGCCCAGTTCTAGTTATGAGAAAGCATAAACATAGCATATATTAAGTCGATATTAACATTGTGAGGCCCAGTTACAGTTTGAAGGCACAAACACCGATGACTAAACAAGTTCACGGGAACAGAATTATGTGTGACTGAACAAGCTCATATAAACCCAGGAGTTCTGGTCTTCAGAGTTGACCTGACTCATCTCCTGTAACACCATCGTTCAGCATCTGCTGATGTCAGCACTGACCTACAGAAGAAGCTTAAAAACTGAACCAGAGCCATGACATTCTGCATCAAGTCATTTATATTCTCCAGCATCGGCCGTGCATTAATCCAGCCTTTCCTGTTCAGAGATCTTTCTGAAATTTAATGAGCATCTTCTTCAACAATCACCTTAATGGACTCAATGAAAGGCTTAAAAAAAAGGTTTTCTCCGATCCACTGTTTTTGTTGAATAGGTTTTCATGAGGGCTTCTAGGGGACTAGAATGAGAGAATGCACAGAAGGTAGGGCGGAGGAGAGTCACAGTTATTTTCTGTTAGATATTTGTCAAAGCATTCTGATGAGTCTGGGAGTTGTAGTCCTCTGCATGGTCCTCAGTCGTTGCCAAGGGCCGGGGGGTGAATCTCGTTTAAAGTTCCGCTGACAGAGCAAAGCCAACTTTGAGGGCTCCACAATGTAACGTAATGTAATGACGTGTAATGAGGATAAGGTAACACCGATTTAACGGCTCAATTTCATATTATAATACAACTGAACTAAATCTGAAGGGAAATTAATCAGTTTTTGAAGGACGCCACAGGCGTCACTCCGTAATAGAGGCTGCCGCTGGTGCCCGAGCACACACAGATCGCTGGGATGACGCTTTGATTTTCTCCACTCCATAAACGGCCTGGAAGTGTGTCATAGACAGCTCCTGACTTTTCAGGATTTGGACTCTTTTTTTTTTCTTTTTCTTTTTTCTCCCGTGGAGGATTTATGCCGGGGCTTAAGCGAGTGAGAATGTGCTGTTTAATGGCTTGTATAAAAGTGCTCATGAATCTGCCCGAGCCTTTCTGTAAGTGCCTGACGTGCACCTGTACTTCAGGCCGTGGTTCCTGTGGGATGGCTTCACCTAGTACCTTTCTCAGAAGCATTTGTTTAGCTGTTTAAGAATCCTCTACTATCTGTGTGTGTGTGTGTGTGTGTGTGTGAGAGAGAGAGTGTGTGTGCGTGTGACTGTTACAGTGCTGTTCATCCGTAGAGTTACAACAATAGTGTTTCGCACTTTTATATTGTTTTACTTAAACCAGGGCTACTCAACTCCACGTCCTGCGGGCCGCAGTGTCTGCAGGCATTTGATCCTACCGTGCGCTACACCACCTAATTTCACTAGTTATTTTACCTCCTTGGTTCAGATTAGCTAATTAGTGAATATTGGTGGTGTAGCGCACGGTAGGATCAGATACCTGCAGACACTGCAGCCCATAGGATGTGCAGTTGAGTAGCGTTAGACTTAAACTAATGCCATTTAAGCAATGTTTGCAAGGCTAAAGCTTGATTTATGCTTTGTTACACAACCCTTGTGTCGTATGACAAAAATAACGCAGTTTTATCTGAAGAAAGTGCCGTGCGCACCTGTAGAATTCTATGTTGTGGACATGGTCATTGTTTGTCGCAGTGTTGATGGGACAGCCAGATGGAACACTGAAATTCATTGTCAGGAATAGACTTTGCCAGGCTCTGCCGTTTTCAACAATATAAACATCAGCTGTTTGGCATCTTGTTACCATAGGGACAAAAGAGCCATCATTGCAGGCATTCAGCTAAGTATAAATGTAAAATGTTGTGCGACACTTTCATTTTCATCATACGACACTTGTCACAAGGGTCCTGTGACAAAGTATAAATCAGGCTTAAGTTCTCATGTAACCTGGTTTCCTTGCCACTGTGACCCTATTTAGTGTAATACTTCTGTTGATGTGAGTGATTTTTCACTTCATGTTAAGAGCTGGTTGAGCTAATGTTGAGATCTCTCAGCAGAGCAAAATGTGCTCTAGACAGTAGGCAAATGCCAAGTCCTGATGTGCTCAATGTCCCATTTCTCATCATAATATTCTTATGTTCTTATCTTCTGAGGATTTATTCAAGTGTAAGTAAAATTTTAAACCAGTCTTTCATGACTGCATACGCAAGTCTGCCAAAATTATAGGGGCATGAACTCATCGGACATTATTAGTAGAGTAGTTATCCATGAACTAAAGTCACTAAAACCACATATTCAGCGTAGTACAGGAAAAAATAAAACATTTGTTAACCTTTTACACTGACTGCATGCTTATAATCCATGCGTAACATATTCATAAGCAGTCTGTAAGAATAGCGTGACATTGCATGTTTAACAGTCTATACAAACAAGCACATCATAAACGCTTTGCTAAACTCAAAGTGGCTTTAACCACACACTGTGTGTTATGTTCATATTAGGGTCACTGTTATGGCTCTGATTATTGCACTGTGAATATTTGAGGTTGCAGCATGTTATTTCAACAAATTTGCTGTTGATCTGCTCTGAAATTTGCGTATTGTCTGTATGGATATATTTGCAAAACACATTTCACAGTACCTGGTATGTAAATGGACGTGCTGGAAGACGTTCTTAGTTTCAGAGTAATTGTTGTGATACCGTGTGCCAGGATGACACTTCTGTGCCGTGTCTTGGTGTGTGATGCACCCGTGTGTGTTTGTGCCTGTTGCGTGCGCTAGCTCTCGGCTCCCCTGTGCATTGGGCCCGGAGGTGTGCGTCTGCCGGTGCATCTGGTTCCAGTCCTCCCTGATCATCTTCACAGCAGCAGGCCCGGTTTCAGCCCCGTTGGCTGGGTGTCCGCACTGCTTCTGTCATGACTGCGCTCTCCAGATCCAGAACACAAGCTGCCCATATGGGCCTGTCCAGGACCGGTATGCTCTGCGGCGGCTGATTTGGTTGGACGTTGAGTTGTGCCCCCAATTCAGCCGCCTGCCACATCATTTAGCGTGGGTGTGGTTGTGTGTGGTTGTGTGTGGTTGTGTGTGGTTGTGTGTGGATTTGTGTGGATGTGTGTGGGTATGTGTGTGTGTGGTTGTTTGTGTTTGTTTCTGTGTGTGTGGGGTTGTGTGTGTGTGCGTGTGTGTGCATGTGTAAATATTTTCTATTGTCTAGAAAGCACCTAGAGCTATATGAAGCATTGTCTTCAAATCTCTGCTTCTGTGTGACCTGACTATTTCATGGATCGACCATCATGTGTGTGGGGAAAAAACTCCCTGATATCATCGAAAATTTGACCTTTAACTCGTTTCCACCTTTGGCCCCTTTTCTGCTGACCGGACTCGTGCTGAATTATCTCCTGTCAGTCACTTTATTAATCCCCTTTAAAATGTTTAAAACTTCACCCTTTTTCTGCTGAGTCTTATATTCGCTTTTTTCGCGACTTTGAGCACATGCAGCCCATTGCAGTCCAGTCGAGGAAGAGAGAGCTGGATTCTATCTGTTATCCTGACAGTACTGTGGCGTTAAATAAAAATCATTGACTGACTCGTCCTAATGCTTTTTAAAAGCTGAAACTATCTCCTCACTGAGGCCATTAATACAGCCGGTGTTTCTTTTAGCTAATTAATAGATTGATTAATATTACTTAAATTCCACTCACCTGTTTCTCGGTTTTAAATCCGTGCTTAGAAGAATGCAAAGCAACAGTACTGCTGGGCTTGAAAGCACTGTGGTAAAGAATGGACTTATATTTCACCCAAAATTGGATGAAATAAGCTCTGCCATTTCAAAATTACGCTGTCCTTTGTTTTGTTTCCCGTTCAATGTGCATCATGAACATGGAGAACCCACTTAAGGTGCAAATTGCTGTGATCTTTGGTTGAAAATGAAAACCATGACACTTCAAACCTGTAAGGGTAGTTCTGTAGCCCTGACGCACACAAAAAAGCTCATTTACTGTGTGTGGAATTGCTCACAAGGTCATTTCGAGTGCTGTCTGAAAGCAAACTGCAATTACGCTGTGTATGATGACGTTCCCTATACATCTGATAGTTGATAATATCTTAAGTGTTTCATTGACAAAAAGGCCTTTATGCTTTACTTGATTTAAATAAAGTAAATGGAAGCTCTTGCCTCTCTTTTCCGGGGTGTTCTATGTACCGTTTTCCCATTTATTCCGGTGCTCAGTGACCTTGTCAAACTATTTTTGAAGCAATAATGATCTCATAACAAAATCACACCTGCATGTAATGGTGAGCCCCGAGGACAAATGTTGCTCCAGGGCTGAGCCATGATTTCCTTAATATGTATTTATGTGTGGGGGGTGGGGGAGTGAAATGGAGGTAGAACTTTCCATTAATAAAAGGTAAAAAGGAATTAAACCACCGCCTGCCTTCTGTTCTGATACCCGTGTTTACATATATTGCGATATTTCTAACTTCTTGTTTTCGTTGGCATTGGCAGACTGATGCTCTGATAGGGAGAGACCATGTTTGAGGTTGTTTGGGTTTTATTGCTATACCTGCTTCTTGAGAGGCCTAACAGGAGGCTTTATAATGTAATGTAGAGACCTAAGAATTTAGTGGCTATACATACTTCAGCTATACCCTTTAGTTTGCATAGTTTCAGAGGGGCTCGTCCGGGATGAAACATGAAACCACCGGAGTGTTCCTGGACCGCACCAGGAGGAGCCCGGCTATTTTTCGCGAATCCCCGCCATTATCGCCAGCATAGCGGGAGGCTCCCCTCCCTCCTTAAAGCGCTCGCGAGGCACGATCGATGAAGTGCACTTTGGACATATCAGGTGACAGCTCCGGCGTAATGGATTTCCTGTGTAATCCAGGGGTGCAGCACGGATCCATCCCGGTCGATACCCCCAGCTGGCGGTACCGCCCCGGCCCCGGCCCGTCAACGCAAGCAGGAACGGGGAGGGGGGGTGGGGTGGGAGGTTTGGGCCGAACATTTTCAAAGATCACCTGTCACTGCCGTCGAAACCACACAGCGGGTCGGCCTTGGTTTAGCTAATTATCGCTAGCGCGCTAATGGCTCTGAGAGGAGGGGTGTTTTCCTGTCGGAAAAGGGCGTGCTCGTGCACGCTACCCTCCCCAAACAGCGCCCGCCCCGTGGTCGGCGTGACCTTTTCGCGGGCCAGGCGGAGTAAAGTACGGAGGGAGTAACGCGGGGGTGAAGCTGGAATTACGGACCATCTGGCGTCCTAGCAGCGGGCAGCCGGAGCGGGTCGATACATCCAGCCCGCTTTCCAGAAGGGTCTCTGCGCTAGCCTTCACTGTCTCTCCGACTCTGCTGTAAGTGCCCGACTCTGAGGGGGGGGGGGGGGGGGGAGAGAAAGAAACGAAGGAGAGAATGCTTGGTGATCCATAGCACCTGCGGGAGACCGGCCCTCCAGACGCGGCCATCTCCTTCCCAGCATGCAGCGCGAGCCGGTTCGACAGCGTGCCCCCGGGGAGCCCCCGCCTCAGTCCGCAGACATCCCCGGGCAGACACTGGCTTCAGCACGCTGGCATTTAAAATGACACGCTTAGTCAACACCGCTGCCAGGTTTTGTCAATTTCCAAATCATATGCACCTTTTCTTTCTCAAATATCACTCCGGCCGCGATAGCGGCACTGTTTACATTCCTTTTTTTTCAATTTCATTTATGCAGAACAATCTGGAAATTGCCTCTCTCTGTTAATTAGAGAGGAGAGACCCCTGAGTTGGATTGGTAAAAATAGTAGTTAATAAACAGCTCCTGATTTTGCCTAAGCCATTAAACATTAGGAAAGGGGCTGAATACTTATCTCATTACTGGCAGCCCAGGCCCTGAGTTGAGCTTTCTGCTGCTGTCACGGAAGGTTATATTATAAATTTGTACACAGAGGGGGCAAAAGCGTACTTAGTTTGAATAATGAGTGAACCTGGCCTGGACGTGGGCGGCAATCGGGTGCTTCAAAACTTCAAAACTCGAAAGTAAAATATTCTTGCATTTAGTGCGGGGAACTAGAAAAAAAAAAGTGAAGTTTAGGCTACATTTAAATGGCGTTGGGTGTCGATAAGTATCCTGTAGTGGGGGGGAAATAATCATTGTCATCTGCTTCACTGTCAGTATGCGTATGGCTTATTGTGGAACCACAGAAACATGTAAAACAAGTCAAGAAAAGAAGTAAACAACAAACCTATGTGTGTACACTTAGTGTTTCTGTTATTTACACATACATACGTAGATACTGACATGGAAGTACATGTTGTGCATGTAGATGGTCTATATAAACAAAAATGTATAATCGAGTGTTAAGTGCGGCGAGAAAAGCAGGTTTAATAATTGATGGCGTTAAGTGGGCTGCGTGCTGGGCGGCGTTTGGCCGGCCTGTCACCATTAGCATTACTAATACCTCGCCTGTCTCTTATTCGCCGGGGCTGTGAATACATCAGCAGCTGTGCAGCCCCCTGGCTGTGGTCCGACGGTTACCAAGGTTATTTTTTGGTGCTGTCGCGAATGAAGGCTTACCCTTCCAGGAGCCCTCGGAGTGCCGTGACTTTCGATCAATCAAGCGGTTGCCAAAGTGTGTGTGTGTGGTGTGTGTGTGGTGTGTGTGTGTGTGTGTGTGTGTGTGTGTGTGTGTGTGTGTGGTGTGTGGTGTGTGTGGTGTGTGTGTGTGTGTGTGTGTGTGTGTGGTGTTTGTGTGTGTGTGTGTGTGGTGTGTGTGTGGTGTGTGTGAGACAGGCAGACAAAGCCAGAGAGACATACAGAAACAAAGAGACCGACAGAGAGAGACAATGTCTGCAAGCACATGCTGATATCATGCTGAAGCTCATAGATACAGTGAGTTCTGTTAGTATTTGGACAGTACAATTTCTGTTTTTTGGCTCTGTCCTCCCGCACATTGGATTTGTGATTGGAAATTAAACCATGAATATGTTGTTAAAGTGCAGACTTACCTTTAATTTCAGGGTATTAACATCCATGCTATGTCATCTGGATAGGAATTTCATCCCTTTTTATACATAGTCCCTCTAATTTTAGGGGACCAAATGTAATTGGACAGTTGGCTTCTTCGCTGTTTCTGATCAGTCAGGTGTATTCAATCACTTCCTTGCGCAGGTATAAGAAAGATTCCTGTATCTAGTTTTGATTCTCGGCTTTTCATTGCATTGGACTCTGTTGTTGGCACTTATACAGTGGATACTTACGGACCTCACCGCAACTCTGCCACCGGCGCAGTTATAAGCATGTTGACTGCACATACCTTTACGTTACTGACAGAGATCTGTTTGACAGTCCTAAAGCGAACGGCACAGGGAGGGAACGACGGCGTGTGAATAAGTGATAGAAACCGAGAGCGCTTTACAGAAGAGGTTCCCGCGGAAACGTGCCCCTGCCACAGCCGCTCAATTACGGGACGCGGAGCAAGACGAGCCAGAGCTCGGCATTAGCCGGGGCCGCAACCCGCAGAAATCGCCTGTCAATTAGCATTCCGGCTTTCTTCCCCCCCTTCCTGCCGCGTTCCCCACTGAACCCTCGGCGCCGCCCCCGCGGAGCGCCCATCAGAGATGCGGCACACGGCGCCTCCCTTCCCACAATCCCGCGCTTCCCGGGGCCCCCCGACTCGGAGCCGGAGCCGAACGCGCTCGCTGGGATTCATTAGCGGCCGTGTCGTATCCCTCTGTCTCCTAATGAGATTTCATTAGCGCTAGCGCAGTGGGAGCGGGGCTCTGCCGCGCCTGCAGTAGCAGCTCCGCTCTCCTCTGCTCTCCCCCCCCGAGCCGCAGTTTGACCCCCCGCACGAAATGCCACCGCGGTTTTCATCAAACCAGAGCGGACCTATCTGTCAGCAGCCCGCGGTGTAAATGCCCGGTCTTCTCTGTCTGGTGAAGACAAGAAGGACAAAGTGGCGTATCTCTACAAAAGCTCCTGAATTGGAACTAGGTGTTGTTGGGAGAAGCTTTTTGGTTGGATGGAGCAAGCTTTGAAATATCTGCCAAAGAGCCATTGGCTTATATGTTCACAGAATGACCAAACGAGCACCATAACTGGGTTAATTTTAAATGCCTGTCAAACTGCTAAATTACATGCAGTATTTGTTCTAAGAACAGTAGCTACTAGTTTCTATGTCTAAATCTCCTATGTCTAAATAACATTACCGAGCTGCATGTTTAAACCTGGCAGGACAGATATCAGTTGGATACAGTTGGACTGTAGTTGGTGGAAGCTCCACTTAAAACGCATGCGTGTCCCTGTATGTTGCCTTGCCATGCTGTTTCATTAAACAAGTGTTGGCATGTACCTGAAGTGAGATTACTGCCTTCCCCAAATTGTAAGCCTGTTGCTTTCTCACACATGAGATCCTATCCCTTCTGCTCCTGTTATGAAAATGGCCATTTGCTCCACAGTATGAGGCCATCTTCAGAAGTGTATTGGGTGGCCGGTTTGTGGTACCAGTATGACCAATCGCCCAAACAGGGCACGCAGGCATATTTCCCAGAATGCCAGACCATGTTTGATGTACTGTAACGGTATAAAGCTCTCGACTGCGATTTATTGCAAATGCAACGCATATGATCACACGAGCATGTGAACAGCCATACAGCTCTACAGTTCAATTTTCAAGCCAAGACACTGCAGTATGGATGGATGACTGTGTGGATGCATGAACACAAGATGGATGACGCGCATGACCGGGTATCTGGGCATTTATTCCGCCTGACACGTATGTGTGGGTGTCTCATAAAGGCGACAGCTCACTTACTCAGTGCTTGATGTGTTACTGCAACAATTGTGTGGAGCCAAATATGCTGCCTCTTAAATCTACTACCCACAGGCATTAAAAACTGCCATTGCTATAGATTGTAGCACACAGCACATGTATCCTAATTGAGATATCACAAGTGGTCTTTTCGCATTTTCTGGAAGTAAACCGGACTTGATGTTTCATGATTGTTAATAGATTTCTATAAAAGTTGAACGTGGAAACATTGTTGTGGTTTTCAGCAGCATGCCAGCGGCCAGCTTGTACATTATTTCGGTTATAACTGACACCAAAACCTCGGATTGTGTGAATGCCGCAATTAATTAGCGAGGCCACACAGGAGGCCCTGTGTCCCCAATCTCCCTTCTGACATTTATACATATTTATTTGTATAAAATGTTGGCACTCAAACAAAATAAAGGATGAAATACCATACCATTCAGACTCTCTGGCCTCTCTCTGTGTGTACAAAGTGACATTGTGAACGGTGTAATTAGCAGGCTGTGGTTAGCGTTGTTCATGGCCCAGTAGTCGCACGGCAGCCTGCATTCTGGCACGAAGGAGAGGCTAGCTCTCAACGATGCTGACTATAGGCCTAGCTCATCTATGGTAAGAGCTAGCTCTCAGTGAGAGTAACTACAGGGCTAGCTCTCAGTGAGAGTAACTACAGGGCTAGCTCTAAGGGAGAGTAACTACAGGGCTAGCTCTCAGGGAGAGTCACTACAGGGCTAGCTCCAAGGGAGAGTAACTACAGGGCTAGCTCTGAGGGAGAGTAACTACAGGGCTAGCTCTAAGGGAGAGTAACTACAGGGCTAGCTCTAAGGGAGAGTAACTACAGGGCTAGCTCTAAGGGAGAGTAACTACAGGGCTAGCTCTCAGGGAGAGTAACTACAGGGCTAGCTCTCAGTGAGAGTAACTACAGGGTTAGCTCTCAGTGAGAGTAACTACAGGGCTAGCTCTAAGGGAGAGTAACTACAGGGCTAGCTCTCAGGGAGAGTCACTACAGGGCTAGCTCTAAGGGAGAGTAACTACAGGGCTAGCTCTAAGGGAGAGTAACTACAGGGCTAGCTCTCAGGGAGAGTAACTACAGGGCTAGCTCTCAGGGAGAGTAACTACAGGGCTAGCTCTCAGTGAGAGTAACTACAGGGCTAGCTCTAAGGGAGAGTAACTACAGGGCTAGCTCTAAGGGAGAGTAACTATAGGCTAGCTCTCAGGGAGAGTAACTACAGGGCTAGCTCTAAGGGAGAGTAACTACAGGGCTAGCTCTAAGGGAGAGTAACTACAGGGCTAGCTCTAAGGGAGAGTAACTACAGGGCTAGCTCTATGGGAGAGTAACTACAGGGCTAGCTCTAAGGGAGAGTAACTACAGGGATAGCTCTTAGGGAGAGTAACTACAGGGCTAGCTCTAAGGGAGAGTAACTACAGGGCTAGCTCTAAGGGAGAGTAACTACAGGGCTAGCTCTAAGGGAGAGTAACTACAGGGCTAGCTCTAAGGGAGAGTAACTACAGGGCTAGCTCTAAGGGAGAGTAACTACAGGGCTAGCTCTCAGTGAGAGTAACTACAGGGCTAGCTCTCAGTGAGAGTAACTACAGGGCTAGCTCTGTGAGAGTAACTACAGGGCTAGCTATCACTGAGCCTAACTTCAGGGCTAGCTCTCAGTGAGAGTAACTTCAGATCTAGCCTTGCCCCGCCCCTCCCCTTCAGCTCTCCCAGCTCAAAGCATTAGTTGCAGGGATGCTCTTACCGTTAATTTAGGTTTCTCCTGACAATCCAATATGCTCTGCCGAATGAGCAAGCTAATGAGAGGTTCCTAAAGGTTAAGTAAACAGGGAGAAATATGGGAGAAGGCCCTTGCGGTAAAGATCACTCTCGGAAAGCCGAGAGTCTGGCCTGTCCCTGCCTTTCGCGGTGGAAAAGGGATCTGAGCTCTCTAATTAATGGGGGGAAAGTAGTTTTCCTATTAAGCCGTGAAGAGGGGAAGATTGAGGGGGCCAGCCGAATTCCAGAGGGAGACGTGGAATAGCTGGGTTTGTTTAGCCTCTCTCATGAATCACGTAATGATTCATTCCTATCCTACCTCCCCACCTGCACCCCTCCATCAACCCCCATCACATCTTGGGCACAGACAATACATTCCACTTTGCGGCATCCTGCAGCCTAATTAGGCTTAATTATGTAATTTTCCAAAACAAGAAGTCAAAGGCATGTTTAGAATTCATGACATCTGTTGATGAGAGGGTGAAGCGCGATGCGTCGCACACCCATGTACCGCCTTCACGTACACCACTCGTAGGCTTCAGTGGCCTGAGATTACAGGTTCCGTTTCTGTTCGTCGTTGGCGATTACTTCATAAGGTAAAAATGTGATTTCCTGGGTTATAGTGTCATCGTTTAGAAGTTTTGCTTTATGTTGTCGGGTTATAACTTTTCCACCACCCGTCCTCTCCACTCTGCGAATTTGCCGGCTGGGCTTGCTCCTCTGACTTGTACATTTTCACATTCGCATTTTCACATTTTGTTGTCGCTGGTGATTTGGGACTTGTCACCCACCCCCCCGTCAGGTTATGTGAGGGATGGCACTCGTAGGCGGTTTGATAGCATTGGATGGCATTGATTCTAAGGCACTGACGCAGCACAAAGCATGAGCTTCAGTTCGAAAGCTGGGTGCTTCCTGGTACCAGGACAGACGCTTACTGAAGAAGAGATTGTAACATTGCCTCAGAACAGTCACACTATCGTATGCATGCATGTATGTCTGTTCAATACAAAATATAAGAAACATCTTATATTTATTCTCACTTTCATTTTTCCCCACACTGTAAAAAATGGCTGTCTTCACAAGCTTTTTTAGTCTTGTAATGACAATTTTTTTTCAAGTAGACAGTATTAGCTTGTTTTCAGTTACTGTTTGCTTGACATGTCATTTTCTCACCTCATTGGCAGTTTTTTTTTTTTTTTTTTTGATATCTCATTCACCAAAAAAGTACTAGAAAAGTCTAAATATAAGGCTAAGATACTTGCTAACACTGACTTATTTTTAGCATTGTGCAGTGTTTACGGTTGTATGTTAGCGTTGTGTGCGGGAGTACGGGTTTGGGGGCAGTGCGTTCGGGTTGCAGCGCGCACCCTCTCCCAGTAGCCTCCCCGCCGCTCCGTGACGGATGGCGGTGGGGCCATTCCGCTCCCGCCCTCGGCCCCGGCCAGCTCTCCCGTCTCCCCTCCGCGGAAAAGAGTCACCTTTACCGCGGCGGAATAAATGAGAGATAACGGCGCCGAGACATGAATCACGGGCTGAGCCTCCCGGCTAAATTGGATTAATAAATTGCTTTAATCAGACATCCATCATCGTTGCGTGGAATGGGGGTGGGGTGGGGGCGCTGGGGTGGGGGGGGGATGTGTAGCTGAGATCAACGGCCAGGTGTCAGCGTGGGGTGGGGGTGGGGGTGGGGGGGGGACAGATGGGGAGTGCGGGCTGTAGAAAGGCTGGGGCGTATCTGTTTGGGCACTCCCCCCTCAGACAGGCAGTCCTCCCTGTGGAGCCGGGCTCATGGGCTCCAGACCCGCACGCTCACTGTAGCGCGCGTCAGGGGGAGTGATTACCGCGCTGGGCTCAGGGAGACTGCAGACCTACCGGCACCACATGGCTTTTCCCTGTTCTGCTAGGCAGCAGGCTAAAGAGACTGCCTGTCAGCAGGCTGTTACACGATGCTGGCACTGGCACAAATGTCACCAGGCCAAAATCTCTGCCTGATATCCTTCTGCCTCCTTACAGCACACCGCCTACCTACATGCATGCATACACAGACACACACATGCACATACACGTAGACGCACAAACCATGCACACTGACACAACATATGTGCATGCAAACACACAACACACATGCATATAGACCCACGCACGTGTACACAGACCCATACAGACCCATACAGACCCACACAGACCCACACAGACACACACAGACACACACACCCAAGCACATACACGTAGACACACAAACCATGCACACAGATACACATATGCACAGAGACACAACATACGTGTATGCAAACATACAACACCCATGCATACAGACCCACGCATGCACGCACACACAGACCCATACAGACCCACACAGCGAAACACACGCACACACACACGCATGTATACAGACACACACAGACACATACACACACACACACGGCCGCACACAGACACACACACACACACGGCCGCACGCACACAGACACACACAGACACATACACACACAGACGCACACAGACACACACACACACGCCCGCACACAGACACACACACACACACGCCCGCACACACACACACACACACACACGTCCGCACACAGACACACACACACATACACACACACACACACACACGCACACAGACACGCGCACACACACACACACACGCCCGCACACAGACACACACACGCACACGGCCGCACACAGACACGCGCACACACACACACACACGCCCGCACACAGACACACACACGCACACACCCGCACACACACACACACACACACACGCCCGCACACAGACACACACACACACACACGCACACAGACACGCGCACACACACACACACACGCCCGCACACAGACACACACACGCACACACCCGCACACACACACACACACACACCCGCACACAGACACACACACACACACACACACACGCACACAGACACGTGCTCACACACACACACACACACACACACGCCCGCACACAGACACACACACGCACACGGCCGCACACAGACACGCGCACACACAGCCGCACGCACACAGACACACACAGGGTGGTATCCGCGCGGTGGAAGCTCCTCAGAGTGAGGGCGGCTCATGAATCAGTCAGCCGCGTCCCTCTAGACCAGGTCTCCTGGGCTCTGTGGCTTTGCTGAGTGTACTGGAGCGAGCCAGAGCTCGAGACAGCCCAGACCCCCCCCCCCACCGCCCGCCATCTCCTTTACCTGAGGTCCCCTCATCCCCAAGTCTCAATACGGAGCTGTCGGCTTCTCTCACGATCACGTCTGACAAGCCTGTACATGGCATTACCATGCCCACGGAAGGCGGGCATTGGGGAAAGAGCAGCACGCTTGCCCCCCCTTACAACCAATAACGTGCTTTAATGAAGGAGAAATAAGAACGGACGGCAGCCAAACAAGAAAATTACAGCAAAAGCGAAAAGCAAATGGTGACTAAAGTACAGCTTCTTAATCTGCATCTGTAAAACAGGCTGTTGAGGTACTGAGACACCTTGGGCCTGTTTTACAGATGCAGATTCAGTTTTGTCCTGGACGAAATTGAGTTTTGTATGGAGAACAATAAGCTTAATCTGTGTCTGCAAAACTGGCCCCTTGTTTCCCATTCCCTGATAGTGTAGATAATTCTTAGTAAAGGCTTATCTGGTAAGCGTAAAGTACACAGACAGAATGGCTAAACTCCAGTTCTTCTCATTTAGAAAGAGAAGTGTGTGACCACTACAAAGAAAATAACTGTCAAACCATTGCCGCCAGCGCTCTGTACTGGCTCTATTCATTTTTTGGATCGTCTGCTAGGAATTGTCAGCTAGAATTAATGGAGCAAAACCTGCTCCAATCCAACTGTGGATGAACAATGCTAAATAAATTGCCAGCACCCGTAAGTAAACATTGTATTGATGTATTTACTATTTTAAATTGACTTTCCCTTCCCTATTTGTTCATCATCTTTCCAAAGTGTATGGTAGTACTTTTCCTCATGTCTTATTCAGAAGAGTGCCTCAAAATGCCCTCACAAATAAGTGCAGCCAGTAAGCCCCAAGCAGCCAAAACCAGGCTTCCTTTTTGATGCTTGTTTCCTGGTCTCGTTGAGAGACGCTGCTCACTGTGGTTGGCTGCAGTGTACATGTTCAAGAAAAATGTGGAAGTAGTCTGTGTTTTTTCTAAAGCTAATGTGTCCCCATGTGTCAAAGTTATTTGGACAATACAGTTATACTTTGTGGGTGAATCAGGGACAGTTTGCGTCACTTCCGAGTCACTCTGTCTCACACACACTCGGACTTACTGTGCAGCCTCTGGCTTTAAATTTTACAACATGGTTGTGCCTGTAAATTTGACTTCACTGATTTCACATTGCTTTTCACAAGCCCATTGATTGTCAGTGGGGGACATAACAGGCACTTGGTCCATCTTCTTTTGACAGTCTATAGTCACCTCGCAGTCCAGCAGCTGAGCTGAGCAGTCTTCTGGGCACCATAATGTTGGGACATGTTAATGATATGTAATGAAAGTAGTCATGTTTACTACTTTGTCACATATCCTTTGCATGCTAAGACTGCACCCCTCCTGGTGCTGTTGTTAATGCTAATTCATGGACTTACAGAAGGTATTTCAAGTTCGCCAGCAGAACTAGGGGGTATGTGAGTATTGTGATATCACTTGAAGATGTGCCTTCATCACAATATTTTCTTTGGCAAGAGTTATTGTTGCTTGTAGTGTCTTCCTGGGTCATACTGAAGGATAGCGGGTGTTCAATACCAGGCCTGTCTTCGGCTTGATAGACTATTTCAGTAGGCAGTAAGGAAATGGTCATACAATGGTTTTGCGTTTCATTTGGAGGTTTGCTTCTGCGTCTAGTATCCCGCCGGCCAGGAAAAAATACTTGCAAGGTTCTGACAGCAGAGCAGTATACAGAGTGGTTCCCAACCCCGATATGCTCGATATGCAGTAGGCTATAGGGCCATGTTTTCTCACATCATTAAATGTAGAGGAACAAACTGGGCTTCCTCAGAAGTTCATTAGGCTAATTCGCTCGATGAAAAGGGGAGACCGGGGAACAACATAACACTTTTTGGTTTTTGCTTCATTAAAAAATATACACACATATTAAAGCAAATATTTTTACCCAGAAAGAAGATGCATGTCTTTGCTATGACTATAGTCCATCGGTACAGTTCTAGAACATTCCTGTCGAAGGTAGCAGGAGTGATTCCTTCAAACCAAACTGCTCGGCAATGCTGTGATTGAGAGAAGAAACATAGATTTGCAACATATTGAAGTCTCGTAATTGTACTAAAGACAGGCTCCTTATTATCGCAGGTTGTTTAAATCCCAGTGCTGTAGGGAAATTAATTTTCTTCCAGCACTGAACTGATGTCACAATTCGGCTCTCTTAGGTTGTGTCTTTATTGATTCACTTATTCAAAGTTGCTTCCTCCTGCATTTTGACTGGAAAAAACTAAAAAATACATGCAAATTTGCCACCACCTGGCAGATCTCCGGAGGCAGAAGCTCCAAATGAAACACAAAACCACTGCAACTGTCCTCGTTTGTGGGAGTGACATGTTCTATGCAATTCCTCATTGCTGCTAAGCCCAGGGTTAGTTGTGAAAATTATCTGTGCTCCCAATTACACCTAGAAGAATGTCACTCAGTGTGGCTGCATAGCAATTTAGTCATTTTAATTATTTCAATTTTAATTCTGCAGGGAGAAATAAAACTATCAGAGAATTGGTTGAATGTTTATGTGAAACTATGAGTGGTTGTGGATTTATGGTTTTATTTTTATCTTGTACACCTCCAAGATATTATTATGGTGTCATCCCCGTGACATTATAGAAATATTTTGCATGCGTTGAGGGATTTCAAAAAGGGAGGGGCACTCATCTCGTCTGCCAATGTGTAGAACATATGCATCAACTGTTGTGGGGAGGGAGAGGTTCAGAACAGGATCAGACATCTAGGGTTAGAGAGCCATATTGAGAATCTGGCCCCTTGGGCACAGCTACCTTCTTTTTCAGTGAGTGTCATGGGATATTTAATGACCAAGGTGAGTCAGGACAGGAACTGGCTTTTTTCTGCACGGTGTCCTTATCTCAACATTGAGGCATGGCTTTTCTGCAGTTTAAGACAACCCTCTGCTGGCTCACCTGCACCACTTCCTGTAACAGCCTCCCATCTATCTGAGAGCATCAAAGCTCTACCTTTGCTAGCCTTAGCCATGAGGCAGTAGGATGTTACATGGTAGTTTGGCTGCAGCCTTGGCAAACTTTGTGGGCAGCACTCCAGTTTGTTGTTTTTCGGACAACGTAAGGAAAAATAAAGTATATGGTGAATAAACAAAAATGATATGGTGAATAAATCATACGAATACATTTTATAAAGATATTTTGTCGATGAACAAACTGTACAGTGCATGCATAAATACAGACAAGCATACACATATGGCAGCAATTTTGATTGATAATGATTTTACTTGTATAGTGCTTGTCACAGAAGACTGTCCCAAAGTTCCTTTACAGAGTAAAAGAAGTGAAGAAGAAACACCAGCCCTAAGCCCACAAATAGCATACGAGGTAAACGACTCCCTTATGAGGAGAAAAAGAAAGAAAGGGCCCCTAGGAAAAAGAAACAAAGAAGGATGTTAGGCACTAAAATGTATTAGAACATAGAATAACATTTCCTCATTCGCAGAACAACACATGTATCACACGTGTACCCGGTAACTAGGGTTGCAGCTTACCCCACTGTCACTGTTGAAGTGTGCCCAGTGCCACGGTCACATTTCTAAGAACCACTGGCCTGACCTATCAGCCATGGCTAAAATGTCAGCACCTCTCGGACCTCCCGGGTCACTAAGGTTGTAGCTAACCCCACTGGCACCGTGTGTCAGGCTCAGTGCCACCGGTTTGGTGTGGTTTTTTAAATAACCACTCGAATTATCTGACGTCCATGTCCAGAATGAAATGCTACTAATGATGCCACGCCTCCAGGCTATAACTGTTTATAAGCCTGATTGTAAAGATGCGCTTTTAATCTAGATTTATATATTGACACTGTCTGACTCCCTTATAAATTTTATGATAAATAATATTATTTTATGGTATTGAGTTTGCATGATGCAAGCAGCTAAAGATGTTAAAGGCAACTAAAAGCTGTGACCCTATACCCCTTATCAAACCTTTTGGCTGCAATCCTAGTTTCCAGGCAATAAAATGTCCTTCAGAAGTAAATACTTAATTCAGCCGGTTGTAGATGGAACTCGTGGGGACTGTTATGAGTCACTAGCCAGCAGCCGGTCTTCTGCGCGTCAGCTCCTCTTCCCACTGTTTTAATAATGCAGAGACGATCCCGCTGCGGTCTGTCTCAGCCGCGCGATTTACAGCCAACCATCGCCGTCTTCAAGGCAGTGTTGACAAATACTACGGAGGAACGGCCTGATGCGGTCGGCCACAGATTAGCATGCGTGATTTGGATGTTAGAGGGAGGTGCGCTATAGTGCCAATGCGTTATATCCCCCTCACGTCCTGATATGTCACAGAGGAGTGGAATTTCAGGAATTCCGGAATTGAGTGAATTCTAAAAGCTGCATGGAATTATGTGACCTGCTCTATCAAAATCAGTTGTATTGACCCCAAAATGTATTTTGAGTTTTAGACACCAGGCGGAGAGGAGAATGTAAGCTTTCCGTCGGAAGTGGAGAATGATACCAAAGTTATCCCTCTACTCCAGATCTCAAGGGAGTTGTGTTCCATTTCATTTTGAGTGCCATCAAACCATGTTTTTGAGAAAACCGCTCCAAAGTTTCCTTGTGAGAGTTAACTGTTACGTGGCTGGGAGACTACCAACACTGGGATAACGAAACTATGGGGCTATAATGTGTAATCTTGTATAAACCCATTAAAACAATTATTTTTTTATTTTTAGTTTTTTTACTCTGAACATTTATATACTCTTGACATTAAGACATACGGGCCATGAAAGGAAAAACATTAGCTTTCATGTAGCCACGAATGCAGCTGTTGTGGTTGTTTGACTGGTGAACGGTGACAAGCTGGCTAGCCTCCTAACAATGCACAAATCCAGTGTTACTTTCACTTTGACATCTTGCATAAAGCTTAAACGATATTTTTACTCTGAATTTGGCATTAAGATATGCAGATTATGAAAGCCAAGATATTGTTCTACAAAATGAAGAAGAAAGCCTAAAACAGCCAAAAAAATAAAAAAATTTTGTAAACATGAATTTATGTGAAATTGGCCGTAGTGACTTGTGACTGATTATGATAGAATGGATCATATCTAGTGCAATTTCTTCAAGTATATTTGGAAAAGTCCTCTTTAAAGCAGGGTGGCACTTTATGCAGGATGGTCTCCTAATATTCAAAATTAGCATCAAACAGATGCAGAAATGCACATCCATGGCATTATCAGTGTTTACATGTCTTTGGATATGGTGTCCAAATCATGCCAGCTGCTTCTGGTTCAGTAAACCATATAGAGCCCACTCTATTATCTATTTATTAGACTTATTCTTACTCTTCTACTGAGGGGTTTGCAATTTGCGTCACTGCACGCAGAACTGCTCCTCTCAGAAGTCACATTCATTCCCCTTTCTGACATTTGGTCTGGAAAACAACTGAACCTCTTGACCACGTCTGCATGCTTTTATGCATTTAGTTGCTGCCACATGATTGGTTGATTAAATATTTGCATTAACAAGCTGGTGTACAGGTCACTGAGTGTGTATATATCAATCACAAAAACTATGTTTTATGTCCATCCATCCATCCATTATCTGAACCCGCTTATCCTGATCAGGGTCGCAGGGGGGCTGGAGCCTATCCCAGCACCATTCACTCACACACTCATACCTACGGGCAATTTAGACTCTCCAATCAGCCTAACGTGCATGTCTTTGGACTGTGGGAGGAAACCGGAGTACCCAGAGGAAACCCACGCAGACACAGGGAGAACATGCAAACTCCCTATGTTTTAAGTGAAATATTTAATTTGCCAAAAGCCTCGAAAGACAGGAAATTTAATTGATAAGCTAACGCTAACATCAGCCTGGTCTCCATCAAGATGTATCATCACAGGTCTTCAATGACCGCTACAGCCCTGTTTATGTCTGCTGTACTTTAAACAGCATGTACTTACCACTGGGCTGCTTGCTTAAGATTCAAACCTTCACTCAAAGACATTGAGATTGGTTTTGAAACGGGTGATATATATATATATCACGGTTCAAATTTCGGCCTTTTACACGGGGGAGCTGACCAACACAAACCGCTGCCGCGTTCACCGTAATTCAGTGAATCAGTATTGCAGTTCCCGCGCTGCGGTCTCCAGCCTTGTGTACACGTTCTGAACAGAGGTCACGCTCACAGGTGTGCCGAGACCTGGGTAGAGCAGCGAGCTGTAACCATCCCTCCCGCAGCGATGCTGTGGCTAACCATGCGCCACCCTGCGTGGCTGCCGGCCACTGTCAACACGGGCGCGCCGAGGATCTGATACCAGACCACCGGGAGCGTCCGCACACCGGTCAAGCGCTGTCCTACAGGACACGGGGGATGTGCCACCCAAGTGAAGTTGTTAACTTTGTGGCTCTCCTGTGCTGTCGGATAAGGTCGTTCCTGTCCCAGATGCTATCGGAGCGTTCTTTGATATTGGGGGCCTGAGCGGTCTGTTGGCACCTGGAATGCGGCCATTCGTCAGCTTCTTAATCTCCCGAACGGACAGGGAAAACTAATAAAAGTGCTCATAACAATATTTCACTGCCTTCATTTGATGGAGCCCTGACATTTTTTCAACAGTTTTCTGGTTGTTTTTTGTTTTTTTCACTGGAGTCGAGAATCAGCTCATATAAATGAGACTATGGACCTGCTGCCACGCGCACACACACACACACTCACACACACACACACGCACACACACACACACACACACACTCTCGCTCAATAAAATGTCCAGTGTTAATTAATCTCTAATTAATTAACAGAGCACATACAATATGAGTGCTGCAGGAACCATAAGTATTCTGTAAGACTTAATTTTTTACTGTGCAGTATATCATCACCATCCCCTCAGTCACTTCATTTTGCCCAGTCATGTGACTTCTCCTTGAGTTAAGCGGCAGTATCGTGTTTGCTGGGAGCGCATTGTCCATTTTCTGCAGGCATCTGTTAGTAAACCCAGGAAGTAGACTAGCAGTCCCCCCTGGGAACACAATCGATACGCATGGACACAGCCAGTGCTGATCGCTCAGTAAGTCCAGGCCTGATCCAAGCTTTCTTTCCTACAGGCACAGATGCTCCGGTGATTAGATCTCTGAGCACACACACACGCACACACACACACACACACACACACACATGCACACACTTGTTTTTGCTACCCGGTGAGGACACACACATGCACAAATACATGTTTTTGCTACCTGGTGAGGACACACACACGCTTGTTTTTGCTACCTAGTGACGACACAGACACAGACACACACACGCACACACACAGACACACACCCTCCTCGGATATGCAGCAGGACGCTGTAGGGTGTGGAGGGCGAGTTTGCTGAGGAAAGGCCTCGGCAGGCTCCCTCCACAGATAACGCGATTATCAAAAGCTTTATGTTGTGTGGAGGAAGATGCAAAAGAGTCTTTTTTTTCTTTTTTCCTTCTGTGACTCATTTTAATTCTGTGAGATTTATCCCGGTACCGTTTTTCTTTTCAAGTTTTCCGACTGCTGGGTTCAGCAGATGGCATCTGCATGACTTTAATAAAGTGTTTACCCACATAAAAGCCATGAATCAGAACCGGCTCCGGCTATCGGCACCCTCCAGGGCCTTTTTATCTGGTCACGTGACCCGGGCCCGCCAATGCTCCGATTGTGAATGCTAAATTTGTCTTCAAGAGTGAGGAGCACAGAACTAATTCATCAAGTGGAGCTAATTCAAGGTTTGTGCTACCGAACAATGTCAGTTAGCCACCCACAGCCAAGTCTCGATTGAGGAGACGTACAGTTTTTCACATGCAAATTAATCGGCGAACACACATGCACACGTACGCATGTCTGATTTAGACAAAGCAATTGTCTCATAGTGCATTAAATAAAAACTACAGCGAATAAAAAGAGAGAATATCCAATGTCACCTACAAAGAACAAATAAAATATTCATATTTATCTACCTGATTCATGATGAAATTATATGAAACACAGGAAATCAGCCTGCCTGGAAGTTGGCTTCTCTTGACTTTGGCTGTATGATGATTTAAGAAGGGATGGTCAAAAACACCTGAGTGTTCTCTGAGCTCCAGTTGCTCGTGCAGTTGGCTCTTCGTAAAGAAAGCCTTGAAATTAAACTGGGATCTTGACAGCAATTATCTAGCACCAAAAAAAGTTTCTTTTTTGCTTTTTTTTAAGCTTTCATTAAGCTTGCGGTTCAGCTTGGGACATGGAGTTTCTAGGGAATGCACGGTATTGCATCACAAATAAGGTGCAGGGTAAACATGGGCTGATAAGGGATGGCCGAGTGCGGAGGGCTAGTTCCTGAAGGTTTCGCCAGTGCCATAGATCCAGAATTTCTTTCTGGATCAGGGGTGCACAACGAGGGGTGATCCGTTTCTGGATTTTGTGCCAAGTTCTGGTATTTAATTATTTAATTGCCTCAATCATATTTTATGAGATGTTTATGAGTACCGGCTACAGCTGCAGACTGCAAGTGTATCCTAATTATTTTACTGTGCTCAAGTAAAGGTTTGAACCAGGGTAATTTATTGAGCTGTCAGCAAATTAAAAACCAGCCAATTGGTTGGAACAAAAACCAGTGCGCCGACCGGCCCTCAAGGACCGGAGTTGTGCCCTCGTGTCCTAGATCATTGTTAAAGCCTGTGTTTGGTTAAACATCCGAAAGATGCCTGCCCCTACAGGACAGTGTCCCCATCACTGCCCTGGGTTGGGTATGACCACCACCATCCTGCATCACCAAAATCACTTGCTCATCCTGATCCTTGTGATATGTCTGGTTTTGTCTAATCCTGTTTAGCTTCAGTTTTTTTGGAAGGAGAAAACAACAGTGGTGGCTACTGGCCATAACATGGGGGAGTAAAACAGAAGTAGAGAGGGGTCTTGTCCCAAGGCGGTCCCAGGGTCTCAAGTATGATGCTGACAGTTGTGGGTGTTTGGAGGTGTCAGTGGGTGTAATAAGTTTTTGTGGAGGTGTTATGGTTGTGCTTTAGAAAAGTGTTGTTTCAAGGTGACACATGGGGACAGAAAAGGGCACTAAGTATGGGAAATGATAATGCTGTGTGTGGTGTTTAACTGTAAGAAAGACATTAAAAGAACATAAAGCTGAAATTGTCCATAAATTAGTTATACTATGGATTCTGCAGTAGACTAATCGTGTCGTTTTTGTTCTTTGCATTATCCTGTGGATAATTTAATATGAGGGGGGTGGGGGTGGGTTTAAGGAAAGATTAATATATGGGCCATTCTGTGTGAAATTAGTATCTGACATGACCCTGTAATATTCCCTTGATTATTGCCCCATATGTTTCTATTGTCAGTGGAACAGTGGAACGATTACCTTTTTAAATATGTTCCACTCAAAAGTTTTGCGTACTGCAGAAGTCAAAAGTGGAAGCTGCTTGGGGGTATGTGAGGATCTTTTATTTAATTTTTTTTGAGGAGGATGGTGAGGTGAGGATGATCTTTGGTATCATGTGCGGTTTTGGTTGTGTAAATTGTTCTCCACTTTTCTTCCCTCGCTGCCTGTGTGCATCCACATGTATCTGTGTGTGAATGTACAGAGGACTGTGTTTGGAAAGTGACACGTTTAAAGAACTGTACTTCCCGCACTGTTCACTCCATATGGATCCAAGTATCCATACTTTATCCATACTGCTCTAATTTGAGAGTATGTACTGTAAATCCATTTGGACTGAACCTTGTAGGAACGTACTTCAAGCGGTGTTAGACCTTTAAGACAAGCTGAAACGTAAGTTAGAGCAGCACTAGCTTCCGCGATGACACATACGTGAGTGAAACATGTTTCGGGGGGTCTTTGGCTCTGGGGTAAAAATAGCGCTGCTGCGTGAAAGATTATTCATTGGAGGGAAAATTGACAGACATTTGATACAAATACATGCCCGCTGGTACGTCAAGTGATGACGTCAAACCTCCTAAAATCTCATTTTCCAGGAAGTGGATGGGGGAAAAAAAACATACAGTACCTTTTTGTCGGGTTATGAAGAATTGACAAAATTGAGTAAAAAGTTCATTTTGATTTAAGGCGGTCTTTAAAACCGAAACGGTGCCGCTTTCCTCTCGATAGTTGATAAACAACAATGCATTGATGCATTTATGAACCGTTTTCCCGACGCCTGTCGGCTCTGGCCAGACTCCGTTCCTGTGCATGGAGGCGCATGCTTCTCCTGCACTCGTGGAGCGCTGTCGACACGCCACACCTGTTACAGGAATGACGTGTGAATCCGGCCCACGGGTCCGGGGAGACTGGTGCTGAGCCCGGCCTGTTCAGTGTGTGAAATTGTAGCATCAAACTGGATCTCAGAGGCTCAACTCCAGTGTTATGGGCCAGGAGGTGTCAGGAATGATGTGATATGATTCGTCTGGGGTGTTTTTGGTTTAGATTAAGAAAGCTAAGGTGGAGGCCATAAAATGATGCAGAAATCTGTCATTTCAGGGATGCTACAGTTTCTATTTTTATTCATATTCATTCATTTTTGTTATTGTAATTATCCAGTGTATCTTGTAGCTTATAGTATTGTGTAGTTATTTCAGTTTTCTCTAGTTTTTGTTCCAATTTAACAGCTTCATTACCCATTTCATTTTTTTCCCTTCTTTGTGACAATTACAAGTGGGATAATTACCTCTACAACACGCCAGCGACGCTATCTGATCATAATGACAGGCCAATGTTATCTGTGCGCAAGTCAAAGGCTCTCTGCCAGCCGTTTCTAAGGCTCAATCTAAAAAATCCTGGAGAGATGTGACTCCTGGAGAAAATGAATTCATACTGCCACAATTCGTTCATCGTTCATTTGTTCTTTCAGTCTTTTGTTTGTTTCTTCTTTTGTTTGTTCATTCATTTGTTTGTTTGTTCATTCGTTTGTTCGTGCGTGCATGCGTGGGTGGAAAGATACAACTCCGGGGGAGAATTAATGTATTCTGCTACGGTTCATTCATTCTTTTGTTAATTTGTACGTTGTCCGTTCTTGTGCTTGTTCGTTCATTCATCCATTTGTGTCTGTGTGTCTGTGCGTGGGTGGATGGGCTAGAGCTCAATTCCAGCCCAAACATTGAAAATGTCCCTCCAACCTGCATGTTCGGTTTGGCCCCTCCCATGGCCTCCATCTCAGAAGTGTGCTTCACTATCAGAACTTCCTGTAGTGCAGGGCCATGCTTCACCATCAGAACTTCCAGTAGAGCAGGGCTATGCTTCACTATCAGAACTTCCTGTAGAGCAGAGCTGTGCTTCACCATCAGAACTTCCTGTAGAGCAGGGCTGTGCTTCACTATCAGAACTTCCTGTAGAGCAGGGCTGTGCTTCACCATCAGAACTTCCTGTAGTGCAGGGCTGTGCTTCACCAGCAGAACTTCCTGTAGAGCAGGGCTGTGCTTCACTATCAGAACTTCCTGTAGAGCAGGGCTGTGCTTCACCATCAGAACTTCCTGTAGTGCAGGGCTGTGCTTCACCAGCAGAACTTCCTGTCGAGCAGGGCTGTGCTGCACTATCAGAACTTCCTGTCGAGCAGGGGCTCAGTTCCTGCACTGGCAGTAGGCCCAGGACTGGAAGCCTTTTTTTTGGGGGGGGGGGGCTTTTGAGCAGTCTGTCCAGCCTGTCTGTTCCCTGATCAGAGTGTGTGGTCTGGACCCTCGCCAATCGACGTTTGAAGCCATCTTGCTAAAGGTCACAGATTAAATTATACAGCCTGAGGGAAAGCATCACATGTTTAGGCGTTGGAGGAGAGCGAGATCCCGTTTCTCCAATACCATCGCCTCCAGTGGCAGTTAGATGTCAGCCTCAACCCCGCTTCACCCGTAAAGGTCACCGGAAGAATCCGGAAACAGGGTTAGATGCTGCACGTCCTCTCTCCACTCCCATTTGACCCATTAATATTCAACCGCCGTTCAGTTATTACACATGAACGATTGAAGTGGAAGTGAAAATCCTGCAATGGCCTACGACGGCTGCTTCAGTGCAAAAAAACTGACCTTTTGTTCAATTTGATTTGATAAACGAATCAACAATTTATCCATTTGCTTATTTTGTTAGGTTTAATAAATGCTCAAACAGTGACGTACATTCTCTTTCCTGTTTGGGGGAAAATAATGCATTTTGATGCGTCGCCATTCCGGCAAACAGCCTGCCTACACCCATCTGTGACCGTTTATTACCGATGCCATTTGCAGTCAAACGCTTCCCTTCCCGACAACTGAACTGAGAATGTAATCTTAATCACATTATGTCCGGTATTGTTTGGATGGCATTGACTGGGGGGAAAAAGGGAAGAAAAAGTGCTATCTCTGTACGCGATGGCGAGACGTGAGATGCGTCTCTTGGCAGGCCGGGAAACCCGGGCCCTGTTTTCGCCGTCGAATATGCAGGGGGTGTGCGTGCGCGTAGCTCCACGGCTCTGTTGTTCAGCTCTCGGGTTGGGCTAATCGCCATTCTGCTGAGAAATGTCGAAACTCCACCTTCTGGCCATTCATACGGTACTCCCGGGCTCCCCGGCACGGGTGCGGTTATTAAAATTCATGCAGCTGGTCAGCGTTTTCCCCAAAAATATGCTTGATGCTGTCATTTTTAAATGCTCTTGATTTGTCAGCAGTGTTTCTGTAATGAATGTACATACATCATTTGCAATGTGTTACACACACTCGCTCTGACGTGAACAAAGCTTGGCCCTTTGCCTTTGGTGATTGCTGTTCTCAATGAGGGGTTTGTTAATGTTGCAAGCTTGCTTAAGTGATCTAGGCAGCAGTTATAACCCCTTGTTTTGAGAAGGTAATCTGCTTATACTACCATACCGGAAAGCAATAAACTTATATATATACATATATATACACACACACACACACACACACACTTGTTTTTGCTACCCGGTGAGGACAATATAGAACACACATACACTAATTTTCCATACCTAATTCATTCATAAGCATTACTAATAATGATTAATGGGTCTGCTGAAATTCTATTGTAAGTTACCAGTTACATACAGCATTGTGAAGTTTTGTTCATGGAGTCTCCATTATGGTAAAAATGTGGGAACTGTGAGAGATGTAGAGCGGACTGAAGACATTAATTTGAGAGTTAACGGTGTGGTATGTGTTTGTAGTTGGTGCCCGCGTGATACATACTCGCACTATGATGTTGTGATGCGTAAGGCAGTAAACACTCTGGAACAATTTAGTCAGTTTATTGCTTGCATCAAACATGAAGGCTGCTGAGTTTTATCTGGAGGTTTGGGACTAGACAGTCTGAGTAAAAACTGGACCAGTGTTGGTTATTTATGTCACTTCAGTTCAGTGTCATTTACAAAATTCGAATGTGAATAGCGATGAAGAAAAAGAGGGGAAAATGATAATGTATGTCCTGTTCAGTAGTGTTTTGGTTTAAAACTAATAAATGCAAGCCAATGGCTAAATCATCTGTTATCCAAGAGTGCAACTGTAGTGCTGCAGGGTGCTACATGAGCTTGGAAAGGAAGCTGTCCAAGCACATCTACATCTGTATCTGGATCTTTTTAAAAGAATACACCAAATGGACTAAACATGAAAACACTGTGTGGGTGTGTGTGAGCTCTTGTGTGCGTGTGTGTGTCTGTGTACATGCGTGCAAGCATGTGTGGTTGTGTGTATGTGTGCGTTGTGTGTGCGTGTGTGTGTACATGTGTGTGAACGTGTGCTTGTGTGTGTCTGTATGTGTGTGTACATCCATGCGAGAGTGTGTGGTTGTGTGTATGCCAGTGTGTGTGTGTGTGCGCGTGTGTGCATGTGTGTGTGCTTTTGGGTCTGTGCCAGTACGCCCGCAGTCTCCACCACTGTGATGCAGGGCTGGGGTGACCACTGATCACGTGTTGGACAGACAGGTACTGTCTGGTCTCGTCAATAATAAAAAAAAAACTGTTCTGCTGTGGATGTATTTTGGGTTTTGTGCATACCCTCCTCCACATTGCCCCACGTCCCGGAGAGAGGGGTTTAATTTCCGTAAGCTGCAGTATCTGTCTGCATCATTCACCTCTGCCAGCCTGCCAGAGACCCGGCTCCAGACGGCTCCAGACTGCAGCAGGAGAGCTTTTTCTACCAGGAGAAAAAAACGGCCAGCTACTGACATCTGTCTGCTGGAGTGTGTTAACTAGACTGCTCACCCCTGCCACAGGCTATCGCGCCTGACGCGCTGTCTTTCCAGGGGCCTGGCCCGAGACACAGCCCTGGGTGTGCTACACCAATCACATCGTTGCCGGATGCAAAGTTTCACAATGACGGGCGAGCAGGGCGGTTTTCACTTTTGTGGTTAACCCTTTCAAGTCTGTTTGTGAACTCCATTCCTTACCAGACGTGCGTTCAAGACTGTAAACGATGTTTGCAGCATAGTTATTGTTAAACTATTTTAAATAGTTACTTCACCACTAAGGCATTTTTAATACAAATGGATGCAACTTAGGTTTTACAGTGCTAGAAGGCTGATTAGGGATTTTATTTTTAAAAGGTAGGAACACATATTACATTGACTAAAGTGCATGATGACAGCGAAACGAATGCACGACTCGGTGCTTTGGTACGAATGTAATTTTTACATCCCTTAGATGAGTGGTGACTAATCCTGTTCATGGACATCTACCATTCTGTAGATTATTAATTTAACTCTCAGATAGCAAGCAACTCGAGCCAGCCAGAAGTCAGCCAAAACCAGCGCAGATCTGGCCCAGCGCTGTCTCTCAAACTGTAACTTGGCACACCTAAGTCTACTAATTAGCAGCTCAACATGATCTCTACCTGTTGAATGGTGTGTGCTTTGTTATTGTTAGAGTGAAAACCTGCAGTACGGTAAATCTCCCGGGTTGGTTACCACTGCATGACTCCCAGATGTACATATTTCTGTATTTGGAAAGATCACCAAGCTTGCCAAACAGTGTATGCTAATTTCATTTTGTTTTAAGTCTACTGTTTTCAGAGCTGTGTGAAATACCTGTCACCTGGTCCTGAAGGGGAGACCGGGGACAGTGTGACTTGCAGGGACTCTGCAGCTCTCAAACTCCTTTCTCTTCCAGCGCTGCTTTTCTTTCACATTTATCCTTGTCAAGTGCAGCTTTTGTCTGTGGCATTATGCATGAGGGCCAGATGTGATGTATAATGCTTTTTCATGCCTTCCGCTTAAAAGCCGAACGATTGCTACCTTGATTTATAAAAGGAACGGCGCCTCGTTTCCTCCAGAAAGCCGTCAGACGCCTCGGCAGTCGTCAGCGGGCTAACGGGAATGGCAGTTACCGCCATCTACGTCTAGCTAATAAAGCCAGATTGCAGATTATTACGCAGGCCCTTAATTTCGGTCCCCGGGTGTCGCGCGGGTAAAGCGCGGAGCGCTTCACCCTCCGTTCTTCAAATCATCGCTCCCTCTCTGGAAGCTGCTTGAGAAGCATCTTTAATTTAAAGAAGCGTGTTCGTCGTAATTTATTAATCAGGCGGAGGGCTTATATGGCGAGCGAGAGGGGAAAATAAATAAATTAACTGCCGTTCTGACTGACGTTCTCAGTGTGGTTCAGAGACTTTGCTCTTAATTGTGCCTTCCAGTCAGGAAGACTGGTTGGGATGACTCTTATGGGGGTAATCCCAGCGGAGCACTCAGGCAGTTGGTGGAGGGGAGGGTGCTGGGATGGGATAGAGAGTGGGTCTGAATGCCTAATACATCCCACTCTTCGCAGATGAGTCAGGCATAAATGGGTAGAATATTAAATGGGGCAGGCTGGGATCTGGAAGGTTGGTGGTTCAAGCCCCAGGGTGGCCACAATAAGATCAGTGCAGCTGTTGGGCCCCTAACCCCCCCTAGCTCCAGGGGGCATTGGCAAGTCACTTTGGGAAAACAGTGTCAGCTAAATAACTGTCATTTAATGTAAGGCAATGGTAAATAAATAAGAAAATGCATGTAATAAAAAAAGAAAAGAAAAGTAGAATAATGTGGAATTATTTTGGTTTAATCTAATGTCTCTCTCTTCTCTCCCCTCCTCTCCTCTCACTCTTTCTCTCTTTCCCTCTCCCCCTCTCCTCTCTCTCTCTCTCTCTCTCTCTCTCCCCTCTAGGTAAGTGGTAGCATGGCGTGTGGAAGATTACTCAAGGTCAGGGCTGTTATGTAGGTCAGAAGGCAGGGCCTGTGGGGCTCTTTGCCTCAGAGCTGCTCTCCGTTCCCATCTCAGGTTTGCCTCATTTCATCTTCTAAGCATGCGGTGTCCACCAAGGTGGAGAGGAAGAACTCGGTGTCACTTTGTTCAACTTCATTTTAAAACTCTAAAAACTGTGTGTGTGTGTGTGTGTGTGTGTGTGTGTGTGTGTGTGGGTGTGTGGGGAGGGGGCGGTTCATATACATGTGTGCTGAACATTCAGTCTTAAAATCGGATGTCTCCAATCAGAATCGTAATATATATATATACCTGTGTGTGGCACAGTACCTTTAGGTATGTTCTTTCTTTTTTTTCTTCATTTCTCAATGTTAACTAGATGTTATCAGGTGAAAACAGATGGCTGTTCACGGTCGCTCTTCTGGAAAGCAGGCAGCTGCAGTGGCGTGGAGCGCTAGCTGCTGAATAGCTCCTTCTCAGCAGCCTTTAGTTTATCCACCCGGCCATCGGGGGTGAAGTGACGCTTTAATTACAGTAGTCAGACGTGTAAATAGCAATTTGCCTTTCTAGTTTGTCTCAGCACTTTGCCGCAGACATTTTTAGCGATAGCCTCGTCGAGGAGCCTGGATATGAGATCAGCGCGGCTAACTCCCGTCCGGTTAAAAAGCGCGGGGCTGACCTGTCTCTAATGGTGCACGGAAGCCATTATCCTCTCAGTTTGTTGTTTGGGGTTTTTTTTTTTTGGTCTGAATCCGTGCAATTAGGACGGCTCGTCAGTGACCTCCTCCTATTATCCCGAATGCGGCTAATTACTTCCAGAGTGTTCCGAAGTGTTGCGCCGTCTGAGAGCTCGCCTCATATCAGCCGCGCGAGGCCACACACCTGGGGAGGGGGGAAATTGATTTCTGTGTCACGGAAAGAGGGGGGGGTTTTGACAGGAAATCCACCCCGCCGTTGACTGGAGACACCTGCTCCCCGTGCGGCGGGCCCGCAAGGCTCGAAATTAAACGGTTTTAAAGCGAGGGGCCTCGTGCTAAAGCCCTCCGACTGTGAGGCGGGGGGAGGGGGGGGGGGGGTCAACAGGTACCGTCTCCGGTTCTTTCTCTCGCTGGTGCCTGTGGTCGTTTACAAAGGCGGTGCACCTCCACGGCGGAAAAGGGAGAGAAGAGAAGGAGAAGAAAAGCCGGAGTCGTCGGGGGGGTGGGGCGGCGGGCGGTTAATAGGGAGGGACTGCAGCCCCTTGCCGGAGGGGGAGGATCTGATTGAGCCACCTATCAGGCCGAGGTATTGATCGAAAAACATACGCGACGGAGCCCAGAGGGCCGGAGGAGGGATACAGCTGGAATATCAGAGGCGAGAGGCGAGCTGGGTACGGAGCGCTTTCAGACACGATACCGGCATGATAAATAGGCCCGGTCTCTCTGCCGACCCTCCGTTTCATTTCAGGCCACGATTTTATCGTTTATCATTTCATTTTTTTCCCTGTTTCTTTTATTTAGTTTTTTTTTTCCTTTGCTACACTGTCATTACTGAAATCCAAAGTGTTAGTTGTTTTGTTTTGTCCTTGGTTATTATCTTTTCATTTCGCCGCCAATGTCGCGTCTCGGAGAAACCGTAAAATTATATAAGACAAAAAAAAAACTAAAAAACATAAAAGCTCTCTTGGGTAGAAGTTGTTGCCTTTTGATGGTGGTTCACACCCGGTCATGGAAGCGAGCTGCGCCTTTTTGAAGTGTTTGTTTTGAGAAGGTGGAAAGTGGAGGCAGGAAGAGGCGCTCCGGCCTCCTGCCTGTGACGGTTTGGCTGAGGGCTGGCGGAGCTTCTCCAGACGCGGGAGAAGATCACTGCGGTTAATCAGTGGATTATGGACTTCATCGTGGAGCGGCCGCAGAGTTCAAGCACCCCCCCCTCTCCTCTCCCTCCCTCCCTCCTCACACGCGGTCTCTGTTGCAGTCTGAATGAAAATGAAGGCTGATTAATTCTCCCGGAGGTTCTCGGAGGAATCCCTCGCAGTGATTGTTGTAGAGGGGGAGAGGATGTGGAGGAAGGCCAAAGTCCCCGTCCCCCCCCCCCCCGTCAATTTTTTTTTGCCAGAGGTTAAGGCTGAAGTGTAACTGCTCCGAAGCAGGCAGGACTGACAGAGAAAAGACATCCACTTATCCTGTTATTTATACGGTGAGCATATATGCAAGTGACTGCATTGGACACAGTTTCCATGGTAGCGAACTGTACATCAGTTATGCCGCTTGCAGGAGAGGCTGCAGTTGTTTTGTTAGTCATCGTATTCACGGTGCAAGTGGGCCAAATGTGTTTGACTTGGACTAAAATCCACAACGCCAATACAAACCTATTGGGAAAAGTTCTGCCGCACAGGGCACCAGGAAGTGTGTCGTGGCTCACTGCACATGCTCAGTTGTGTCCGTGGTCACATGCTCAGCGAGGAAAACGCAGGGCAGTGACGTGTCTTTGCGAATGGGCCAATAAAAAATGCTGGGGTTGGTGCGCAAAGATTTTATAATTGTATATCTTGGTCTGTGTACCATGGGGAAAAAAATTGGACATCGGAAAGAATAATGAAAAAATATGTAGCACAGATTGAAAATCAATATATGTCAAATATACTGTATATCAATATGTCAAACATGAAGGGGAGTCTAATGGGAAAAAGGGCTTTTTGAGTGAAAATATCGGTATCAGTAGGGGCTGACTTCATATGAATTGGTGGCTTGAAAGCTGATCCCTCGTTGTAACCCCACGGATGTGGTGCCGTGAGCTGCCACATCCCCTGCCACCAAGCACCCTTCTGCTGAGCCACTGAAGCCAAGTGTGCTGGAGCTGGTATGCACTGAGATGGGAGACGTCACGAGAAAAAAAACTTTATTCAATATTTCCCTGATGTTGTTCTCTGCATCACGTCACCTCACCACCACCCAACAACTGCTTCCTATGAAATCTCAGTGGAGATTTTGGAACTGAGATCAATGTCAATTTAATAAACTAAATAAATAAAATGCTGTTTAATACAATCTCTCTGTAGGAGTCTTACCAAACAGACTTGGGGTAAAGTGTTGGGCCACATGTACTAATCTTTTTCTAACGATTTTCATGCGCCCATATGACGCATTCTGCCCAGGAAACATGCGTCTTATGTATCAAACTGGCGCACTGGGCTAGAACCGCAGTATGTGTGTGACCGACTCAAGTTATCGCAAGATGCGCTTTTGTCCTTCATGCATATTCATTTACGGGTTAATTGCGCAAATAAAGAGCGGAGATATTATAAGTGTGGCCGATTATGTATTATGTTGAGTTCACTAAAGTTCAGGCAAAGAGGGTCGAACTGTGCCTGAAATTTCTCTGCCTCTGTAGAGCAGGTGTACAGCGAGGTGCAAGAGAGAAACAGATCTAGCCTTCGAAGATGCAATTAAATAATCTTTGCAACAAGAAACACATTATTTCAACCCCCAGAGCAATCATCAAACAGATTATTAATAGTAAATATTAATTAATGATTGCAGCCAAGCAATAATTAAGGCTGGGTGTTTGTCAGAGAAAATATTTGCAAAATAACGTATTCAATTAACCAATATCTCATGCGAAGCAGTGGGAAGTGACTGAAATAACGTGCTCAACCGTAGTGACAGTAACTGAAGTTCAGTGTTGCCGCAAGTAAAAAAAAAAAATATGAGCCGACTAAATGCAATGACATGCTGCTTTTAATCGCTTTTGTCCATTGCGGAACGAGTGTGTTTTTGTTTTGATTATTTATCCTCCAAAACAATCGTGGAAAAGAAACGGAGTTAAAGGGACTGCCAAAAAAGAGAAAATCACCTGCGACTTCTGTGACAAACTCCCAGCCGTACAAATAATTACTCTTCTGGGAGAAATAAAAGTTGTCCTGGTACCTCCCACATGACGTTCCCATTCTGCCTCGGCAATAGTCAAGCTCATTGCAACGTTACCGCAAAACCTTATCTCGCATTTAATTCAAACATCACTGACCGGCACGGCTGGAATATGTACACATGTTGTCCTGCACTACGATATGCTTTTATGTGGCAGCCGGCTACATGGATATCGCCACATGCAGTGAAGAAATTCAATGCACTAAACACGTGTTTGAACTGTGCTGTTTATGATCTGTCTCTTTCCAAAATGCAGTTCGTAGGCAGTCCCATTTACTGATTGCGTAATGAGCTGTAGCCTTCGTAAATAAGATTTCAGGCAGATTGCGGCTGCACCGATATACCCTCGCTTTTTTCGCTGTAAGCTTCATGTACGTAAATCTGGCTCGTGTGTTTTTAGCAGACCTCTACTATGCATTTGTCTGCATCTCCTGCATATTTTATTATTGTACCAGGCGAATCCAGTGATAAGACGGTCTCTTAAAGGTACAATAAGTAATTTCTAATGGACTTCTAATGGTTAAGAGGGGAATTACAACAAACACCCTCAAACCACAACACTGTTTATCCCTCCCCCTTCTCTGTGAACACTCGGACTTTGAATCCCCCACACCTCCCACACCATTGGCTGTGGCAATGAGAACCAATTTTCAACCAATGAACTTGAATTATTGTTCAGTTATGTTTTGATACAGAGCGTCGGTCCATCAACTGTATATTTTTAAACCCGAATTTAAGGACTATAAACACAGGCAGAGGGATGTCAGTGAGCCTTTTTCAGTGATAGGAAGGGGTTCACAATGAATGGTCTTGTAACAATGTTTTTATACAAAAACCTATTGTACCTTTAATAGGTTACCTCAGGCTACTGCAGTTGCTACTCTTAATCCTGTATCAATTATAATATTTTATTGCATTAATCAAATATCACAAGCAAAGCATTTGCATTTACTCTGAGGTGAAATTACAGTCAAACTATTGTAAAAGTTTCTGATCAAATGACAGACAGATTTAATATTTGCCAATGACACAGGTTTAATATTTCACCGACTAGCATGAACACTCACTGCTCAGAAAATTGTGTAGTGGAGCGTTGCTTCCTTTTTCCAGAGGGTAAAAGCGAAGCCTGCCAATTCTTTTCTTAAACACTGCCCTTTAATTGGTAAGAGGCCTCGTGTAAAACGTCACAGTGGTGATGGAAAATCACAGCTTGCAGGACATACTGTGTGTGTGCGTGCCTGTGTGTTTTTAGAGTACATTTTCTAGAGCAGAAGAGATTGATGGCGGAAATATGCTTGGAGAGCTCTTGGTGCAGCAGTTGAATGTTACTTAAGGAGATGAAGTCCAAAGGACATGGAGAAAACAGGTGGAAATGGAAAATTTGATTGCGCTCAAAGTAGCCTCACTGGTGTCAAAGGTAGTACTGGTTTTCTATTGGTGTTTTCAATGGAACATTCAACAGAGCTTCTCCTCATAGAATTCCAAAGTCAATAAATATATAACACGAGGAAAGACAAAGACCTTCCTCTCCAAACAAACCAAGCAGAGAAAAACTAGGACTTGACATGTACAAGACATTTAGACAGCATCTTACATAAGGGTCTTAATTAAGATTAAGTGCAATGAAATTGTGGCATCATGCGACATGCTTTATGTATTATAGTTTTCTTTCCATACAAGTGGTAGAATCCATCTGCAAAATTGGCATTACAGCAATATTCTTGTCACACAACACATTGAATGAATGGCCAGTCACGGTAGGTAAACATGCGTGTGGTTTACAAAGCACAAGTCAACAAGAAACGTTTTTTCTTCCCGGCGCGGTAGTTAATGTGGAATGAAAGTAAATCAAATTCATCTAATCTAATGAACTATCACCTCCAATAAATAAATCTTCAGGAACAATAATGTATTTTAATAAGAAATGTTAAAGGCTATTTAAATGAAAAATGGCCCCTCGCGGTGGCTGAAACAGCAGAATAAATCTCGGGGCCCTCCCGAATTGTTGACAAAGCCGGCAATTTGAAGTTGATTTTAATAATTGATCACTGAGGGAGTGCTTGAGCCGAACTTTGCTGATAAGCAAGAAGAATAGGTTTCAGCGTTTGAATCGCAAAATTATATTGATTCCCTCTGAATAATGCAGGGTGGCAGAGACTTTGTCTTTGTCTCAGGCGTAATTTATGGATCGTCGCTGACCTCGCAGGCTTCCCAGGAAGATATTTTTAAAACCTGACTGTGAAGCCGGCTGCCAGGCCCTGTGCGCCCGGGCTGATAAAAGCCGGTAACTGAAGAAGTAGCTCCGTGTTTTATCACTCCCACGTTCGGTTTTTACCGGGGGCAAGCCAAGACGTCGTCAATATCTTCAGACATTAATCATCATCAAGTATCGGTTAGCTTTTATATATGATCTGACCCTCTTGGTTTCGAGATTCGCCTAGTCCCGCTTTCCCGCGTCCGTTTTTCCGAGGCCCGTCTCTCGGAAGCCCGAGAGCCGCTCACAATAAGAGCCCAGTCATGCAAATGCGTGAGAGTTTTTTGCGAGAGGCAATAACTCATTTTTTATACGAGATATCAGCTGGCAGAGAACACTCGAAGCGTAGGGGTCCTAAAGTGGCGCAGGAAATCGAGCACCTTCTGAAAAACGTTTTTGTAACTCTACAGCTGTAGTTTAAAACAAATGGAAAAATAGAAATTAGCACATGAAAACCGCATTTTCCCCATTTGAGTTGTGTTTGAGAGAGAAGTGCTGCTGCAGGGTGCCAGGTTTTTATTTTCTGACTTGAATGTCGTTTTCATCCGAGCAGTCTCTCTCAGTGCTGGCTTCGTCTGTCAAAACACTCTGCTGCTGATGGTGCTCCAAACCAGAGTTCCTCTCCTTTCTCCCCCCGTGTACAGTCTCTGTTCCTGTACAATCAAATGCATAAAGAAGCAGATGTCATGGAGAAATAGCACTGGCGTATGAAGTGGACTGTCTGGCCTTGAAGGCCAAAATGTGTGCAGTTTATTTCATTTTTTGGCATGTGGAAATGAGCCCCATTTATTTGTTAATAAAACAGCCCGTGCTTATTTTCTGAAACATTTACATTGCCAGAGTTTTGAGTTGTTGTTTGAATTACAGTATGCCATGAGGACCACCCTGGGAGATCGGACCGTAATAACCCATATGGAAATGTTTCAGAAAATAAGCTGGGAAAAACAGGCAGATATGACCCGAAGTATTACATTTCCATATGGGAGCGGGATATCTATATGGGCTTGACGTGGAGCTCAGGGGCATTGGGTCAAAGTGTCCCTGAGTGAGATGCCTAACCCCCAATTTCTCCTGACGAGCAGGTTGGCACCTTGCATGAGAGCCTTTTGCTGTTGGCATGTGAGTGTGTGCTTCGGTTGCATTTTATCGTAAAGCGTTTTGGGGAAAAAGCGCTAGATAAATGCAGTCGATTTACCATACCTATATATATATATATATATATAACTGACAACCATCTGCAACGTATAATATTCAGATGCCCCTGGCCTGTTGCTTGGAGGTGCCCACCACCAGTAGCACCTTATCCCTGGAGGTAACCAGTGTGAAACCTTGCTGCTACGTGGCTAGAGACATAGCCCCAACTCAGACCTCCAGGCTGGGGACGTCACTGGCACAACTACCCAGCAGCCAGACCTGTGCTTGAATAGTATTTGTTTTTGGATTCAAATACTTTTCTGCATTCGACTAAGCCTGCCTGGTGTATTGGAACAATTTAAACGATCACAAAAGTGTAATCCCCACCCATCTGCTCCTTCTAGGAAGCTCAAACGCTCCAGGCAATATCAACGGAGCGCGGGAAACTATTTGAACCCAGGTCTGTCAGCAGCCCGGAAATAATCCTTGTAATGATATCGCCGAACTTGAAAGAAATAACGTCAGCCTCACACCATTTACCCTTGAATCAACCTAGCGAATTAATACGTTGTGGTTGCTCTAATGAATCGCAACAATATTATGAAGTCATTGTTTTTATCGCAATTTGTTGGAAAAATATGTTGGTAAATTAAACAAAAGTATGTTGTCTTCCGCTGTATAATGTGATGTTTTTGTTTAGAATTGTCTTTCGATGTTTAAATTCATGTGGCTCACCAAGTTTCTTTGCTGAAATGTAGTGCTTTTTATTTTGCATGTGTGCGTATCTGTGTTTGTGTGTGTGTGTGTGTGCGTGCGTGCGTGCGTGCGTGCGTGCGTGCGTGTGTTTGTGTGTGCGCGTATCTGTGTTTGTGTGTGTGTGTGTGTGTGTATGCGTGCGCGCGCGGTTTCTGCATACATGCTCATACATGTTCATAGTGCATAGTGATAGCAACACTAAAGTTTTGTAGATTCACCTCGCTGCTATTTGCACACACTTTATTCTTTACTTCTACAGGTTCCCCCAGGGTGTTTTATTCAGTCGCACAGTAGGAGTTCAAATGCCACATCTGCTTAAATGTGATCTAGCTCTCCCTTCAGCCAAGTGACTCCAACCTGTAAGCTGAAACAGGAACTAATGAGCTTACATTTCTTTATTTATTGGTTGATGTTGTTTTTTTTTTTTCGCCTGGCGGAATATGAATTTGAGATAATTGCGTTTTTTGTCCCACGCACTCGGATATCTCAATGAGATTTCTTCCTTTTCAAATCCCTGCTGCAGTCGCTTTTGTGTTTGTTGTTGGTGTCACCTGCTTTATGTCCTTTCCGGGAAGGCATTAGGTATTCAAGGTAACGCTCCCCGTTAGCGACGGGAATAGGCTCCATTCAGCTGCAGCGCTGAAAGACGCCGAGCGGTGACAATTATTCTGCTCAAAGTGCCTGAAAACAAAGGCAGTGGAAGAAAAAAAACTTTTAGTGTAACTGCACTAACAGCGGTAGAGACTCCTGTTACTCAGTACTTGTCATTTTAAAAGGGATGCTGGGAACGTTTTGTGACACTGATATATTCATATCCAGCACCTGTGTCTCTTACTTCCGTCTCTGACTGCGGCTGACACCTTCGGGATACTCGCGACAGGAGCAGACTAATCCACAGAGGTTATATTCCCTTTGAGTTTTTATTTTTGTGCACTCACAAAAAAAAAAAAAAAACTATTCAAGAATAGTCGCTGTTTAATTCATTCAGCTCGCTTGTTGTTCAGATTTTATCGATGATATTTTTTTCCCCGCTGCTGTTGTCCACTTGTCAGCTAAATGTTGCCATCATATTGACATGTCTGTGGGCCGTTTTGATGTTCGACTCTATTGGCATAAAATTGGATTTAACTCGCACTCGCAGAACCGTCATGCTGAAAGGGTTGAGCGTGGACGATGAATGTCATTTTATCAGCCACTGAGGAGGGCTTAATTGCTGACTGCTAGTATTCAGCCACCGAATGGCCGCGTGAAGTTATTTTTTTGAGATGCACCTTTTGTTTTACCTCACTCAGGAAACGACAGTCTGAATTATGCTTCCCTTTTTCGAAACACTCAAAAGTGTGTGCTTTGCACTCTGTCCTTCACATCAATTAATGGATTTCAGTCGCTGTAATAAGGTAGAAAGGCCTACTTTACTACTGATTTAACCTGGAGTGCATCTGCAGTTCATTCAAAATGGACGTATTTGTACTATCAAGCAATCAAGATTTTGAATGGCATCCAATCATTGAGAATTACCTCATTCTAGACCAGAAGCATGGCTTGCTATGGTAACATACTACGTGGTGCTGTTATCATTTATTTTTACCTTTTGTATTTTGCTTTTACCATCCTGGCTTTGCTCAGATAAAAATGTCACTTGCTGTCAGCTTCAATGACGAAATAGCAACCGTAACAATTTTACAATATTTATTATTTTGATAATGCGAAACTTGCACATCTTCAATTTTTCTCGTTTTCTGCTCCCCACACATTTTTATTGGCACCCACACAGTGGCGATATTTCACATATATGCCTTCACTTTCTTTTTTTTTTATTGTGTGGGCTTTGCTTCTGTTAACACTGTTCCAATACTTCATAAAAGCCAGGGCAGCAAAATCACTTGTTATCTGGAAGGGCCCCGGACATGACCCCTGAGGCTGCGCGTCTCGGAACACGGTCCCCAAACGCCCGCGAGGGAGCTGGAGGTGTCCCCCGCCTCCTGACAAACTCCGCACTCAAAGCTAACAAGCACACGAGCGCATCGCCATTGCGTCACGGAGCCGGAGGATAATTCAATCGAGAGGGAAGGCTGACGTTTGCGTTTCTGCTCCGCTGAACTTAAACAGCAGGGACTTCCTGACGGATTTTGCCATTTTCGTCTAATCAGATTTTGGACCTGGCCCTCAAATAGATAAATAAATAAATAAATAAAAAATGTTCCGTGACCCAAACAACTGGCAAGCGGGTAGGAGTTGACTGAGCATTTTGATTATCTCTCCGATTTGTCTTTGAAGCAATAGCTGGCGTGACATTTCAGGGTTCTGTCCTTGTATTCAGGTCACAGGTTTTTATTTTTTTATTTCTTTTTTCCAGTCCCCTGGATACAAATGTTGGAGCCACTCTAGCAAGTCACGACTGCATGTACGCATTTAGAATGGCATCAAATAAAACTCCTGAAAAAATATATTTTCTATAAAGAATAAGCTGAATATTTAAAATGTGGAGAGCTACTTTAAAGCCTACTAGTTATTAATTACAATGTAAGAATACTTTTAGACTATTAAACTAGGCATTTGTCAGACTCCATCTTGTTTGAGGATGTGATTCAAAACAAAGCAGGTCAAGAGTATGGTTCTTTCTCACAGTTAAATTAGGCTGTATACCAGTGTATGAGCTATCTGCAGTAGAAGCCCTCTGGAGTTACCGGTGATTGCTGTCAGAAATTTGATGGCTTGCTGACCATCTTCAGATGGCATGGGAGAACACAGTACCCACATTCTGGTCAGCCAAACTCCCAGCTGATGCAGTGAAATGCAACTCTTACAAATCAGTGTTCAGCACTGTGGCTGTGACTAGAGCTGTGGAGAGTAACATTGCTCTTAGACTGTAGGTCAAGTTTGGAACATCACAGCCACTATCATGTCAGGTTATTGTCATCAACTGCCAGGCACAGTTACTATGTGGATGTGAGAGAGGCAAAACAAATCCACAATGATACAGAAACAAGGTTTTTGTTTTGACATCCTGACTGGGCTGTGAGTCATTGCAGAAAGAAGAAAATGAACAGAAGTGTGTTTAAAACGAAAAAAGAACATGCAATAGGCTGAATGCCTTGATTTTAGCAGTATATAATAGCTTTGTACATTGCATTTTAGAATGCTGGTTTATCAAAAAGGTATCAATACATCTCAAATCCACTCATATAGTCCTTGTCCTTGATTTAGTTTTCATTTGGAAACTAGTGTCGGTTAATACAAAGCATAATCACATCACCATGGCAAACACTAGCTGATAAGATGCATTAATAATGATTAGCAAAGGAAATTGAAATGACTTTAAATCTGCTAATTCTTCAATGACCCATGTCGATTCAGGCTCAGTGTTCATTCCTACACTCTGTTCCTATCGTTATGTTGCTTGTTGCTTCTATGTGTGCAGCCATTTATTGTATCATAGTTTTAATGATGAGTACCGTATTCAAGCAATTGCTGTAATTATTCCCAATGTAAATATTGGCCTTGTTTAATAACAGTCCATGCTAATCTGTTTTTAGGATTCTCAGATTAATATTAATTCATCATTTGTTTGGCATGATTACATCATATGTTTATTTTTAAGATTAAAGGGCAGATTAGCATCATTAAAACAGGTTTCAACAATCTCATTAGGAAATGAAGCCAAGTTGTTTTGACTAAAATGGCTAAGCACTTATCTCCCAATTGGAAATCCATGCACATTAAGCTCTCAACAGAGAGAAAAATGTGTTTGTGAGAGTGCTTACATACATGTGTGTTTGTGTCAGCCACTGAAATCAGATAAGTATACATTGAATATTGCATGGGTTGGAGTGGTTCATTCTGCATATAACACACCTACTTGCTATTAATGAACTTTAAAATACTGATATGCAACAGTGTATAATATTTAGTATTACAAATATACTATGAAATATTGTTCTTTGTTTTCCAAGAGGCTGGACAAAATGTGGAGTATGTTACTGGTGCAGTAGATGGAAACAAAAGACCATGGTTGTTCAAGTGATGAAAATAATTAGGAAGACATTTTTAAAAGTGGTATTTATCTATTTTTGCACATGGATACAAGGAAACAGTTGGCTTGTCAAATTGAGTTAACTAGCAATCAAGGGCGACATAAAAAAACATGTTTGTAGCTTGTACAAACATTATTTGTTGCACATTAATTAGGTAATCCAGCAAGCTAGTAATCAATATGTACCATATTATTGTGATCTAGCATTCTGTAGCGGTCTGTAGCTTAGTGGTTAAGGTAAATGACTGGGACATGCAAGGTCAGTGGTTCTAATCCCGGTGTAGCCACAATAAGATCCGCACAGCCGTTGGGCCCTTGAGCAAGGCCCTTAACCCTGCATTGCTCCAGGGGAGGATTGTCTCCTGCTTAGTCTAATCAACTGTACATCGCTCTGGATAAGAGTGTCTGCCAAATGCCAATAATGTAATGTAATGTAATGTAATGTAGCATTGGCCAAGCAATTAGCTACTTATCATTAGCCTATGCTAGCCACGTGTACGTACGTGAACAAAGCTGTAGTTACTGGACCTCATGCACTTACTATAGGTAGGCATCACATGGCTTGCTAGTTTGTGACTAGCACTATACAAAATACCTCATCACTAGCTTTCTACCTAAATAACATAGCTAGGGCTATATAAAAATGTTTTGTTCAGCTGCTGAGCATTGCAGACCTGGGTGAAATGCTGAACTGTTTTGTATTCCTGTGCTCAATTAATCTTGCCTGGTGCAATTGAACCAACCAAGAGGACCAGAAGGTTGGGTTAGCTCTTTGGGGCAAAGTAGTTGGAACTTGTATGAATCATGGGTGGGTTACCAAGTTCACAAGCGTGCATTGTTTCCGGTAAATTGCCTTATTTGCATAGCACATAAAATGTAACATGGATACACTGGCCTGTATTATTTTTGATTACCATCTGCGGCTCAAAGTGTTCATAACTATGCATTTTGCATGTGTACCTGACATTCAACCCATTCTGTGGACACTTAATGGGGGAAAACACACATTCCCATGATCAATAGTGCATTGGTCTGTTATATCTTTTTTCCTGTTTTTTTCCAGTTTTCTGTTCATGTTTTATTGCAGCTGTTTATCATACGAAGCAAAATGCCAGGTAAGGTGTAGCATTTGTGCTACATTTACATTAAAACTTGACAAGATTACCCTTTTTGCAAGCTGTGTCAAGAAATTAATTGGAACATTCTTTTGTCTGATCTTCCTCACAAGCTGCTGTTTACGCGATTTATGAATTTTAAGAAGGCGCGGTAGGTAAGCACTGTATTCATCACCATTCTGTCTGCTGAAGGTCTCTTACAACCTGGATTAAATGACATCATTGCACATTACTTATGTGGCTTGCGGTAGAATTAGGGCGGATTAGATGCGATCTGTAGTCAAATACAAGCCATTAATTTGCTTTTACCCAGAAACCCTGTACTCCGGCGTTTCAGCCCAAAAAAGGTTTTGTGCGCGGCAGGTACGACTGCGGTTTTTACAGCTTTCATATTTTGAACAGTATTTATAGAATTGTTTGTTGCCACGTAAAGCTAAAGAACAGAAAATGAATATTCAAGCTTTCCAAAAATAATGTGAATGCGGTTGAGTGATAAAAGGGACCGTTTCCATGGAAACCTGTCGGGTCACAAGCCAGGGAGAAGATGAAGGGAGGGCCCCCGTAGCTGTGAAGGTGATTAGTCTTTGTTTCTGTCATATTTCATTTAGCAACAGTTGGAACTGTGCTGTGTAGTGAGTTGGCTCTGGTAGTTTTCCTTTTACCAGCCAATCAGCTCTTTGTCTTGGCTAAACAGGAAATGAGAGATCAGAAAATGGTTCAGGGGTAGGTGCTGCCAGTAAAGATTCAGCTGCTGAGCATTGCAGACCTGGGTGAAATGCTGAACTGTTTTGTATTCCTGTGCTCAATTAATCTTGCCTGGTGCAATTGAACCAACCAAGAGGACCAGAAGGTTGGGTTAGCACTTTTTGAGAGTACTTCATAGATTCCAATACACTAGACAAGCTCAGTAAAGCATAAAAAAGTATTTGAATCCACAGAAATGAGGTAATTGACCCAGGTATGGAGGGCTGATGGAAACACAGGAGAGTCGGGGGTTGAAGGTGACTCTCTGGCCCGTTTGTGGCTGTACCCTGCAGTATGTACTTGTAGCTTCACATGACATATTACCCTAACGAGGTGGCACAGAGCACGCGTCGCTTCTGCTGGTACCACCACTCATATAGACGAGATGAGGTCCTGTTTCTATATCAGTTTCTGCTTGATAATGGGCCCTCTGTCCATCTGTCCAGATGTTGTTCTCTAAGCTGCCATTAGGGGGCCTTTCAGAGATCGAAAAGGGCTGCACTGTGGAATCAATCACGCATTTGGCCCATCACCTCGCCCAAATAGGCGATTTAGTCCTGCATTAGGGTTGGTCAGGGTCTGTGAAATGCGCTGCTAAATATTTCATGAGTCTAGAGCTGCACATCAGTTACACGGCAAATATATGCAGTGTGTTAATGGAGGGCTGTGTGCGAGTGTGTGCAGCTGCTGTTTACGAGTCCGCGGACACACACACATACACACACACACCCACACACACACACACTTTCCACACTTTCCAGCCTCTGGACAAACATGTTGTTTACAAAACAAGCCACAGCCATCAAGACGTACATATCCGCACACAGAAACAGACCCTGATCCCTTGGGCTCTCCAAACTCCACTTTGAAACCTTGTGCTGAGGCTGGGCTCTCATTGGCTAAGGAAGTGGCATGACCCATCAATGACCAGTCATGCTGACCACATATGGGCATCACATGATCAACCGTCCACTAAAAATATAACCAGAATTATATTACAAGTCATACTAATTAACCTTTTTTTGTTTTTTGGAATAAGTCGGCTTTCCAGAACTCCATTGCTTTCAGTTACAAGAAATTGTAACATAACATCAGCATTTTAATGTTCAGTTAAGCATCTTGAAATCCCATGTTTTTCATCTCACACCCTAAAGTGTTAATGACCTTGCAGTTCTTTCATCTGGTCGTCGGAGAGTTGTCAGTTCGATCCCCTGCCCTGGGTGTGTCAGAAGTGTCCCTGGGCAAGACCCTCAATTGCACTCAAGGAGCTGGTTGGCACTTTGTATGACAGCCTTTCACCGTTGGTGTGTGTGTGAATGGGTGAATGAGAGACATTAATTGTGAAGATGTATCAATGTATAAAAGCAGTCCATTTGCCTTTTCTGAGCATGTGTGTGGCACAGAGCTTTTCTGTGGTGATTTAACCAAAACTTGCAGGGTCGATTTCCTGTGTGGCTTCGCTGGCCCTGCCGGTCTGAAGACCAGGGAGAGCTTCACTGCCACTCCCAGAGGGGACTCTAATCCCCTGCTGCAATCCAGTCAGCCTATCACTGGCCTCCCTGCCAAATAGCGTCCGCTAGCACCGCGCGCCTGCTTCCACCCGGCTGCCTGCTCTCGGACAGCCCCCCGCCAGGCCTGTAATTGCGGCGGTCATGCAGATGGGTCGTGTTTTTCTGTTTGAAGGCGAGGCCGTGCTTAGGGACCGTCTCTCTGTGACACGGCCGCTCCCCTGAAAACCCGCTGTCTGATAACTGCTTGTGTGGGGCTGAGGCGAGCGGAGGGAGGGCTGTAATTTTAACGAGAGCGTCAGTACTGATCGTCTCTCCTGCATCCGCGCTAGCACTCTCTGCACTAACCAGGCTAGCGCCGTGGAGCCTGGCCCCGTGCCCGTCGCGGCTACGGGACGCTAACAGGCCACCACGCGGGGCGTGGGAGCGTGGGGGGGCTGGCCACGGTGGGGTAGAGCCTGCTCCTCACTCTTCACTCCTCGCTCCTCCTGCTGAGGAACACGTCCTCCTTGATCCGTGTCTGAATCCCAGCTGACAGGAGACCAGTTTTCCCCTTTTCCCAACTTGGGGTGAGGGGGAGTTCAAGGGAACAGGAATACCCCTCCCCACACAAATACACACACACGCACACTCACATCTATGTTACTAAGAGAGGACTGTCACTCCATACCTGCCAGGAGAGGGCTATAGTTTCTGTACAAAACAAAACAGTAATAGAACATTTATTTTCAAGCTCAGTACTCAAGCTGTTCATTTTAATGTTTTAAAAATAAAAAGGCCCAGAGGGGATGAGAACGTTGTCTACCTAACAAAGAGGGGACATCATCAGCCTCCAGGAGCAGTATTTATGTGTTCTCCACAAAGGCTTGTTTTCTTTCAAGAATGGATAATACTTGTAAAATTGTTACAACATTACAATTTTTCCAAGGATAAAACCTCCTCGTTCATGCAAATCACTACCGTACATACACACACACAGACACACACTCATACAGTACACTCCAGGGTTCGGAGAACGCACGGACTCCCGGAGGAATGCCAGGGCCTTTGGAACGGAGGCTCACAAAACATCATCCGCCACACAAAAGCTGGTGAATCCACCTTTCTCAAAGAAACTTCTCACCAGCTCCACTAAATATTGACAATATTTTCTCCCCCTTTTCTTCCCCATTCAATGAGACTCCGTCTATTACACGTAGCCACTGAAGCATCCCTACAGAAGTGCTCGGCTACACAATTATATTTCTCCCTTTCAAGCTTCCAGGGAAGTGTACATAGCTCCGAATCAGCTTTGTACGTGGAGCGCGTATTGTGCCGAGACAACACACCAACTTTCACCTCGGGTGCCTAGCATGTACAGAAGGTTTTTCTCACCTGTTTCTCAGAGCGCGGTTGATTCCGCAGCTGTTACCATGATAACCAAAGGCCCTGGACTGTGTTCGGAGAACTTGCATCTTTTAACACGGCATAGGTCATCGACTTTTTTTTTTTTTTCCACGTTTCAATTCTTTCCGTGTTTCATCAATTTCCTTCACAGCCCGAGCAGCCTTTGCAGTTAAACCCTTCGCGGGAGACTGCCGTATGCCTTCCCTTGGTAATTGGGCGCGCGCAGTGCTGTTCCGGGCTCTGTTCTGAGACGCGGGTGCCTGGCGTTCCCTGGCCTGTCAGAACGGGGGCATAAGCATGCGTAATGGGCAGTTCTCCGGGGAGGAGAGACTGGCATGTCGGATAATGATCAAAGGGCCTGTTTGGCTCTCTTCATGTCCCTCTCATAGAGACGCGCATCTGTCTACCTGTCTCCCGGCTCTTTTAATTGCCTCACTCTGCCCGAGTGGGTCTCGCCCGGCTCTCCATCATTACAGCTCCAATTTCTGCCCTGTCTGATCATCCATCTCTCCCGGCGCTACCCCCGAGTTTTCCCCCGCTCCGCCGCTTCACGCACGCGCCCGCTTCCCCGCACTCCTTCTCCCTGTTTCTCTCCCTCCTTCCTCTGCTCAGTCATCTCTCCCTTTCACACGCTTTTCCTCTTTCCTGTTCTTTCCTTATTGCTTCCCCCTTCATTCCCCCATATCTCTCTCTCTTTATCTCTCTCCCTCTCTCTCTCACACACACACACACATACACGTTTCCTTGCTGTCCCATACTCATTCCCCATCTCTCCCTCACACACACATACATGTCTATGTTACAAAGTGGGGACTGTCACTCTCTAGACCTGCCAAGTGGGGACTATAATTTCTGTCTATTTCTTCAAAACAAAACCATAATAGAACATTTTGCTCGCACACAGACACACACACGCATACACACACACACACACTCATCCTCTCACACTCTCTCTCACACACACACACCTGTGCCTCCTTGCTGTCCCCCACACCTTGTCACACCTTTTGCTCTCTATGCTACTCAGTGTGACCTCTACCAATTCGCTCTCTATTAGATATCAATTGATAGTGAGCAGACAAGAATTTCAAGTCAATTTGTCTCTGTGGATTCTGTATGTATGCATACTGTTTTCTCTGTTCTGCCTAAATTGATCTCTGTGCTGTGGATTGCCTCTGTGCTTCAACGGACCCACCCAACAGCCCCCCCCCCCCACCTATCCCTTGTGTGTCAGCTCCCTCTGCGTCTCAAATCGTAAGGATCTCCTTCAGACAACACTCCGACGAGATTCAGTTTTGAATAATTGATGTTGGACTCTGGAGAAACTTACCAACTCAAAGCAGTGCCTACATGATGATTCTTTCTTCAGGATGGTTGTCAGCAAACAACTTTAGTTCTGTGCAGTGCACCATCATACACACAAATACAGTCTGAAATGTGATACAGCCAACAGCTTCTTGGAGAGGGAAGGTATATAATTCCTTTTGGGGTTTCTACTGTCTATAAAAATGCTCACAAACATAATGCGTATATCCAAATTTATCCAAGAAAATTAATTAAAGAGCAATATAAAAACATTCTCTGAGTAGGACCCCTGGCCTTTCCTAGGTCCCAGTTGTCCTAAACGTGCTTTATGTTGAATGAGGAATTCAGTGTTAAAACTACTTGTTATTCAGAGTCCACTAACATCCTTGCATTTCTCCTGGTGTATACATTTCACAACATTCAATTTTCTGTATAACTATACATTTTCCATACAGCAAAAATGACTTATGTGAATTATCAATGTTCTACTCTCAAAAGTACACATCTCCCTTACAATCTCTTTGTAGTGAGAGAATAGAGTTTTCAAACAGTCTCATTAACATTTTACTACACTATAAAATGTTCATTGTTAATCCACATAACAGAGTTTATATAGGTCCACTCTGGCCATAGTGGATTCGTATAAACTCTGAAAGAGTTAACTTCACACTGAGCTCTTTCCCGTGTAAAGTCTGTTGCATGGCTTTGCGTTTACAATAGAGTATTAAAAACCCTGTAAAACAACACATAATTACCCATGAACATCCTAGAAAGTCATTCATTTCTACAGGAATCCAGTCGGTCCTTGCTCGATTGGTGTGATGTATGCACAGCAGCCAGGAGGCTAGCCGTGTAGCATAGCAACACTGAGCTAACGTATTGGCCTCCAGTTCCACCCTGACTGTATTAATGGAGCTGGCTAATATGTAGCACGTATAGCCACGTAGCACGGCGACACTGAGCTAACGTATTGGCCTCCAGTTCCACCCTTGCTGTACTAATGGAGCTGGCTAATATGTAGCACGTATAGCCACGTAGCACGGCGACACTGAGCTAACGTATTGGCCTCCAGTTCCACCCTGGCTGTACTAATGGAGCTGGCTAATATGTAGCACGTATAGCCACGTAGCACGGCGACACTGAGCTAACATATTGGCCTCCAGTTCCACCCTGGCTGTACTAATGGAGCTGGCTAATATGTAGCACGTATAGCCACGTAGCACGGCGACACTGAGCTAACGTATTGGCCTCCAGTTCCACCCTGGCTGTACTAATGGAGCTGGCTATTATGCAGCGTGGCCCGTGGAAGTGAGAAGCCACACTCGGAGGGCCTGCGTTTAACCTGTGTCTGAGATCAGGCCGCACTCTCCGAGTTAATCAAACCGTGCGCTGAGATTAGAGTTCAGGTCGCCAGGGAGACCAACAGAGGAGTGCGCTGATTGTGAATGAGGAGGACCGAGCTTCCCTCCGCATCTATTATACAGGCGGGGACTTCCACTACGGCGCCAAGCAGTGAAACCTGCTTATGAACCAGGTTGGATACCTTGCACAAAAACGCCATGGAGCCAGACACAACAGTATTTATATGGCGCATGATAAACTATTCCACAGGTAAATTAACAAATCAGGTCACACTTTACAATAAGGTACATTAATTAGCATTAACTAATGTAGTTGTCGTACAAATGCATTAATAGGTATGAAATTTACTTCCAATTTGTTACTGTATTTAACTGATTAGTTACATAAATATTTATACATTCGCAAACCATCGAATAAACTTACAGATACTGTAGTTAAACATACAGTATATTAACAGTTTTTTTTGTCAATTCCAATATGAATTGGCATTAATTAATGTAGCTGTTAACATCAATTAATGATACAAATACATAACACTATACAGATTGATTGTTCAGTAGTTACTTCGTTAGAAACTATATTAGTTAATTCCAATTCATGTAACCTTATTGTAAAATGGACACAGGGGTGAGTGTTCCTTCACATTGGTCGTCAAAGTAGGAATGTGCACGCTCCTGTGTCAAATGTTAATACCGCTGTTGAACTTGAAGAGAGCTGGTAGGAAATGTTTTTAAATGCATTTAAGCAAATTCATTAACTTTGGGAGTCATTGTGTTCCCTGTGGGAGATCGGCAAGATGCGGTGCCAACTCCGAACAGCCTGCCCTCCAAAAGTTGCTGTTTGGGACTAAGGTAATGTTTCCCAGCGGAAAACTATGTGTGTTTCCTTAGGGTTGTAGCCACTCTTGTGTAATAAACGTGTGAACTGAATATTAATTTGTTTTGGGATTATTTGATAAAAAATAAAAAAAGGTTGACTTTGAATACCAATGTTGCTAGCCTGCTGTTAGACGTCAAAGATGGTGACAGAAATTGGCAAGTTGGCAAACGAAAGTGAAGGTAAATGTGTGTGGAGATGCCGAAGATCCCTCGACACCCATTAAACACACAATAAAGCGCCACCGTCTAAGTTCTGCTGATGTTATAATAACACAGATAATTTAGCTGATTATTTTCTTCTTTCTTCATAAACAGGTGCTGTTATGCGATCATAATTTATTTAAAATGCAGTCTCTGTGTTGAAGGAATTCCCTTTAGGTCAGGCAGAGGATAAGTGGGACTGTTTAGTGATTTTAGAAATCAGGTGGGGGAAATCGCTGTCATGCTGTCACTCTGCCAGCTATTAACTGCTTTGAGTGGGAATAAAAATATATATACATAACAAATACGTTTACCCGTTTGCTCTGCAATCCGCAATTTTCTATTTGTCATCAAACAATCCACATGCTTATTTCTTGTTTTATGAAAGTGTATAGTATACACTTTGATTTAGTCACTTTACTTTTTATTAATCCCAATGACCATCTATCCAATGGAACCAACCTCCAGTACCGTATATACTATATTTTATATATTATAATGGACTTCTTCATTATGTGTATGTTGAATCCGATGTAGTACACTTGTTATGAGCCCTTAAGAGAAATTTATGATAAGAATGCAAAAATGTTCTTGGATGAGGCCCATTGTCTTGCTATGGGATTATGCACCATGCAATGAATTTAGAGGAAATTTGCTTTATTTTTAGCAGAACATATTTCTATACTGTATGTTTCGGAGTTCACATCATCCCTGAAGGTACCTGTGGTAGCCGTACATGCCAAAACCATAACACTCCTACCAACGCTGCGGTCTCGGCTCGTTGCAAAGCAAGCCGTCCATGTTTGTTCTCCGCGTGGAGTTTCCAGATGAGTGCAGTGGAGGAGTGTTGTGTGTACACAGAGATTCCGGGGTTATCGTACGCCGCATCGAGCCACGCGGTTATACGGCAGAGCCGCGGCGAGCGTCTGGGCCTGCATACTCAAACGCCGAGCTCGTCTGGACTCGCCTCTGACAGCCCGGCCAATTTATGCACAAACTGACAACGGAGGAGGCCAAGCAGTCCTACGCACCCGATCCATATTTAATCGTTCCTTTGATTTCCTGATCCGCGCTGGCATTAATGAAAGGCTCTGTGGTCTGCTCTGCTAGAAAATACAAGTAAAAGCGTTAAAAAAGCCCTGCCATTTGATTGATTTCTTTAGATAATGCGGTTTCAAGTGAAGGACTGATTAAAGGAGTCTTTTATTATTATTATTATTATTATTATTATTATTATTATTATTGTAATTGTTATTGTTATTCGGAGGAAAAGGAAAAGAAGTTGTAGAAAGCGGTGTAAGAGAGGGGTCCGAAAATGCCCGACCCATGTTCTCTGTTCATGAAACCTTTGACAGTGGCCTATGTTCTGCTTTGTGGTTCCAGATGATTTTCCGTTTTGTGTTTGTGTGCGTGCGTGCGTGCGTGCGTGCGTGCGTGCGTGCGTGCGCTTACATGCACGTGTGTGTGTGTGTGTGTGTGTGTATGTACGTGTGTGCTCTTACTAGGGCAGTTTGACCCGTACATCTATCAATTGAGTGCGATTGCAGGTGTCTTCAGAGAGAGAAGGGCAGTGAGAGTGGAGTGTAGATGCCAGGCTGGTGTTTGGGGAGAGGGAGCGAGGCACCATCCCCGTCTTAGACAAGATGGCTGGGGCTCTGTGTTTGAGAAGTATTCAACTCAAGCTGTACACCAATTTGGATGTAGAGAGAGACTGAGAGAGATTGGAGGCGGGCAGGCAGGCAGTATTTGAAGAGAAGGAGTGAAAATGGGCTTGCTTCTGGTCCTCTCAGTAATCAGTTGTGAAGTTATTAGGCTGGAGAAGAGCCTTTGACCCTGAGACCTGCATTTTTTATTGCCCTTTTATTGCACCTGAAATGAAAATAAACACTGCCTCTCAGGAGGCGCATTTTAAGGGAAAACCCCACCATCTCAAACGAGGCGTTGGCAACAGGCTCCAGCCACCATCACTCAGATGACGCGCAATCAATCTGAGAACACATCATCCCCCGCTAATGTAAATGCCAGCCCAGAGATCCTTTGGGACTCCTGTGATTTTTAATACACAGAGAAAGCGCAAAAGAGTTGTCAGATTTGACTTTTTACCCTTTATTCCTTCCATATCAGGTATAGCAAACTTCAGATGCCTTGACTTTAAAGACTGCAAATGCAGGGGAGGTTTTTCTTTGCGTTTTTTATTTTTATAACTGTCAGGAGAATCCATCCAGAGTTTCAAAGCCTTGATTCCTTCGCTTGGGAAACAGGCAGAGATTTTGAAAAGTGTCTTCTGGACCAGATTCCACTGATGGTCTGTTTTAATGTGTAGCAGAGTAAAGTTAAATGTGTTATTTGAAGATAAATTATAAAATGTCTCTTCCTCACTGTGTGGGAGTTCTTTTTATTTATTTTTAGTTTTTTTGTGGGTACGCGTTCAGGTTTTGAAAAGGCTGTCGCATCATAACAACATTTGTGAGTTGAAATGATTTGTCGAAAGGTTAACAGGGGGTAAGAACAGTTGTTTTGGATATTGCTTAAAGTACACTGAATGATGTTTGACATTGAATGTATTTCTTTTGTGTCACAAGATGCCCATTTTGCTCAAGCAAATTAAACAACATAGCTTGGTTTAATGGTCTTAACAAATATGTATTGTGTCCATTTTCTTTTTTTCTTGAAAGAATCAATAAAAACATTAAAATGAATACCCAAAAGGAATATGGAAAAACAACAGCTTACCATTACGTATATGAACCAGTAGTATTTAGCACTTGGACTGTCTGTGTGTGTGCGAGTTTGTATCAGTTGGAGATGTAGTTGTTGTTGGACATTTGACAAAGGCTCTCTCAAAGGTAGGCCTGATTGTATAGTTCTGCTGTTAGTCTGAAATGTTTGAGACTTTTTTTCTTGTGTTGAATCATCATGTGATTGCAGCAAGAGCAAGAATGTAGCAACATGCCATAGCAACCATATATTTACACTGATCGTGAAAACCCCTGGGTTTCACTTCCATATCCCGTGAAGTTATATAACTGCACAGTTTATCACACGATTCCCAAAGTTCTCATTTTGCTGTTTGATGATTTTACTGGCTTGATTTGAGAGAAAAATTACATAATTTGGAAATTGGACAAATAATAATTTGGCTTGTGATGCATCACTTACAAGAAAATCGAAATCTGAGAATCTCACCAGAATCCCTCTATAGCTGAGTGTACTGCAGTGACACTGGTCATCGTTTGTCTGTCGGTGTGATTTATGCCACATGGAAATTAACAAGGCCAAAGCCGGGCTTCTTTGGCGCTCATTTCCTGGTCATGTTGATTCCTGGTCGTGCTGTTGGCTCCCGTATTGGTCATTCAGACCTGTTTTCAATGTAAAGTCAATGGTACAATTGAGGTCAAAATACTAAATCTATTATTTTTTTCACGCCAGAAAATGTAGACGCAATCAGTAATTTTTCTTCATCTAATGTCTCCCCATTTTCCAATCTTTTAATGTTAATAGGACAATACAGGGATACTTTGTGGATGAGTCGGGGGCAGTTTGTGCCACTGCTGCACCACTTCATCTCACACTCAGTGCAGGAGCCGCACTCCATATTAGACAACATGGCGGCGCCGCTAAACTTGACTTCTGCGGTTTCAAAACACTTTTGGCAAGCCCACGGACAGTCAGTAGGTGACATAGCAGGCTTTTGGGCCTGGTCCTGTACATATTTCTGCAGACTATGGGGAAAAGACATTTAGGACTCGGCCAGTCACTAAATGGGGGGGGGGGAGGGGGGGATGTTGGCTGACTGTTCCCGTGGCATACGGTCAGATGTAAGCACAACTTCACAGAATCTTTCACACCGTCTATTTATACTCAGGCCTTGGCTCAGCTGCTTTTCTTCACTCCACATCAACAATCTGTGGACTTCATATCAAATTTTAATGACTGTGGAGGTTGCATTTATTATTATTATTATTGTAGTTTAAACCCCGGCAAACACGGTTGTGGTCTTCAGAATGCCTGCATTGTGTTCATGGAGTACTGTAGCAACAGTGGGGCTATTGTATTTATTCACACTACAGCAACATCTTTGAGAGAGCTGGCACGAGAGAGGGGGGAGAAAGAGAGAGAGAAAGACGGAGAGGGATGGAGAATGAAAGAGAGTCAGGCATCTTGTGTAAGTTGGTCTTGGCAGCTGATGTTGCATTTTTTAAATGGGGGTGTGCTGATGGGAGGGAGAGGGAAGGGGGAGGGGCTTCCCTCATGGAAACATCACATGATTGATAGTCATTTGTTTTGCCCTTTTAATATAACATAAACTATTCGGCAATTCATCAAACCCGTTAAAGCAGTTCCTAGCTGTCTCTGGAAAGCACACACAAAATAATTCATTTACCCCGAACCCGCGGACCGCTCGGCTAATATTAAATATTCATGCGGGTTCAGCCTCAACTCTAAATGATATGCCCATTGGCATACTGTTAAAATGTGCTCTGTGCGGAGGAGAGAGATGTCACCCAATGAATAAGTGAAAGCAGGGCGGTTGTGTATTTTGCTGCTGTTGTAAATATGGCCGTCTGTAAATATCGACGGTTTGAATAGATTCCGGTTTTAATCAATACCGTGTCCAAATCACTTACATACTGTATACCGCTGAGCTGCGTGGTATTGAAGCTCGCTCTCTCGCCTGCTCTCTCTAACGCTCTCTCGCTCTCGCTCACTCGATCTCTCTCCCGCTGTCTTACTCTCTCGCTGTTGATCGATGGATTATTATTCAATCTAATCTGCTGAAAATGCAGAGGGATCTAAGGCCGGCCCATGATTATTAAACCAGGCCTATGGCAGACTGCGTTCTACCTGTGGATGGGTGTCAAAGTTGGGGAAAGTAGCCCAATCAAAATTTATTTGGGTAACTTACATGTACTGTGTTAATGCCACACCTATATAATCATAATGGCTCTATGACTATAAACCGAACATACGGCGTATATGTCTGAAGGGATATCAGCGAATCCTGCACTCATCTGCACATTGTTTATCACCCTGAGAAAGACTTTGTAACAACCTTCAGGCTGAACATAATTTCCACTCCTTTTGTTAGCAGGCTGTCATGACGAGCATTACTTAATAAAGCTAAATGAGTTCCAAGGGGCTGTTTCACAGCGCTGGTGTTCCTCACTGTACTTTACACCGACAGGCTGCTGCATCTTAACTCTGCAAACAGAGTGTCACAGCACGTGAAGTGCAGCGTGTGAACAGCGCCGAGTGAACGCTGAGGAATATGTGTCTGTGAAATGCAGTTAGGAGCAGTATACATCAGTGCTGTGAAAATGGGCTTATGTGGGGGGGGGGGGGTTTGGTAAAGAAAATGAAAAAATATGCTTTGGATCTTGAAATATTTTCACTGGCAGAATAGCAGAAATTGCCATTGTTTTTTTTTTTTTCGGCTCAGTTTTTCAGGTGATTGCTACCACATCCAACCTTGTGCGACTGGCATCAAGTTACAGTATAGGAAGGATCTATTTGTAGGTGCGTTTTCTTTTGTTTCTCTTGACCCCACCACACACACTCTCTGTGGACCCCACCTCACCTCACCCCACCCCACACACACTCTCTGTGGACCCCACCCCACACACACTCTCTGTGGACCCCACCTCACCTCACCCCACCCCACACACACTCTCTGTGGACCCCACCTCACCTCACCCCACCCCCCACACACTCTCTGTGGACCCCACCCCACACACACTCTCTGTGGACCCCACCCCACCTCACCTCACCCCACCCCACACACACTCTCTGTGGACCCCACCTCACCTCACCCCACCCCACCCCACACTCTCTGTGGCCCCACCCCACACACACTCTCTGTGGACCCCACCCCACACACACTCTCTGTGGACCCCACCTCACCTCACCTCACCCCACCCCACACACACTCTCTGTGGACCCCTCCCCACATTCCCTTCCCGGAACATTCCGGGTTTGGATCCCCCGCCCTGGATGTGTCGAAGGGTCCCAAAGCAAGATGCCTCACCTCCAATTGCGCCCGAGCTGGTCAGCCTTGCATAGCTGATCACCTATTGCCATTGAGTGTGAGTGTGAGTGTGAGTGTGAGTGTGAGTGTGAGTGTGAGCGTCATCAATTGTAAAGAGCTTTGGATAAAAGCGCTATATAAATGCAGTCCATTTAGCATCCATTTACGATTTACATACAACCGAGGATGTGAAATATTCAATAATATAATAAACAGAAGGCCTGAACTTGGCAGGGTAGCACGTTTAATTGATTCCGATCACTAATTAAAATGAAGATCTCTGAGCTTAATGAGGTTGCATTTTGCACTGTTGTGGTGAGCAGAAGCCTGGCATTCGAGAGCGCTTAAGCATTTGGATCTAAATAACAATGATGTCTGTGATTAGCAATGCTTTCTTTAACCATTGTTTGTTCCTTGGCCTCTCTCTACATCTTTTCTAATTGAGTGTAGTGTAATGAATGGAGAAATGGATTACGATTCGTCTCTAAAGAAGCACAGCCAACCGTACCTCAGAGTGAAAAGAATTTAGAGGCCTAAAACCAAATGAGTCGACAGTCTTCTCTTACAGCTGTCTGGTGCATTTATTCAACGTACAGCAGCAAGGAACATTTCATCAGAAGGATGTCAGCTTTCTCCTACTTATCCAATATGTTCACATACAGTTCACACCAGTTTCACATCCCTTATGTTTAGAGAGTTTTTTTTTTTAGCTACAAAACTGTCAATCACACTTCACGAAGTGCAGCTGCACATTTTATGACAAATTGCAGTCTAATGTGACACACAGACCTCGATGCATGTCAGTCATCTGAACAGAAGTCCTCTGTAGACACATGTTCGTGACTTATAACAATGTAATAACGTAGTAATTAAGAAGTCGTACATGCTTCATAAAAAATTCACATGTGATCGGCCTCCCAGTGAATGGATGAGCCCATCGAGTGTTTTAATTCTAAGGCCATAATGTAGTTACTAATGTAACGGCTCAGAATAATCTTGGTCATTGGAGAGCCTGTAATTTCTTCCCCTAAATCTCCATAAAACTCCATAGTAATACTTTCAGACTGCTCTCCCTGTGACCACATGCAATTTTCACTTCTTTCTCCTGGGCCTGCCTGGTGTTGCAGTTTGTCTGCATTAAACGTTCGGCTGAAACTGGCTACTATATATGCTATTTATGTGTAGCAGCCTGTGGCTGAAACAGAGCAAATGCTGGTGTTTGATTTTTTTTTTTGTGTATTCATAATCATAGACACACATACGTTTGGGGCAACCTATAGCCAAACGGTTAAGTAGCTTGGCGGGGACCCAGAAGGTTGGCAGTTCATGCCCCAGTGTGTTAGTTAATTCCCACAAATGAAACAATGAAACAGTTCTGGGCTATTGGAAATTAATAAAAATACCTGTAACTCCAATTGAGTTGAAACTTCAGGCATGCATGCCTACTATCCCTTTGTGTCAGTCTCCCATTGGATGTCCAATCATAAAATCATATCTGAAAACATATGACTGCCATCAGCCAATGCATTGTCAGTGGACATCTAACAAGCTTATCAATGGCACATCATCACAGATTATATGTATGTTGACCTGTAAGCTCGGGAATAAAATTTTGTTACATTTTCAAACATCTAATTCTGGGACAGTGACTGAACATTTTTGAACTATAATAATGCAAAGGCAGTTATATTGTTAGTTTTATTTATTTTTAATGTCTTCGTTTTTTGATTTGGTGAATTTGATCCTGTAAAATCGCTATGAAAAGAACCCAAACTAGCCTGACCTATAAGCTTTGACGATCAGTATAGGAAACTAATATTTCCCCTCCGAAAGAGAAGCACAGAAAGAGGCCACAGTATAAATGAAGTTTCATTATCTTTGTCTTCCAGGGGGGGCCATGCGTTATGGACAATAATGTAAAATCTAATAATGTAGAGCTGGCTGAGCTTGGGAATAGCTTAGAGCACTCAGTGATTTTTATGCCATTTTTTTTTGTTGTTGTTGTAATTTTCTTTTTCTTTGCTTGGGAATGGAGGGGAACAGCGGGGGCGATTTCACGCGTGCATTGTGAGTCAATTCTGCCCAGCCCAACCTGTCCCCATCCTCCGCAGCCCTGGCTCCATGAAGACATCCCGTCTTTCACTTTCCGAATTGCGGAACTGTGTCATCCCACCCACCCCCCAGCCCCCCATCCTCCGTGATAAATAGTGCCGCAGTCGTTTGTAATTATGTGTATCTGTCGGACACTGTAAGCAGAGTGTGGCCATTCCCCGGCCGGAACTTTCCTTCACCGCTGTTGCCGTGGCGTTTTTATTTTCATTTATTTATTTATTTATTTATTTTTGTCAAGGTGTAATTGAAATGATTTATCTTTGTTTAAAGCAAAGTGCATTGTGGGCACCGGTGCCAGGTAGACGCCAGGAAGATGGAGTGCTTAAGGGAACGTTGAGTTTAATCAGCAAGAAAACAACTTTTTTTTTTTTCCAAAGGCCGTTCAAGCAGCAATCAGCCGAGATCAACCCGAAGGAGAGAGAACTCCTTGGGGGAGACGACTCCTCTCGACTGTTTCTGCGAATTTGATCACCGGAAATACGCGACGGTCCATGTGACCAGATTGTTCGAAGAACTCCGGTAAAATCCAGTTACGTGCTTTTGTCCTTAGATTAGGTGAATGTATATGTCTTAAATAGGCATGGCATTTACACAATTGGTGGTAGCGGAAGTGATGTGTAAAAAAAAACCAAAAAAAACAATGTATCAGAGTTAAGTGTTGAAAATTGTGCATTGAGCTAATTTTGAGTGGCATTGCCCATTTCACGACTTCAGTGGTCCCTCAATCGCATGAGTGCATTTCATTGATTCAGGCTGCATTGAATCCCTCCGTGTATGCCTGTTGGGAGTAGAAGTTTCCCCATGTGCAGCGTTTTGGTCCTTGTTTTCCCAATCATTAACGGGCCTTTTCCTTCACTTTCCCAGACAGTGCCACGGGCTTGTTTGGTCTAATAATTGCAGTGAGGGGGGTCTCCCTTAGTGATCCGACGCCGTCTGAGTCTATCGCTGACTTCAAAAGGCAGAGAGAACATGCCGTCTTGTTTAGTTTTTTGTCTTCCTGATTGTAACACTCAAATCCACCCACCATTTATTGCTTTTCTGAAACGGGAAATTAACTTACTAGGCTCAGAAATACATAGGAGGCTTTGAAAATTCCCTAACCTCATTAGTAGTATCCCTTTATTTATTTGTTTGTTTGTTAAGATGTTTGTTTTTTGTTTGCTTGTTTGTTTGTGTGTGGTTGTTTGTTAGAAGATCAATATAATATCTGAAATGCTCCCAACTGGGCTGTAATATGAGGTGGCCTTGTAGGAGATGACAGTACCGGACCATCCACGAGTGGCGTAGTCATTCCCGTATCCCACCCAGATTCCCACCCTGATCCCACTTTTCTCCTGGTGGTCCAGCCCTGGTACAATGTGTTATACAGCCTCAGGATTTATCTACTGGACTGGTGGATATAACCATTTACAAGCCTCATTTACCAGTTCCGTGAGTTTGAATTCTGTTCCACTGTTTCCTTGGAGTCTCTCAACCATTTTTTTTTTCGTCTTTTTCTTTATTCTTCCTGCATGGGGCTCTGTGTGTTTGTGTGTGAGTGGGTATATGCTTGTGTTTTTCAACTGGTTCTTTCTAAAAAAACTTGTTAAATATAATATTTTCACTTTTTTCAGTTCAATTTGTTCATTTAAATTTGATTTGCATTTATTTCTTATTCGTAGGACACAGAGAAAAAGAAAAAAAAAAAGCCCTTCAGGCTGCACTTCGCCTAAGTGGTTTTGTCGCAGGCTAGTTTTTATGCGAGACCCGCGCCAGAGAACCGAGAGGGAATGGTAGCTCGGCGTGCGCTCCATAATGAGAGCGGAAGCTTCCGGAAAAGCAGAACTCCTATAGACACAGCCCTGGATCTGATTTCATGATTTGCTGTGACCTTTTTTCATTACGGTGCGGGCGGTCTTTGTTGACATAAAGAGAGCGTCGGAGAAGAATGACTCATATGAGACTTACTGCGGTGTTTGGCCCCCTTCTGCTATTCATAACTAAAGATAATACGTACATAAAACCAAACCGCAAGTAATATCGCATCCCTCTATTCCCCCACCATGGAAGAGCAAACTTCCAGTCTATTTTTGTAAGCCAGTGTAAAATGACCTTCCTGGGTAAGTAGAGGAATTCCATAAAGCCTATCGGGAGTTAAAGCAGATGTTTTGTGAGTTGAAAAGAGGGTTGATAGTTGGAGAGCGTTTTGCCGGACCGTAGGTGAAGAAGATGGCTCAGTTGGCTGATTGGTTTAGACGTTGGTGCGGAACTCTGAGGTAAAGACATTGTCAACAAAGGGCAACTCATGGGAAGTGCATACTCCTGGATCATGATACAAGTAGATTAGCTTCAGGTGTAAAGAATAAACAGGCTAGCAACTTTAAATCAGTTGACTGCAAATTTCAGTCTAGGGCATGGGCAGTCTTGGGCATGTTTCATAAAACACTTCAGAACCCACAAAGCAGGTTACCATTGTCAGGCTACTTTCACAAACCTCTCCTTTCACCTGCCAAAGCACATTTTTGTGTGCAGTACAGCAGAAACCTTAGACAATGGAATACTGGGCAATGGAAAAGCATGTATAATCCTTCACCATTCTCCACATACGGATCAGTGTGCATCTGGTACACACTTAAGCCTGAGTGCTTGGTCCCAAGAGTGATGGGTTCTAGCAGGACCATAATCGTGTGGGATGCACACATCCCCTTAGCAGCCAATGCTAATGAGTACTAGTGACTTGTAAATACTGCCTACTGTTGTCACCTAGGTTGCAGCATTTTTATTTACATATTTTTCCTTCCGGTGGGGGAGTGTTCCAGGGTGACGATGCCCCTAGTGACCGCACATGCAGTAACGCACATGCAGTAACGCAGGGGTTTTATGCATGACAGCAGTGTTATTCACGTGTCACGGCTTTCTCAGTCACCTCATCTGAACCCATTCAAGCGTTTACAGGAGATTACAGAACAACATCTGAGGCACCTCTTTCACCTGCGTCAACAAGGCACGTGTTTCACATGGAAGAATGATCCTACATCTCAGATGACCTATCCTACTACTGCTACTGCTGCTACTCCTGCTACTGCTACTACTGCTATTACTACTGCTTCTGCTGCTATTACTACTGCTACTGCTGTTACTACTGCTACTGCTTCTACTCCTGCTATTACTACTGCTATTACTACTGCTCCTGCTATTACTGCTGCTATTACTGCTGTTCCTACTATTACTGCTGCTATTACTACTGCTCCTGCTATTACTGCTGCTCCTGCTATTACTGCTGCTATTACTACTGCTCCTGCTATTACTGCTGCTATTACTACTGCTCCTGCTATTACTGCTGCTCCTGCTATTACTGCTGCTATTACTACTGCTCCTGCTATTACTGCTCCTGCTATTACTGCTGCTACTGCTTCTACTCCTGCTATTACTACTGCTACTGCTGCTACTCCTGCTATTACTGCTGCTCCTGCTATTACTGCTGCTATTACTGCTGCTCCTGCTATTACTGCTGCTCCTGCTATTACTGCTGCTACTGCTATTACTGCTGCTATTACTGCTGCTACTGCTACTACTCCTGCTATTACTGCTGCTCCTGCTATTACTGCTGCTATTACTGCTGCTACTGCTACTACTGCTGCTACTGCTACTACTACTAACTGCTTTAGACTGTTTTAGATTGTTCTGCAATCTCTGTTACATCAAAAGTGATTGAACGTCACTTGATACCTTTTCCGTAGCCAAAACAATTCCAAAGTTCCAAATTTGCGTAGCTGCAGCTAGCTTCCTGACCCGAACATGTGAGAGAGAATCAGATTGTGATGTTCCTGCATCCCAGACAGGCCCTGTTGACAAAGGCCTGGCACCAGGAGCCGGAGACAGCCGGCCGGTCTGTGTGCCGCAGCACACATACTGTACGTATATTAGCCAGAGAGATGGAGGCTCACAGCTGCAGATGTTTCCATCAGGAGGAGAAATCTGTATTTTGCTGGCATCCAAAACTGATTGATAGCTGTGATTTCCTGCAGAAAAGGTGGGGTGGGGGGTAAGAGGTGGGTGGTGGGGGGTTAAAGAGGAAATGGAGAAAATGGCTGCCGAAGATTAGAAACACCACGCTGATTATAACTGTAAGGGGAAACAAAAATGCCTTTCTTCCTTTCCCTCTCTTCTTTCTTTCTTTTCTTTTTTCTGTCTTTTCATAATCCGCGGCACAGGCAGCAGGTGTCTGTGGCAGGTGTCTGATTGAGCCTCAGTGAAAAAAAAAAGACATTAAAATAGGAAACAAATTGATGCATTTTGTTGGGAGGTTTTTTTGTTGTTGTTGTTGTTGCTTTTTTCGTGTGATTGGTGTCAAGCCTGATGGATGTTATCGCCGGGGGATACGATCGGCGGGGCGGACGCTCGTACGGCACAGGTGCGGCTGAGAGGAGCGTAAAAGCTCGACGGATCCGCGTCGCGTCACCGCGCCTCGGAGCCACAGCCACAACCACAACGCCACCGATTTCCTGCTCCGTGCAAATCACCACGCCACCGCGGTCGGGTCCATTCTGCTGATGGATAAATCGCACACTCCTGTTTTCGTTTTTTTTTTTTGCCTTGCGTATTCCCTGGAAATGCTGTTCGCTCATTCACATAATTGTTTTTTATACTGCGTTACTCACGCTTTCCTTTCACCTGGAAAGCGCCGCAGACAGATATACCGTTTCACGTGGCTATTTGGTATTTATTAATCGGAGTAATTCCGTAAATACACGGAGAGCGTCGGTCCGATTGTGTAATTCTTGTTTCTTTTGAGTCTGAGTCGAATGTCTGCGAATGCGTCACCTCACCGGGACTGAGCCTCCCCCTCCCTCCCCGGTGATGTGGAGCTTTGAGGGTTTTTGTGTTCGGGTGGTGCATTGTATCACGGTTTCTCTCTGAGTGTTTTTTTTTTTTTTTTTTTTTTTAGAAGCCACTCATAAAAAAAAAAAAAAAAAAAAAAAAAATTCCAAGGCAGAAACAATGCCCGTGCCTTCAGTTTTTAATGGAAGGCGTCGTGCCAGAAGGTGTCATAATTGAATTTCCTTTGAGTTATTGAATACAAGAAGTGGCTGTCACAGAGATGTCTACCACCTACCCCCACCCCCACCACCCCCCCCAACCCCCCTTCGCTTGAGCTTGAGAAGCTGTGGAGATGACAGCCTCTCCAAGCCTCCCAAGCTCAACATCCTAATTATAGTCTTCTCCCTTTTAAGCCCCTGTGACATGCTCTCCCATGCTCTACCATTTTCTTTCACCATGCTTCCTCAAAGGTGAGCCTAGACAACCCCCCCCCCCCTTCCCTCCCCCTAGAAAAAAAGAACAAAAACATAAAATGGTGTTAATAATGAGCGATTAAACTGAACCTGTGGTGAAATCTTTCAGTGAGGTACACTGGGGTTGAGGCCCGGTCGGGGTGGGGGGATCAGAATGACCTTTTCCGACGCCGGCAGCCCTGCGGTGTATCCGACGAGACCCCGTGTCTGCTTTGTTATCCCATTGACACGACCACAATAAGAGCTTTCTGACATTATCTCCGGCGACTGCAGAGACACGCTCTAATAGGAATGAGCCCCACCCCCCACCCCCCACCCCCCCTCTCTATTGAAAGAGGAGAAATGTGACTACGGGTATGAAAGTCAGCGCTGAAAAGACAGACATCTTTCAAAGGACGCAGTGGTGAGGGGCACACTCTATTCTGCCCGTGTACTTTTGACAATGGCCAAGTTGACACATCGTGAGGACATTCGGTATTCTTTCTGGTACGGCCTTCCCCCTGATCACTGAGCCCCCCCGAAGCCTATGAGCCGATTTTGAAATTTCGATTCAAGGAAAGCGCATAATTTTGAGTTCATGTGCGAAGTGGGAAAATCCATGGGAGCTCAGCGTTCCACGTTATGTTACGGAGAGTTTGCGGGCGTGGTTCTCGCAATGATCTTTGCCCTTAATTGCTCGGTTTGTACCATTATTCAGCTCAACGTGTTTTTTGTTGGGAGGGACTGCTTTCTAAATGCTGCAGAAAGCAGAGCATTGTACCTGTTCCATATTTACAAGAAGAAATTTACTGCAGTGCAATGTGGGGTAGGTGTTAATTAAGAAATCTGACCACTTCAGCTCAAAAGCTCAAAACTAAAATGCACACACTGCCACCCTGGAATGTGCGGCTAATGCAAACCTACGTTGCATTGCTGCAACCCGAGGCTGACCGGCCCTCAAAACAGAATCAGCAGGAATCGCGAAAGTTTTCTTTTTTTAAAATTATCACAAAGCGAAATCTTAATACCCTTGAAAGTAGCTTTTGATGTGAAAGTGTTTGTTTAATATTGACTTCTCGTTTCCCCCCCCTCTCATCTGTGGCTGATACCCAGACTGGTTGGGTTGAGACATCACTGTGCTTTCTTCTCTTTCCCCGCCTACCCACCGCGCTTTGATCTCGCCGGTATGTCTGCTGAAATATGACAGGCCGTCAAAACCGGATTGAGTGTTAAATTGAAATATTCCGACGTTAATTCTCCCTAGTGACTGGTGTGCTGTGCTGTTTGTCTGGACAGCCTTGAACGGTAGTGCTGGGAATTGTGTGTGTGTTTATTTTATTTCTTTTTATTTATTTACTTACCTGCCAACGAAAGTCTGATTTTTGGCCAGCTGCATGGGAGAACTTGGTTTCTGAAATAAACACTCCACAAATGGACGCTCCAATGGACATGAATTTTGTATCCATCATTGGAGACCCACAGCATAATATCTCCTGAGATCTATGCCGGAAACCAAAAAATTGTAAGAGGCCTTTAATCTTTAAAAGACTACTGTGATCGGCCAGTGAAAATGGTATGTACTTTTTTTTGTCAAATGTAATGAAATATTTGACCTTACTCTCAAAAGTACCTTTGAGCCTTACATTTTGAAAAAGAGACTTTAGATTGATTTAAATGAAAGTCGCCCGCATGAATATCAATTCTTCGCCCTTACAGTCTATTCAAATAGGGAAATGTTCCAACTGTACTTCTTCGGAAGGAGAAGTTTTGAACGGTGTCCTCAGATCGGTGAGGCTTTGAAAAGAAGGGCGTAGGTTTGGCCCCGCGAGCAGGGACCAGGAATGAGGATGTAGCCTGTGCCGTGATGTATAGCGTTTCCCCGTTTGAACGGCTAGCCTATTTTCATCCCGTAGTGACAGACTCCAGGAAGCAGAGGCCTTTGGGAAGGTAGTGTATCGTCCCCCTCAGACTCTTCAAGGGTAGAGCTACACGTAGCAGTCTTCGGGGGTTCACTCAAAGGACATTTTGATTTTTATCGCTGACATAAAGGTCAGAGGAATGTGATTGGTTCTGTCACCTCGGTTTTTCTCTTTTCCCCCGACTTTCTTAAGAAAATATGTTGAAGGGTAGTTGTGTCGAAGGGAATTTCAGTTGTCACTGGAAAGGGAAGTTATTTCACCTTCTAGAATTATGTGTATTAATGTTTTGCATTAGTCCTTTGTATCTCTCTCTGGTTCAATGACACAGATGTCAGCTCAAAGGAGGAAACTGGTTTTTAAAAATGTGTTTTTTACGGTGGATGGATTTGGTGGAGTGTGGTGAATAATTGTCCTTGTATGACACTGACAACAAAAACCTGAGGCTAATTTCTCTGAAAAGCAAACCTTTATCCATTCTGCCGCTCTGCCTCTGGGGGTAAATAAGATGTCTGTTCTGCTTCATCTTCATAAGCTGTCGGGATTTTTCTCTAAATAAAAAAACACATTTAAATAGAGGTTTATGAAAATGAATGTGAACACTCTTAACATTTGTTTGCAGGTTGACCAGGTTCTTGCCTAACGTTTGATCATAGAGTCCAACAGACAAAAAAAAAACGAATGCCAAAAGAGGATTTATTAATACATTTATATGTCATCTCTTGAAGGTTGCAGCATTCACTGTTGATTTTGCCATATTGTTCAATGACGGATGTTTTGGCAAACCTTAAGAGTTGATAAGCATAATCAGCATTTTTTGTGTTGTCTTTTAACATTTTAGCTTACATTATTCATTCTCGCGTTGGCTTTTTATTTATTATCTAATGAATTATTTACATGTTTTTTCCGAACGCCCATGTACAGATGCTTTGGCCCGGTCCTGGCACGCGCATAGAGGGTGGAGGAGGAGGGATATTTGGCTGCTTATCCTACTGTACATGAATCTATACTTCTGTCTGAATGCTTCGCTTATTCCCACCCATGTGGTCTCCCCAGATTTAATTACATGCTTTATGGACACATAAGAAAGGAAATGGAAAATAAAATGAGTCAGAACAGATAGAGTTGGAGGTGGAGGTATGGCTAATCCAGCTGTGCAGTTGTGTTGTGAGAGTCAGTTCACTGGAGTGTGTCTGTAATGGCACTCTGCAGTAGAATGATCTGCGATGACCTCACAAACAAGGGGATTAGTGATTGGTCTGCGCTGGAATAACAGGCCCTGACTCTGGCTCTCACTGTAGCTATCGCCAGGTGATGCTGGGAAAAATAAGTAAAATTACGAAATGGAGGTTCCTGGAAGTGCCCCATCCTGCCATTATCTGATCACCTCTCCCCGCACCCTCTTGCATCTTCCGCCAACTGGCTCGCTGAAGCATGTTACCGCACAGAACTCTTTCACCGCCTGAGATTTCTGCACATGGGTTTGGGGCCGAAAAACTCATTTGACCATGGCTTTGTTCATAGACATTCCAATTTTGAAATTAATTGTATTTATTTATGAATTTATGCATTGAATCGAGGCCGGGTGCTATTTTTAGTGGGTTTTTTTGGTTGCCTATCCCCTAAGCTCCTCTTTTTAGGGCTAGAATGTGTTACAATGGTTATCTCTAAAATGGGGACGGGGAGCGCTAGTTTGGTGGAGGTAGGAGGGGATAAGTCCATCCATTCGTCCCCATATGCCAAACATTGCATTTGAAGTCGCACACAGTAGTTTATACACTGTGAACCCTGTTCACAACCTGTGACATTGTGACATTATCTGCAGTTTCTCGGCTGACTTTCCCCAAAGCAGAGAAGGGGCTTTGCCAGCAAGGGATTTAGAGTAGGAGAGTTTAGTAGCAATAGATTTTTTTTTTTTTCCCCACAACAGGGTTTATAAGTCATAGTCCCTGTGTGCTGGATTCTGTTTTTTTTCCAGCCAGTTCCGCCATTAATTAAAGTGATTGAGAGCATGTTCACATTCTTCTGCTCTTTATTTTGTCTTTGAATGAATTGCATTTTCTCCCATATACACTATTAGCATGTTGGTCCTCATTGTGATTTTGCATGTCTGTCAGATGATCAGTCAATCAGTTGGCTGTATGTAGTATTACATCCCCCTTTGTTCTCTAGTGGCTTATAAGACTCGTTTAGCTGAGGGAAGAATACATTGGATTGAGTTTTAACTGCATACTATTTTCTCTGTGTATACAGTATTACATCTGTGTCCTTTTATATAAATTCATCACAAAAAAATATGTTTGAAATTAAATGTTTGTATTTGCTCAGCCATAACATTAACATCAGCCTGCTCTCCATCAAGGTATCAGCACAGATCTCTGACAACATGCTACAGCCACAAGTACAATGTCTACTCTACGTCAAACATGTGCTCACCACCTCTCAAAGAATTCTTAATCACACAGTAGTGTTCTGTCAAGTGTATTGGCAATTATGGATATTAACGTTTATTGCATATACTTATTTAGCGCTTTTCTAAAGCATGCTTTATTTCCAACATGTCCAATGTGTCCTATTTGTGACCACATATCTTGGATCACTCTTTCAACATAGCTTGCCCACAAAGCGTGTTGGTACGTAGCACACAATCTTTTTAACTACTGTGATTAATTGATCCTGCATATATATTGCTGTGGCCTCATTCACATAGGCCTACTGTATGTTGTTCTGGAGAAAAGTATAGAAGCAGATATGTAGCCTACAGTATGTACATATATTGGTCGATACAGAATTATTCATATTTGTCCAAAAGTGATTAATTAAACAAAGTTGTGGCTAACTGCTGTGCATTGGCAGTCACTCAATGATATTGTCAGCCACAAATCACTTCTGATATCACTAGGAATAAATGTTATAATGTTGTCTGTAATATATGCAATTAATTTTGTATCTGTTGAATTTATCAAAATAATAACATGTTAATGCTATTCAAATAATTGGGTATAAATGAGATTGTTCTGCACACACTGAATAGAAACTACAGGGCTGTAGCATGTTGCCAAATATCTGTCCTGGTACCTTGATGGAGAGCAGGCTGATGTCAGCATTAGGGCTGATCAATTTAATGTCCTGTCTTTTGAGGCTTTCAGCAAATGCACACATTTAACTTAAAAAAATGTTTTTTTGTGATTCATTTTCTTAGTTTTTAGGAGGTTCAATGAATACTTCATGGGTCATTGTAAATATGCATTAAAATAAAACCCTTGGCTGAGAAATTGCATTAAACAATCTATTCGGCCCACAAGCTAACTAAAGTAAATAAAATCCCATTTCTTAAAAATAGATAGCACATCCGGTGCTGCATGTTGAGAGAACTACTGTCGGGGTGTTATCTGTCTACAGCCACATGACATTGTTGCTGAACATAGCAGTTCGTTTAGAACTTCAGATTACCTTCATGTTAGCATTGGCTTGCCATGTTAAATCTATGGGCAATTCATTGTGAAAATGTAGAATTTTGATGTCTAATTCAAATGTAATAAAATGTACTGTCATGAAATTTGAAAAAGCATGCATCTTTCTGAATTACCCGCATAATGAGTGGTCTTCGGTCCGGATTCGTTGGATTTGAATTAATTTATTTTTTATTTTTTAAGGGTATCCATAACACAGAAATGGCGCTATGTAGCAATATTAAAATCAATAGTTGGCGAGCCTGTTGCTATTGTAGTTGACCTGCAAAATGGCATCGAAATTGGTTTTTAAAGGGAAGAGATATTGAGGTTCAAAATGTGCTATGAAGGGAAGTGCCAACCAACGCAAACTGTGAAGTTCCTCATGTTTGAGTGACTCCACAAAGTATATTTCTGTTTCTAATGGCGAAAATGCTCCATCTTGATGGAGACCCAGGAGGGTCCAAAAAAAACAGCTGCATAATTCAGGCATTACTGGAACACATAGTTTGAACAAAGAGCAAGGGAGTAAGTTAATGACCATTTCAGATCTATACATTTGAGTCAAAAGCTTACGACATTACAGAGCACTGGCACACTAAGCCAGAGAGAATAAAGTGTTTTTTGAAGTGGTTAATAAAAACGTGTCATATATCCCTTTTGTAAGGCAGGAATGTGAGCTCAGGGTTAAAAACACACAGCTCAGGACGCCAACATGCCTCTAACAGTGGATGACTGACTGCTCACTCCACTCCTGCTACAGTTTCTGGGATTGAATCATCCCTCGGCAGACTTCAGTTATGTTATTAAAAGATATGCCTCCCATATGTTTTAGCTGCAGAAAGGGATAGGTGATAAGCAGGAGCTCGGAGATTCAGTTTGATTAAAAAATAAAAATAAAAAAAAACACTATACACTGCAAGAATGTGTGCCTTAGGCATTGGTCTCAGACTTAAAATCTCATTTTATTAAATAAAATTGAAAATTGTCCCGTGTTTCAAGTTACTGTTAGCTGGTCAAGAGAATTTTGAGATCTATTATCAAACTTTGCCTTTGCCAATTTTTATTTTTATTTTTTTTCCGATTGGCATTTCTTGAAATGAAACTGGTATAACATAATTGGAAATATGTTGCTATTGGCTAGCAAAATAGTCATAAGATTTAAATCTAAATATGTGTAATATGATTATTGAGAGGCATATTTTTTGGATTTTGCTGTGTAAGGTATTCGTCGTCATGTCACAATGCACCATCCACCATGCAGTCTCTCATCAGTGGTCCCTTGCTAGTCTACCATGTGTCAGTGGCCAACTTTCTTTTACAAGATTTTATACATTTCATCATTGCTATATGAGAATATTTTCTTTCTCTCAGCCTTGTGGATCACAGGCAGATTCAAGAGTTATTCAAGAGTTCGACCCATTCAGTTAACAACTTCATTAATTTAACTGCTGTTAAACAGTCACACGATACTACACAAAGATACAAGTTCATTCAATAGTTCCTGGATTGCCGGTGCATTTTATGATGAAAAATGGCTAAATCTTGAAAGTAAATTTTCTGAAAATGTGTGTAAGTATATATACGTATGCGCTGTCTACACCTGGTTGATTAACACATTATTTATATTTATTTTAGCTTTTCACTTAGGTAGTAGGTAGATTTCAAATCAGAGAGACCATGGTTCCTTCAGAATTGGCTTGGCTGGTAAACCACTCATTGTCTGAGTGTCCCTGGACCTGTTTGAGACAAGTGTCCATTTATTTTATTATTTGCTAACTTTATGGCCCCCACAGAGCAAACCTCTTCCCACATTATAAATTGTTTTTTGAGTGTAGCTGTAGCGTTTAAAATCATTGCCAGTTTGAATTATACTCCCGAGACCGTGGCTTCCTTCAGTATTTGTCAGCCGCACGATGACAACAGTGCGGTATATTGTCTTGATTCAGAAAATGTCCTCATTAATGTACTGATCTTAGCCTGACATCATCATCTGAAGTCCCGTGATGCTTCAGAGGAGCGTCCCTGTCTGTCAGCTCTTGTTCGGCCGGTAGGCCCGATGTCATTCCTCGTCACAGTGTGGCACTGGGGAGGCCATTGTGCCCAGACATAAACACTACGACTTGTCTCGTATCCCAGCATGAGAGATTGTCTTTAATACGACACTGGCAAGACCTGTGTGGGGTCCTCTTGATTCTCCTGAGAAAATGACACCCCGTTTGTGATCGATAGACTCTTTTTCTGGGGGGTCCTATTTCCAATTGATCCTTTCATATGACCTATGAATTTCAGGGGCCAAATTGTTTTCACCCGGATAGAAGAAACAATGCTAGGCTAAGCTACAAGACAATAGTAATAATATATATTTTTTAAAACAGGACAAACTTAAAAGATCATATTTGGCCTCAGATGTTTCAAGAAGAATACAATTCATTAAATATAGCTGGAATTGAATTGATCAATGTTGCAATTTGGCTTATTGCTTTAAATAGGGCCGGTGGGCGCTATATTGTGTTTTGTAAATTGAATGAGCTGAGTGCTTTCTATGTTAAAACTTAGAGTTATCCTGCAGCTATTTTACATTTGACAATTCTCATAACACAAACAGAGTTTGGTGATGATGAAACATAGTATTCTATAATTAAGATGTCATAAGTATTGATCATGTATAATTCCTGACTTGAAACAAAGTCACAGTCTTCTTTTCTAAAAATGTGTTTGTAAATAGAAAGTGACAAGATTAATACATTGTTCTTCTTTGAGTCCATTTAGTTTGAAATCATTGTGACATGATTAATGATTTGGTCTCGCTTTTTCGCAGAGTAATTCAGAATGTTTATTAATTTATAGATTTGTGTTTTTCCCCCAAGAAATACACATGAGAGGAAACAGATTTAATAGTTCTTTAGTTATTTATTGTATTATGTGCATTTACAGTACGTGGAACTGTTCTGAACTGGGCTAACCCTACATACCGTAGTGGAGTGTTAGTTTGAGATGATTATTGTTTTCCTGGGAGCTGCTGACAAGTTCAAAGTCTGTGTTCAAAGTTCCCAGAAAAATGTTTTCTTCCACTTATTCTTTTGATCTAGCCCTTATTAGTATTCTGCTGTGTTACCCTCGGTCACTAATGTTGAAAATTATAAGTTATTGAACCAGCAGAATTCTGGCCTTCAGATAGATATGACTTTGTTGTTGTTGTTGTTGTATGGGCTGTTGAGGTTTGTGTGTTAAACAAGAGAGGAAACAATGTTTTCTTTCTTCCTCAAATCAGTGTGGGTTCGCCATGGCTGTTTGTGTTTGTGTTGTTCTGAGAGCAATACTGATTGGGTACTGAATGTTTGTGTATTCATCATGGTTATGTACCCTGTGAAGGACATTTAAAAAGTAATACTTGTATAAGTAGGTGTTACCCTGTTCTCTGCAGGTATGAAGGTGTTTATTCAGACAGCAAAAACTGTATTCATTATCTATATTAAAATAAATATATGCCATAGCAAGGGTCCAATTTAAAAAAAGAAACATTGAAGGAAGGAAAATATAATGGTCCTGAAAAACTATTGAGCCCTGTAGTCTTGAAAAGAGAAAATTATGAAAAAATGTTCTTAGCTGTGTACTAAAAAAAATCTCACCTGATTAGGACAACACTGACACCGAGTTTATACATATAGATGAGAAAAATATCACACATTTTCAGAGCCAGTGCGTGTGCTTTTTAATCTGTCTGAAAGTGAAATATGTTTGGAAAAGGCGATGCACAAACATATTGTGCAATGCCAGGAAAGTTTTTTCACTGCTGACGCCATTTAATATATGTTATATTGTCATAATTATCAAAAGAAAATATGAAAATAGAAAACTATGCATTTTGCAAATTATGAATCAAACCTGTTCAGCAACCACATTACCGTATATTTGCATGTTATGCTGTATATCGGTGTTTAGCACTCTTATCCAGAAGTGCAAACATATTGGTTTAGGCAACAAACATTGCTGATTCCAAATCATGAGGGTCATAACTGCTGTGGTAAATACATAATCCAAAAAGTAAAGGTAAATGCCACAGTATGGTGGTGTGGCAATATCGGGGTGGGAATAGTGTGTGTCGGTGGGATGAGTGCCTTTTTTTTTTTTGCTTGAGCCCCTGCCTCCCAAAATGACTCTGCAAGGCCCTGTGGGGAGCAGCGTGGTCTGACAGGAGAGTAAGGTTTGATAATAGCCCTCTGTTAAGAGGGTGCTGGTCTTCTGCTGCACTATGGGCCAGGGCTACATTTCATCTGGGCCTCCATCTATACCCAGTGGAGAGAGATGAGGAGCGGTATAATGTGTGTGTATTTTGGCTGATTGTAGAACAGACGTATACGCAGTATAACTCAGCAGTCCGGTTGAGAAGGCACACAAGCTGGTACAATGAGGTGGGTCGTGTAATAAGGAATGGATATTGCAGATGTTGTAGAGAAGGAAGCGACAGCTTTGACTTACATGAATTCAGTTCTTTATTCCCCAAATGTTCAATTGTTACTTCAATAACAGCCTTCTGATCCATTTGTGTTCCTGTGACTTTTGAGCTAACCACACATTAGTCATGTGTGAGTCACATCCTTCACCATCCCACACCTGTCACCATTGGCTCAGAGCCCCGGCACAGAAATATGATCATTTTCATATAAAACCGCAATCGTAATTCTAGTTAAGTTACTAGTAGGAGCCTAATTACTAGGTAATTAACGGGCTGTAAAATATTGTTGATGAATGTAACTTATTTCGTCAACATGATTTTGTCATTCGTCCGTCACCCAGGTATGCATATTTCCACTGATGTATTTAGCCATTACCTGTTACATTGTGAAGCTCTCTGTCTGTCTCCTCATTACACTGTTAAAGAAAGAGGAAAGTTTTCTCAGATGTATTTTGTCACAAATGTGCCAAGGAAAGACAGTCTCCCATTGGGTGTAGGAACAGAAAAGCTGGTGCTTTGGAATAAAATGGCTGCCTGCCCTTTATAAATCACTCATGCTGTCTCGGTAATATGGATCCATTATCTCCCTGGAATGGTTTTTATGCCACTATAGACATGGAAATGGTCTCACTCTCGCACTCTGACATCCCGCGCTTTATTTATTTTGTATTTGTCATAAACCTATCAAAACGCTCTCCAGAAATGGACAAACGATCTCTCCATCGGAGACGGCGGAGAGCCCTCGCAAATGAGTCTGAAATGCGAAATTAACGGTGATTTGATCCGTCAATTTCCACGGGAGATTTCTGGCGGTCCGGCCGGCAGAGCCTGCGATGTCGCCCGTCTGAAGCTATCAGCGATCAATTACAGCGGATTCCATCTCCTCATATGAAATGCGTTCTGCCGTGCCCGGCGTGGCCCGGGGGGTGGAGTGGAGGGCCTGAGGGTCCTTCAGCCGGCCTGGCGACCGACCAGCAGCCTCCACGCCGAGCCCAGTTCCCTTTCTCACCCTGAACGTATACCTGAGGGTTTATGTCACGGTTATCCACTGCGCGTATTACTCGCATATGTGACCGCGCACATTCTCTACGGTCATTTGCATCAGCGGCCATCTTCCATTTTTTTGTCACTATAAAGAAAGACAATTTTTTTCCTCAAATCCTGTAAAAACATCTATAATTTTTTTTTAGGATAAAACAATATGGAGCCCCCCTGTTCACCCTACGTAAAAAGATTTTATAATAAAAAATTAAATGCTGAAATCCTTACTCTCTGTTTTGTAAACCGCTCGCTTTGCCAATCCGTACCCTCAGTTTTGCGAAGGCAAGCATGGTTTGCAAAACTGAGGATACACACTTCATTTAAATATATATATTTAACCTAGGGTGTCTACAGGGTCTCCGTTAAAAAAATTGAAAACGCGTAGAATCACAAGCAAACGCATGGTATGCCCCCGCGGTCCGAATTCTCTTCTTTCTCCGCGTTCGAGCGGAAGGGTTAAACAGTTTGCCGTCGTGCTGCTCTCTGAAATTAGGACCCGCGGAAGCCAATCTTTGTAGCTGGGCTCCGCGCGGCACGGGCAGAGTTTTCCATCAAATCTCCTTTAAGATAAATCCTGACTCTCTGCTCCTAACCTTTTAATTAAATGAAAGCACAGCGTGTCACACAGGAGCCTGAATCGGAGGCGGTGTGACTGCCAGTCCCCCCTCCCCGCTCTCCGGGCCCACGCCCTGAATGCATAAACACCGCCACACAGCCGGACTGCCCACGATAAGCCGCGGACGCTAGCAGAAAAATCAAGCTGGAGAAAATAAAAGCCTTTTCTTCAAAGGGTGCTCGGAAGGTTGAGAGACCCACGCCCTGCAAACAAGGTGCCCCTCCTGTTAGCTGTGTACTTTCATTTATTTATTTATTTATTTATTTATTTATTTTACTTGTGCCTGCCATTGGTTATTTTACGCAACACGCAATTTTGTGTTCAGAATGATTAAAACACTTTTAATATGGAAATTTCACCGGGCACTTTTTCGCAAAAATAGGGAAAATACAGTATTGTACCGCTTTGCCCCGTGTAAATTAGCGTAGGACAGTGATACATTGAATGGGCCGATTTTGCACCGCTGCACTGCAGATTAAGCTCTGGGGTCTTCCATGAGTTATGTTCACCCACGAGGCCTCAGAAAACCTCAAAAAACCTTTACAAAATCAGGCATCAGATTCAAAGTATTAACCGGCCCTGGCTTCAGAACCAAAGTGCTACCTTGAAATCCATTCAAAACATTTTTTTGGGATTGGGTTGGAGTGGGGTTAACCAGGAAAAAGGACGGACACGGACAAAAGGTGTAAAGGCACCCTTTCACCATTTCTGCAGCGATGAAAGGAAGAGGTCCTTTTCAGTCTTTATTTAATTAATTCATTTATTTTTTGTGTATGAGCCAGAGAATGTTTCGTTTTCCTTTCTGATGCACAAGAACTGCAGTTCTGCGTGTTTCCTTTGATAACTGTGGGCGACATTTTGTGATATTTTCAATATTATTGTTATTTAAGCATATAACAAGCTTTTACTTCTGAGCAGAGCTGATTCCCATATGACTCTTTTGTTGAATTATCGCTTTTTAGGCCACATTATACTGACTCAGTCCTGGTTTATATCAGTGCCATTGTTGTTATAGATAATATCTTATGAATATCTGATAGTATTCCACGCTTTGGCAATATAGCCAAAGCACAGATTGAGAGACAATGGTGATTGATACATGTGAAATACAGTATTTTGCTATCTGATTTTGAAAAAATACCCTTCCATCGGGGCAGTCAGGTGTGGTATCCTGTTGCAGTGTTTGTTCCCAGCATAGTGGTGCGCCCCCCAGTCGGACAAATTGCGATTGTACCAGCGCTGAATACAGCTGCCAGCTCCGCACGGTGACGGATAATTGGTCATAATATCACATTATAAAGTGCTGAAATGGCTTACCTTTCTCTGAACACCTGCAATTATGACCCTGGCAGCTCTCTGGCCTTTTTAACTGTCTGTACAATGCTGTTAACATGACATTATGGGCAAGTTCTCACTCACAGCTGTCTGACCTTTGACCTTTACAGGCAAACCTATAAGCAACTCGGGGAGCAGGGGCACCCAAAATCATGACATTCTGGACAAATGCTGACTCAACCAGAGGGTTAAAGGGCAGGGGAGGTATGTGTGGATGTGTAGTAGAGTGGTCTCAGAGAAGCAGTTTTTGGCAGTCAAACCAGTGACCTTTACCATAAACATCTAAGCAACTTAGGGCATAGGGGACCCTTACACATGGCTCTGTTGGCAATGCTGACTCACCAGAGGGTTAAAGGGCAAAGCAGGTATGTGTGGATGTGTGGTAGAGCAGTCTAAGAGAAGCACTTCTTGGCAGTCAAAGAAGCTCCCCCCCCCCTCCCCCTCTCACCTTAAAGCTCCCCTCTTGACAGATCAGCCGTGAAGTCGATGGCTGCTATCCTCAGCCTCACTCTCCCACAAAGGGAGTCAGTCACATCTCCATGCAGATCTGTCCATCAATATCCCCTTAATGGAACGGCATCAGTGGCATCTAATCACAGCCCAGCCGACGAGCCATAAATCCCCCCACCGAACGGGCCCGAGGTGGAGGAGACGCCTGGCAGAGAGCGCTCCGCGGCTCGAGTAAACGATCGCATTATTCCCGCGCAGCCCAGTGTGTGCGCTGCTGAGGTGTACCCCATCGTCTCAGAGTCCGTGTCTGGACACCTACTCAATACATCACGCCCGGGAGACTCGAAGGCCCGACGCGCGGGGATGCAGCCAAAACCCCGCAACGCCGGCTGCCTGATAATGCTGGCACTCGCCGCCATGCGATACAAGTTAAGTTAAATTTAAGGGCATATCCGTATTGTTTTGGCATTAGTTAATTTAATCCAAGCTGCAGTAATCTGTTTTTTGCTTTTCACTGCCAACAGAGCCTTGTAAGATTGTCAGACCCTGCCAGTGCTTGTCAGGGGAGGGTGATGAGTTACTTGGCAGTGTGTTTGTATTTGACTTGCATTTCCAATGAGGCTTTGTTTCATTTCACATATTCCAAGTGTCTTGTCCCTTGGATTAATCAAGGATACTGTATACAATAATTAAAATGAGATATGTGCAGCTATATCGTTATGTGTCTCATCTCTGGGGGAATGTTTGGATTTACACTCACAGAGCACTTTATTAGGTTTTTTTTGGGCTTCTACTGTGTAGCCCATCCGCTTAGTTTTGATGCAGTGCATGTTTTTTTTTTGTTTTTTTTCCACTATTCTCTCAAACTCTAGAGACAAGTGTATGTGAAAATCCCAGGAGATCAGCAGTTTCTGAGATGCTCAAACCACCCTGTCTGCCACCAACAATCCTTCCACGGTCAAAGTAACATAGTTCAAAATTTTTCCACATTACGATTGTTCATCTGAACATTAACTGAAGCTCCTGAGCCGTATCGACAGGATTGTATTCATTGCGCTGCTGCCACACAATTGGCTGATTGGATAAATGCATGAATAAGTAGGTGTAATAAAGTAATAAAGTGCTCGGTGAGTGTATATATTAAAAACTTGTAAACAAATGTTCACACCTAGCCACTGAAATGTTGCAGTGAACAGTAAAAGAAAATGCTTTTTTTTTTTTAAATTATTATTATTATTACCTGGTCCTTTTTGACGTCCTTGTACAGTTTAAGTAACGCTGTTCAAACACTGTCTGTAAAAGGACTGGAGTGAGGGGGGTGGGGGATGGGTTGAAGTTATACACTGCCGTTTGAGTAGCCAGCCCTCCTGTGATGATGAGGAGGGGAGCTGACCAGGTCACAGGGTTTAATTAAGTGCCGTTTGCTGGCTAATGCTCCTTCTGAGGAGCCTCCTGACAAGGGCAGCAGACGACTGTGGGAGTCCAGTAATGAGCAGCGCTGCCAACACGGTAACAGGGAGGACGTACGACTTTTCCACAGCCTATCACCGGTGCTGGCAGTGGCAGCTTCTGCAGCTTTACAACAGTGGAGAAAAGGTGAGAAAGTTAAATGAGGGGGTTTGGGAGAGTTACTGTCAGGGTGAGACCAGCAACGGGGAGCCAAGTGGTTCAATTTAGAAGTGAGACTAACTGGCTGCTATTCACGTCTATAAACAATCCCTTTCTCATGTTATTTTCCTCAGTGCTGTATGTGATCACGGAATTCCTTTGTAGGTACTGTAAGTTGTAACTCAAAAGTAAATTGCTCGATAAATGAAGCTTAGTTTAAAAATGTAGCGTGCTGTAACGATGCTCCATTCTTTCTCTGGTTTGCATGTGTAGTGGCTGTAGCTTGCCTAGTTTGGTAGCAAAGCACAATGAGGTGCTGTAAAGTGAAGGCCTTGTAGCAGGTTATTGTGACACTCTGGCAACACAACTATCAAAATAACACTGTTATCCTTGGCGTGAGGCTTTAGCTAGCTGGTTACGTGTTGAACTATGGAGGAGTTGAAATCCCACCTTGGATAGATCTCCAACTAGTTACACATGGAAGTAGAAAATAAGACTCCTGAATGACAGATGATACTTTTTATTGTATTTTTTTATTGCTTTTATTGTTTGTTAATGGTTTTATATTGTCCATTTTTCCTGGATATCTGTCTGTACATCTGTACAAGCCAATTTGGGCTGAATGGCCTGTCGCTGCCATTACTTTGTCTTATGTTCTTATTAACAGTTTTAGTTCCTGTTATCTGCATACTGTGAGGAGCACAACTTCTGCACCTCGATAATAGAGGACATAAGAGCAACGGCTTTGCCGAATCTGCTGTGTATGCAAAGTGAACAATCCGCTTTCCAACCATCGTCTTCATACTGTACATCCAGCTTCTAAAGTGGTGTAGAGAATCAAACAGTAGTCTTCAGAGATATTCGAATGTGATGAAATGGTGGAGGTTCGAGGGTCGTGTAAGTGGAGGGATTTCAGCTGGCTGTGACTGGTTACTCATTAATGCTGCGCGTGTACACTGACCCCCAAGGTAACGTTCCCCTCATCTTCAGAGCGGGGGCAACTTCGGTTTGGTGACAGTTCATGTATAATGCATTCCACTTGTACAAGAGTTCGGGGTTGCTCCAGGAAGGCCAGAGAGGAGCCGTCAACACTAACACTTCTGGCCAAGGCTGTGCGGTCCCTGGCCCCCTGTGAGGCAGCTGGGAATTAGCCATGGAGATTTCATTCCTCTCGGTGATAGCATGTACTTAACATGGCTGCCCCTTGACACACTTGTGTCCACTGTTCCCATGGGCCTGATTTGCTGTGTGGCCCCAAGGTCCCCAAGGACCCAGTTAGAGGCTTCGACACTGGCCCTCGATGACAGGGGTAGGCAGAAGGATTTTATAAGCTTCTCGTTTCGAGGCTCTGCAGCTAAATTATTGCTAGGGAAGGCTAGTTATATGAAACCACAATAACAGAAAGAATAAACAACATGACATTATGTCAACTGCATACTGTATTTCATGCAGACCTGGGTCAAATGTGTCATTGTTTTGGATTTGAATACTTTTCTACACTTTACTGGGCTTGTCTGGTATATTGCCACCTATGGCAAGATCAGTCAAGCACAGAGATGTATTTGAATCCAAACCGATTGTGTATTTGACCCAGGTCATACGTATGTCCAGTGAAGCTGATGAATCTATACCTTAGAAGTGAATAGAATTTTCTACAGAACACTTGGGCCCATTTACACCATTTCATGCATCTTGAATATCCGCATAATATCTGGATTTTGATTATCCACATAAAAATGCAGGTATAAATGTATGAGTAGAAACTCATTATTAATAGATTCAAATCCGATCACCCAAACCACTTGACTTTAGAAGGTGGACTGAGACACATTTGGGACAGACATTGTACAGTGGTTTCGTGTTTCATTTGGCGTTCTGCTTCTGCGGCAAGAATGCTAATGGCCGGGAAAAAATACTTGCAAGGTTCCGACAGTAGGGGGCAGCTGCACTGAATTTTGGGGTGACTGGCCACATATAGAGCTCTGGTTTAAAGACATCATTTGTATTTGGGGAAAACCACTTAACTAATATTTCCCCAGCTAAAAAAAGCTTTCACGCCTTGGTTTGTAATTGTTCTTGCAATTTAAGTAGCAAAATTCCCAGTTGACTTTGATTCTTTTTTGCCTGGTAACAGGCTGAGCAGTCATTTGTAGCCTGATTACCCATAATCCTTATGTTGTTTTTTTGTGATATTTGAACACCACAGACTGCAAATTTACGTCACTGAAATTACTGTCTTGTTGATTATAAGGCAGTATAGTTTTCACACATTTCATGATCTTCTTAGGAGCACAACCTCATTCTCTAAACAATATGTATTGAGCTAATATTGTACAAATAAATAAAAAGAGAGCCCCAGTTTCACATTTTATTGTAGCCTACAATAAAGTTAGAAATTGCTGGGAAATCTAATCCGAGATTAATTTCAGGGCAGCTTCACCATGGAGCTGTGTATCAAGGCGCACCCAATGTCATTTGAAATACATTTCATAGCCTATCTCTCCAATCATTCACTAGAGAGCTAGATCGTGCACTCACACTGTTGTTGTTACACAACACAACTTTTTAACAAGCATAATCTGTTTTGTTTATATACGAGTGTAAGATTTCCAGAATATTGGTTAATTTGTATGAAACCCATTGAGCAATTGCTATTTCATTGCATATTGAATCACTCTATTCAGTGATACTGTATTTACTTTCTGGAAACAGAAGTTTCAGCTCTATAATAATGCAAGCTCCTCATGAAAAAGTACTTCAGACTGCTATGGGTGAGCACTCACATTTGCCACCTGGTGGTGGCTATACAAACAACAAGTAGTTACTGTGGAAAAACAGAAAATATATATCGCCGCCCAAAAGATCTCAAGGCAAATTAAACACGAAACCACTATATAAGCGTAAATATATCTATCTCATATGCATATGACAACCAAATGTATGATGATATGCAAATTAGCCGATCCAAACCGGAACACATATAATTTAACAATGACAACAAGCATGGAGGAACGCGTGTTTGAAATTTGAGCTAAACTAAATGCTCACGGGCAGATGATTCAGTTCAGAACAAACTTCAGAGTAGTTACAGAAATCAAACCATTTTTGCTATGGCTGAAACTGCTGCTGTATTAAACAATCTCAACAGCTGTCTTCTGTTGTACTTTGTCAGCCGAATGACATTTCCGATTAAGAAACTGAGACATGACATACAATTGCTATGTTTCTAGTGGCTACCCTCTGCGATAGGCAGAACAAAACAGGAAGTGGGTTGTCAGGGTTTTGCATTTGCATTTGCTAAATGGCATGGATTTCAATCAGCTGACCGGAGACGCATTTGACTACCAAGTGTAAATGCAAAGTGGTGAAACCATATCACATGAAATGTCACATGAAATGTCACATGAAATGACCAGCTGTAAACAGGGTCTTTGTAGCATGCTATTATGGTCCAAATGTAAGCAGTATCTTTCTGTAAAGAATGAGGGCTCCTGCTTAGTCTAATCAACTGTACGTCGCTCTGGATAAGAGTGTCTGGCAAATGCTGTTAATGTAATGTAATGAGGGTCATTCTCTCAACTTATCCCATGTTCATTTCCGGCCAGAACTTCCTTTCACTAGATTCTGTCCCTCAGAATTGTAAATAGTGCTTGCCAATCTGATGCGTTTCTGCACAAGAAGAAAAAATACAAATATATTTGTAATTAAAAGGCTTTTCTTTGCCATTGCCGCATTTGTAGTAGAAGAGATATTTTGCGGGCAGGCAAGGATATCTATTTAGGATATCTATATTTTTTGAAGACAATTCTAGAGTTTGCTGTCACCAGTGATTGGACAGGAGAAAATCTTTCCCACAAACCGCACAACTGCTGTTGAAAAGAAATGATTTGGGCAGTGTGGTTTTGTCAGGACATCAGACAAATTATCTCTTTGTAATAATTGAAGCCCAGGAAAGTGATTCATCTTTATAATTTCAATTTTAGCTGTTTGTTTTATGACTTTTTTGATAAGGCTTGTGCTGGTTCTGCGTGAAATATCTCTTTTGCACCTGAGGCTTGCTCATATAAAGTATTACAACCACAATCCAATTATGTTTATTTTAAAGAAGAGGCCTGACCTTGAATTTATTCAGTATGATTATAACGTATAATCTTGCCATGTTGGAAAAGTTTTTAGTTTATTACCTTCTTTTTATTTTATTGGTTTTAAAATTAAAATTAGGCATATACATATTCTTGTTCTGTTATCAGTTAAAAAAAATATATATAACAATGTGCAACATTCTGAAAAATATTGATTATACTCATTGATTATTAAAAGTGGTATTACATTACATTGAACTCATATTACAGCATGCATCATGTTTCTGTATTGATTGCTGAAAGTAATCCAACACATCTGTATAGTTCTCCAGTTTGTATTGTATGATTGGGTAGTCATACTTGATAAGACGTCCCTGAAGTTCTAACTTCGATGGATTTTCTAAATAGAATTCAGTGAATAGAATTGATGAAAAAGGTAGATGAATGAACAATTGATAATTTAGGAAGTATTTATTGCGATATAAACCATTAAAAAGAAATTGCATAAGTGCCAAACCCAGTGGGCAATATGCAAGGAAGCAATTTCAGATATAACAACAGGGGGAGTTACTGCTTCGTATCACTGCGTCTAATGCTACATTGAATACTTCAATTTTTGCCTTCGGGTCTGCTTATGTTTTCCTTGCAAAGTCTGTATGTATGAATTATTTTCATTGGTCCCATATCACATTTAAAGCAGGCTATCCATTGTCTGGAAAAAATAGGCTAATACAAGAAATGTGCCATGCTGGAGAACTTTTCTTGAGAATTAGAATGGCCAGACTGGTCAAAGCAGGAAGGTGGCAGTAACGCAAATAACCACCTATTACAACAGTGGTATGCAGAAGAGCATCTCTGAACAAACAATGCATCATAACTCTTAAGTGGATAGGCTACAGCCGTAGATGTCTATAAATAAGTCTAATAAATACCTAATAAAGTGCTTGGTGAGTGTATATAAAAATGTATATAAAGGAAGCTTGTAGAGCCTTGAATTGTGTGCATGCGTGTCTGAGTGGGTGTGTTGCTGCGCGTGTGAGTGCCTGTGTGTGTGAATGTGTAATCTGTGCATTCGGTAGTCAGAGTAACAGTGCATGTTCAAAGTTGAGCGAGGCTTGCTTCTTACAATTCTTCTCTCTCTTACAGGAGCTGCTCAGGAGGACATAGAAGGTACGCAGACCTTTCCACCGAACCCTGTCTCGTCTTCTCCCTTCTGTGTGCTTTCTGTTCCATTCTCTTTGAGTTAATGCTGGTTTCTGTGTGCTTTCTGTTCCATTCTCTTTGAGTTAATGCTGGTTTCTGTGTGCTTTCTGTTCCGTTCGCTCTGAGTTAATGCTGGTTTCTCTGTGCTTTCTGTTCCGTTCGCTCTGAGTTCATGCTTTTCTTCACACACAGCAGAGCCGCTGCTTTCCTGAAGGAAAAGTAATAATCACAGCAATAAACATGTAGGGGCTTCAAACAGATTAATGCTGTTCTGTAAGACGTAGCCACCCCCCCACAGCAGTATCAAACTGTGTCTAGGAGCTGGCCATATGCTTGCAATTTCTTTTAACCAGGTATTAATTTATATTTTTTATTTCTATTCACGTGACTGGCTGCATTGATCCCTCTAAAAGACATAGTTTTTACAGACGTTTCGCAAAGTGTGGTGGTGCAGTCGAGCATGCAGTTGTGTTGTGTGCTGTGATTGGGGGCGGATCATATAGGTGTGTTGTGATTGGATGAGTTGCAATAAGGGTGGAGCATACAGGTTTGTTGCGATAGGGGGGTGAAGCATGCTTCATGTTGCGATAGGGGGGTGATGCATGCTTCATGTTGCGATAGGGGGGTGATGCATGCTTCATGTTGCGATAGGGGGGTGAAGCATGCTTCATGTTGCGATAGGGGGGTGAAGCATGCTTCATGTTGCGATAGGGGGGTGAAGCATGCTTCATGGTGCGATAGGGGTAGAGCATACAGCTGTGTCGTGATGGGGTAGAGCATACAGCTGTGTCGCGATGGGGTAGAGCATACAGCTGTGTCGTTATGGGGTAGAGCATACAGCTGTGTCGTGATAGGGGTAGAGCATACAGCTGTGTCACAATAGGGATAGAGCATACAGCTGTGTCGTGATAGGGGTAGAGCATACTGCCGTGTCGCGATAGGAGCGAACAAACATGCAGAGGGAACAGCACATCATGCAGGCATGATAGAGGATCAGTGCACTCCACTTCGCTTGTCCTCTAGGAAGAGAGTAGAAAAGCCACAGCGGTGCACCACCAGCCCCAATCCACACAGCTACCCCAGCCGCACCGGGGGAGCCCCGGGGGGCCCTGGAAGGTCAGGCGGTAACGGCAGGGGAACGCCGGCGGGCAGCCGTCCGCCCCTGCGCCCTTCCCAGAGGCGCCCAGGTTCCCACTCAGGGGAAGCGCAGAAACGTCCCTGTTTAACTGCGGTGCCGCCAGTGCCACAAGCCCTAAGAGCCTGGGGCTGCTAACAGGAAGACTGAACACAGCCATGGCGCGATACTGCAGGCAGCATAGCCACGGCACCACCGTTACTCTCAATAAACAATGGAGAGCAAAGAGGTCAGAACGATTTCACAGGTGGGCCAAGGCTTTGGGTCAACGGATATCCTCCACCAGGGACTCGCTTATCCAGCGCACTTATTTAACCTCCTACCCCCCTCCCCTCTGAGCTCAGAGACTGTCCTGAGATAGTATGCAGTGGGAAGCATCCTAATCACACCTGGGCCCCTATTTATTAAGTGTCTCAGAGCAGGATCAGAGTGCTGATCTGGGATCGGTTCAGCCAATTGGCTCATAATGGACAAGGTTATGATATGGACCAGGTAAACCTGTTCCGGGATCAGCACCACCTAGTCTGAGACAATTCATGCTGATGGGCCCCGATTTCTCAATAATACTCGTACAGTTGAAAATACAGAAGTGAGTCGACAAGGGGCCGATCTTTCTTCAGGCTGGGAGATGCTCGGGTGCTTCTGAAGACAGGGCACGCCTCCAATAGTGGGGAGAAAAAAGAAACACCGAGCACAGCAGACCACACTCTGGAATATCTAATGCTCGCAGAAGCAACACGAGCGGGCCATCCAGAGAAACGAGTGCTGGAAGCGGATGAGGGTACAGTAACTGGCATATGCTCCGTCCTTGAGATTACTGAGGAGTGACAGCGAGCGTCTTAACGAGAGAGAGTTTGTGCTCTGCTGGTGGAGCATGCTCGCTAGCCGCTGGCGCTATGAACGAGGGAGAGAGAGAGAGAAAGGGAGGGTGGAAACGGTGGCATGCGCCCGCCGTGGTGACTGCTAATTTTTAAAGGCCCACACGCCTCGCCGTTCTCTTCCTGCGTTTAGTATCTAAAACGCCCACAAAGTGTTCTCAAAGAGCAGTGACATGGGCTAACCCCCACTGCCTCCTGCGACTAGCACTCTGTGTTAATGGACAGTGGTGAATGTGTAGAGAATACAATAGTGAAGGAGAGGGAGAAGGATCGAGGAGCAAAGTAACCAGTAAATTATTAACTCATTTAGAAGATCATAAGGGTTCTCAAAAGGGTGTCCAGGCTTCTGGCTTGGTCTCAGAGAGGCAGATTACGTGGGCTCAGAGGTTTATGTTTAGCAACAGCGATAATTGTGCAAAAACATTTTTTTTTGAGCAGAGCAGAGCAGTTTAATTCTAAAGTATTCTTCAACCAAACTCTTTTTTTTGTTACTTGAATCGGTATGGAACAAAAGCGATAAGAATAAGTGTGTGGGTCGTTAAAATCAGTAAGAAGTAACTGAACCTCAGTTACAGCGTCCTCAAATTTGCATGATCGCTTTTATTCTCAAAAAACGAGTTCAGATTTTGAAGAGTGTCTTTGATAATGACCCCACAAACAACAGAAACAAGATGACTAATAAAGTTCTTAATTTTTCACTGCATTCTCCCAGTCATACCCCCAGTGATGCTGCCTGTGGAATGTGCTTGTTGAAGCTAGCTGTGCCACGGTTCAAAATAATTTTGTGCATTTTTGCTTGACTGCATCCCTCCTGTTTTGAATGTTTTGGCATTAGGGTTGTTTGTCCATACTTTTATCTTTAGAAAATGTCCACTAGAGTGCTTTGTGTTCCCCTCTGTATGAGAGAGGATCTCAATGGCAGTCTTATTAGTCACACTTGTTACACACATATATGCACGCATGGACACACAACATAGTTTCAGTTTTTGCTCTCGGATTTTGCGTCTGTATTGATTTACGTATCGTCTTATTATACATCACACTTAACAAGTTTGTCGAGATAAATGAACAAATGACGGTGCTTGGGAGGTTATATGAACATGGTGCAGTAGATGGGGCCACGAGATTTAATGACGGCAATATATATTCCAGTCAATAGATATTTCAAAAATGGTCTTAACCAGAAATATGTAGTCACGGCCATGTTGGATATACGCTACCTACCAAAGAAACTCAGACTTGTCTCTGCTCCTGTGAAGGCTGTCCAGCCATACACAAAATATGTTTATCATATCATAGCCATGAAGTGCTTTGCAATCCTTATTTTTAAAGAATTCCCGAACTTGCTCTGTGTTTTAGTGAACTGAATGTAGCATACTAACACCTGCACCAAGAAGACCATAAAGATGCGTTGTTTCTTTGTGTAACCAAGCCTTTCTAACCAACTGGGTTGTTTTGTGAAATTCTTTAGTTGTGTGGGTTTATCTCCGCACGATATTTGAATATCTTTGCTTACACAGAACCCCCGAGAATGCGAAGAGGCAAATGATATCGTGTGTAATTACTATGTACTTTTTATGTATATTCATGGCTGAGTCACAGGTGATTTACTGTAGGTGGCTGCCTAAGATTCCTTTTGCCTGCAGGGGTGGCAACCGTCTTGAGGGGTTGGGTGAGGTGGGCAAGTTATCGCCTCGACTCTCTGATTTTCATTAACATTAGCTAAATGCTCGCGCTCCAAAAAAATATTTGACTGGTAGTACAATTTTCTACTGGGGCTTTTAGTTCCTGTGGTTCTGTCATTTCAAAAATGATGCAAATTGCCTGTGAAACAAAAAGGTGAAATTTGCTAAGCAGTCGTACAAATGCAGATTGCTTTTCTTCATAGAGCAGTAAAATGGCTGCCTTAGTACAGAATCTGGGTTGAGAAATAAGATGCACGGTTCTGTCTGTGCTTTTTGCCACTATCATAATTATCTCCGATCATTCTTGTTCGCACACTCAATTCACTGGCAGTGGTACTCAGCTGTACTTAATGCGCATGGAATAATCATGTGCGATATTCTAAATAACTACATTTCAGAAGCATAGCGGGATATATTTTCAGTGCTTTATTTAGCACTTTTCCCGCTGTTTCTGTGAAAGAAAACATGTTTTTCTCTGACGAAAGAGTGGAAAACAGGTGTGTAGAACAGGTGGGGATGGCTCTTCCCCTTTTTTCCTCTGCTCTTTGGTGTCTTTCGTCAGACTCCAAGAAGCCGCAGTTAAAAAATAGGAAGAAATGGACAATCACACTCCGCAAAAGAGCGGCTTTTCAAAGACCTCTCAAATTCAGTTTCTCGCTGAAATATCTTCCGAATAACCCACCTCCCAAAAACTATTTATTTATTCTTTTATTTTATTTTTTTTACCCCTCATTATCTTTGTGTCCCTTACAAACGACGTGCCTGGTTTTTTAGCACTCCCCCGTGACCTTCATCGCCCGCCAACGAACCGTCTCGCGTTTCAGAAACGCTGCCCTCTTCATCAGTCTGAGGGGATGAGGGGGGAACGTAACCATGCCGAACACTTGTAAACAGGGATGAAAATGAGGACGGATTTATCAGACGAAGAGCTGCCTCCCCACCGGCCGCCCACGCTCCGGCACCGGGGATTAATGGCTGCCGTCTTCTCCGCTCTCCTGCCAATCATGCGGGAGAAGCCCAGGCGATCCTGAGCGCTTACCGGAGCCACCGAGTACCCTGCTCCCGACATAAGGGGACCAGGGTTTTCACTTTCATGCGAATATTAATTACAGACTTGTTTATATTTGTGTGTTTTTTGAAATTGAACTCCGAGTGAGCGTCCTGAGGGGGGTTTGGAGGAGGGCCCAAACCTCCTAAGTGCTTTAAAGCTGCGTGTTGAGTGAATTTACCCTGAGTGAAACTACTGAGGATTCCTCCTCATAAGCTGGAGGCGGCGTAGCATGACTCTGTGTGCCCATGCAGAGTGCGTTATATCTGACACCTGTAAAAGTCAAATGTAGCTATTGTTCAGGCTAGTAAGGTTTGTAATTTGGTAAGAAAACCCATATTATTGCTTGATAGGTTATCAAGATGCTCTTGTCTTGCACATAAACCCTTTAAAACTGTATATTTACTATGAAAATTTGAACATTTACTCTTGGCATTAAGACATACAGACCATGAAAGAAAATACATTAACATGTAGCCACGAACGCAGCTGATGTGGGTGTTTGTGACTGGTGAACGGTGACAAGCTGGCTAGCCTCCAAACAATGCACTACTCCAGTGTTACTTTCACTTTGACAGCTTGCGTTTAAATGCTTAAAAAACATTTTTACTTTGAATTTAGCAGTTAGACAAGCCAAGATATTGTTCTACAAAATGAAGATGAAAGCCTAAAATGGCAGAAATGCACATAAACATTATGAGCAATTGGCCATCATGATTTATGACTGATTGTGATATAACACAATGAGTTCTTTTTCTTTTTTCTTTTTATAATATGTTATAAAATACACATATTATAAACAAATATTATATTATAATTATTATAAATAAATATAAAGGCTATATATGAAGCCTTCATGTTGAGGGTGGTCTGAGTTTTAACCTGCAGTGCTTGTCATCCTCCAGTTTAATGGGCTTAGTCCCTCCCTGTTCATCTCTGCTGAGCATTCTGGCACGAAATGGCTGCAGTTTTCCCTTCTCTATAATACCCTAAAATAAAAAATTGACGGCACTATAAAATACATTATTATTATTACTATTACTAATAGTATTGGTGTTAGTGTTAGTAATTTGTTTTGATTTTCTACTTGCTCATTTCTGTGAACTGTGAAGAAATCTAGCTTTTTTTCCCCTTGGCAATTTGTCCTTAGCAAACTGTCAATATAGATGTGTGCAAATTTCTGTGCCAAAAGCAATCAATCACTGTTTTTTTCAGCACCACTTAGAGTCAGGTTGTCACACAACACTTCGTAATTGATGTTTTCCAGAGGGGATCAGAAAACCTGAGGAAAGAAATTATTTGAGTTTCTTTTTTTTCTGGAAAACAGTGGCGCACGCTGAATTGCGAATTAAGAACGATATATTCAGGGACTGTATGGAGGTGAAAGGGTGAAATGGAAATTGTACAGTCTGTAATTTATGCAACGCCACATCACAGCCTCAACAGGTCTAAGACTACGTCCTACCACCCCAGCCCCACCTCCACCCTCAGCCCCCACCCCCACCCTCACCGTGAAACGAGTCGGGCCTGTGCTTCATGCTATAGCTCTGTCAGGGTTCATTAGCATTGCTTAAGGCTCCATCTTTATTTATATATTTGTTTTTCATTAAATGTGCTGCTCGTCTGCTTGTCTTGTGGGATGAGCCGGAACAATGTGAAAGACAATAGCCTTTGTGGGATTTGTTCTATAATTCTTTTCTTTCCAAGGAGGCACAGAAGCTCCATTGATAAATATTGTCTGATAATCTGCATGTAAAAACAAGACTAGCCTTGTTAATTAAGCCCAATAAAACCTAACCTTCCTCCAGGGTATAAAATCACCACGCTCATCATTTTACACAAAGAATTGGAGACCCGTGACAATATTTCTGGAATAACTAGTTGAAAATGTCAAATTTGCTCACTGAAACATTTTGTGCAGAAAACAAAAAAGAAATGAACATGCAAGTAATCTATATTTAAAAATAATTGTACCTAAGACTTTTACACAGTACAGTATATTATTTGTAATTGCATTGTAATCTCATGTTTGGCAGTATAACTTATCAGAATCATCCAACAATATTGGTGTGATATGTGCCATATGTACAGTAGAGGCATGCAGAATAAGTGTGAAGATTTATGACGTTTTCCCCACTCTCTAAGCCAAATATTACTACAGTTGGACTGCGTGCCGAATTTGCCATGTGCTGTTTCTGGGATGGGGAAACTCGTAGGTGTAGGAGGTCTGTGACTCTGCTGCTTAGGCAGGGGTCTGCTCCACAAAACAGGTTTGAGCCAGATAATCGCAAGAATACCTGGACCGTCCTTGTTCCGTATTTGGTGGGGTCTGGGTTTTGCTTTGTGCAGTTATCCCGCTAACTCTGTAACCCTGCTTTGTGGAACCTCTGGTTTCATCGCCAAGATCAGGTAGCCCCGTTACATCAGTTAAATAGGTGCAAGTCTTTAACGAAATATATAAATAAATAAAGATGTAGAGTGCTGTTGGGGAGAACATGTTGAGCCAGACAGTAAGGGAAGAATTCAGAGGGAATGATTTTTTTCTTTTTAAAATACATAGGGTTGTGTGTTTTGCATTTCTCTGGAAGTGGTGCCATCGGTGTGATGTAGATCCTTGTGATAAAACATGTCAGGGTGCTGCCCTGCCTCCCCCAATATTGAACGGAAAATGATGCCCTTGGCAATTCTCAAGAAACACTCCTCACTCAAATGCTTGCAATTTCATTGAGCTGCTAATTTGTAGAATCTGGTGTGCCAAATCAGGGTTGAAGGACAGTAAATCTCCAGGAACAGGGTTGGGGGAACCACTGCTCTAAAGTGAAACATTGGCGGTTATTGCAGAATAATAAGTCCAGGAGCTCTCCATCAAATGTCCCGTTAGCTGTAGACGTCTGAGAGAACTCCCGGTGTCTATGCTACACGACGGAGTTGAGAACATCAGCATCACAATGAGAGGTGTCGTCCTCACCGCTCACAACAAGAGCGCCTGTTTGTACAAGTGTCCCACATTCTGGTCTAACAAGCTGGCTGTTGGATGATCAATGTCTGGAGGTACCCTTCCTAATTGCCTCTAATAAAACCGGAAGATAAATGATGGCATCACAGTTCCGCATGAATGACTTATGCAAATACAGCCATCCATCAATCAATCACGGTTTAGAAATCTGACAAAGCCTTTCATAAGTGGACACACAAACATTATGTATTCTAATAAAGGCACAAAGGAATTTAAAATACATAAACAGTTTGGGGTTTTTCCAATATAGTTTGCATTTATCTAGATTGATGTCAACCTTCAATATATTTGTTATTGAATACACTAGTTCAAGGGCAGAATGTTTCTTCATTGTAAAACATTTTTGAAAAGCTTGTAATTGGATGCACAGAAAATATGCTGTAGGTATACATCAAGAAAAACGCATGTGGTCTTGCCAAACATCCAAATATGACCTTGCCATCTACAGCTGGGTTTCTTCAATAACTCTCTGTTCTCTTCCTTCCTCTCTCCATCTCTCTTTCTCTGGTGAATATTAAATTATAATATTTAAAGTAATACTATTATTCAACAAATATGTAGTATAGGTACATCCCTCATCTCTCTCTCTCTCTCTCTCTCTCTCTCTCTCTCTCTCTCTCTCTCTCTTTCTCTCTCTTTCCCTCTATTTAGAATTATGTTTTGGCATGAAATGCAAGCCAAGTAAATATTGCCTAAGTACCAAAGATCAACATATACAAAATAGTAACATGAACAATAACATTTGGTTTATAAATGCTGTAAAAACAAAAACAAAGTATCACAAAATTTCAAGGGCAAATCTGGAAATATGATTTTGGGTGCATCCTTCAGGCTCTGACAGACAGCTGGTAGCTTTACTGTTGGCATGTAGCAGTTTCTCTCCTTCCCACAGGCATTAGCTGTCCTGTGTTTGTCAAATGTACAACATCTGGAATTAATGGACTGATTTGTAGGAAGATGTTCACCATAGTTTTAATTATCACATATTGTTTAAATTAAATAAATAAATAAATAAATAAATAATCGATTTCCTGAAGCTGACTGAACGCATCTGGGCACTAAGGCCTACCAGTGTTGGCCTACAACTCAATGGCTAGTCTGTGTTCATGGAATCAATACCTTCTCAATGTATTTCTGCGTCAAGCTGTCAGTCACCAAGGTTAGTTAATCAGCTACATCTTGTTGTTAGGTTCAATAGCACTTGAGTCTAAAACATGCAGTTGCTTTCACACACCAGTTGATGACTCTGTTTTCCGTGTTATTTATGCTATACTGTGGGGGGTGGGGTTCGTGCGCCAAGAGTAGAATCAGATTTTGGGCCTGTTTTCTAGGCCCAGCAATTGGCATTGCAGGATTTAATTATAATAGGGGGGGGTCCAATTTTTTATGTTTCACAATTTTAAATTCCCTTTTATGAGTTTTGATGACTAATTGACAGTAGACAATAGACACATTTTATCGACCATGCATGTTTAGAGTATTTCTTTACAATTATATACACTCAGTGAGCACTTATTAGACTTAATTTTTAGACTTATTGGTGACTTCTGCTGCTGTACCCAACCCATTAGAGGTTTTGATGCATTGTGTGTTCAGAGAGTCTTCTGCATGCCACTGTGGTAATGTGTGGTTAATTGTTACTGGCCAACTTCCTGTCAGCTTTGACCAGTTTGGTCCTTCTCCACTGACCTCTCTCATTAACAAGGCATTTTTTCCCATAGAACTGCTACTCACTGGATGTTTTTAGTTTTTCGCACCATTCTCTGCAAATTTTTGAGATTGTTCTGCGTGAAAATCCCAGGAGATACAGTTACAGAAATACTCAAACCAGCCCATCTGGCACCAACAATCATGTCATGGTCAAAATCACTGAGATCACATTTTCTGTATTCTGATGGTTGACGTGAACATTAACTTGAGCTTCTGACCCATATCTGCATGATTTTATGCATTTCACTGCTGCCACATGATTGGCTGATTAGATAATTGCATGAATACGTAGGTGTACAGGTGTTCCTACTAAAGTGTTCTGTGAGTGTATACAGTATGTATTCTTAGACATTTAACAAAATCAACATGGAAGGCTGCAATGGGTATTTATTCTATTAGCCTAGCGTTATTCAGTTAGCAGCCACATAGATATAGAGCAAATTTGTTGACTTACTCGTTTGGTTAGAGGGTGGCACAGATGGTGCAGTGGGTAGCACTGCCGCCTCACAGCAAGGAGGTCCTGGGTTCGAATCCCGGTCGGCCGGGGCCTCTCTGTGTGGAGTTTGCATGTTCTCCCCGTGTTCGTGTGGGTTTCCTCCGGGTACTCCGGTTTCCTCCCACAGTCCAAAGACATGCAGGTTAGGCTGACGATGGACTGGCGATCTGTCCAGGGTGTATTCCTGCCTTTCGCCCAATGTATGCTGGGATAGGCTCCAGCCTGGACATGTTCAGGATAAGCGGGTTAAGATATTGGATGGATGGATGGATGGTTTGGTAAGATTCAACCTTTTTGCTTCACTTAATTTACTGCATGTATACCTACAGAGGCATAAATAGCTCATTCACTAAGTTGGATCCCAATAACAGTGTTAAAGCACTGAAACTCTCTCTTGTTCTTTAGGAGGCACACATGAAAAGGCCAAAAACATGGCATACTTCCATGTCTAGATTACAAGGCTACAAGAAGTGGATGTAAAGTGTAGGGGTCCTCGCACGGGGCTCCAAATTATGTAGGGTCCTCGCACGGGCCGCCAAATAACACAGGGATTTTACTCTCTACGAAACCGGGGCGCCAGTTAAACGTTGTGTAGCAGTATAACTGCAAAAAGTAATCAGTCTCATAAAATTACTATTATCAGAAATATCTAACCACAAATTTTGTATTTTAATTAAGAATTAAAATAACCAATATTAATGATTAACGTACCGAAGTTCTTCGAAAGACTGCTTTAACTCGGCTCTCATGTCTATGTGATTCCAAAAGGGACACCGGGGTTTAATAAATTATATATATATTAAACAAACGTAAAACATAGAACTGATAAACTAACGGGAAGTTAGTAAGGATATTTAGTTGGGTATGTATGTGTGTGTGCGTGTGTGTGGAGCGCGCAAGCGCACGTGTCGCTTGAACAAAGGAAAGGTAAAAGTGGGAGTAGCTAGCTTGGGTAAGCTAGAGTTCTGGGTGTGTTAGTTATTGTTAGCTGTGAGAAGACTACTTGCGTAGTTTACTCTATATATGCGCAAAAGACGGCGAATCAATTCACGTACATATATAGCTAACAAAATACATTCCAATGATAAGATGGCAAATATGGAAACACAGATTCACAAAAACAGTTAAGACTAAACTAAACACTGGCTATGCCTGAATGTTTGTTCTCTTACTGAGTCCATACGCATTGGATCCAAAAGACGTGCTGTCCTTGTAGGAGCCGCGATGGTGCTGTGAATGTGTGTCCTGGAGAGATGCGCAGGCTGGGGCGTCTTAACCGCGCGTTGCCGTCTGGTCCGCTCGGTTGCTGGAAGGATGTTCGTTGGTCCCTTTTCCGGGTGGAAAAGTTTGTTGCTGTTGTTCTTTGGTGAGCTTTGCAGGGGTAAACTGATGTAGCGTTCCGCGTACACCAGTTTCCACTTGCTATAGGCCACGAAGTTACCGCAAGGTAACTGGGTGTGTCCGTAGGCCTGGTAGTGCGCTGTGCAGCATTCAGCCTCTGTCCGAGTCTCGGAGCAGATGAGCTGAAGCGAATGGCCAAAAAGGGTGTGTCGAAGAGAAGAAGCAGAAGAAGCAGAAAAAGCAGAAGAGAGATCCCAAGAACGTGTCTTGCTCTTATACTGGACCGTTTATTGCTCCCGCCATTACGGGATTGGCTGAACCAAGTTGGACGTCATTTGTGGTGGACGTCGCGGAATTTTCCTGTGGGAATGTGGAAGTTGTAGTCCCTACAAAAGCAACCAAACACTGGCAAACGCAAAAAAGATCAAACGTGTACACATTGGGAAAATGGAGATAATGGCCAGTGAGGCACAGCATACAGTAACAACGCAAAGCCAACAGCAAGCAGGGAAATTTGTGAGTGACATCACAAATACAGTTAATTCCTCAGGCTTAAGAAAAGAGTAGTTTAAAGGGTAATTATCGGATAAAAGATTTCTAGTGTAAAACTGGATGACAGTGTCTGCACAGTGTTGTAATGTAATGCAATTAAAGGCCCTCTTCTGTCTTAATCTGTTTTGCCTTGATCCTATGTGCCTTCTCTTGGCTCTGGAGACTGCTGTCATGTTTTGGAAAGAGAACTCCTGATTAACACAGCCTACCTCACGCTCTATGAAAGCTATGTCAGCGTTCTCCAAATTACCCCCTGATTTCCCCAGTTCTAAAATTCGCACACAAAGAGGAGAGTCGCAATTAAGGCACGCTTTAGTAAATTAGACGGAATACGTAATTGACCTAATTCACAAAATCTCCACCGCGCTTTAGCGCATTCATCCCAGGTATACATATGCATGAATATATTTAACCGCGTGTCAAAAGAAAAGTTTCAGATTGACGTAATCTGTGCAAATCACATCCTAATAGTGATTTCAACCCTTTCCCGCCATTCAGTTAGCCCGATGCAGATACCGCAACCTTCCAGCGACTGCTGTCGCATTCAAAAAGCAGTTGGAACCGTTTTCGAAAACCTGTTTGTTAAGCGAGTCTTGTATTTTCCCGTTAATGACGCTTCATTGAATCTTCCTCAGGCAAATTCTCCCCCAGATGCCGTGGTAATCATTGGAGTCGATTCATATCTACGTTTCAAAATGGGGCCTTTTAAAAATGGAATTTATGAGTCCAGATGCCTGATTCATATGTCAGGGATGCTTTGTAGAGTTTTTGTATTCAGCATATAATTTAGGTCACGCCTCACACTCGCGCGCGCACACACACACACACACACACAAACGCACCCTCTTTCACACTGTATGTGTTTACTGGAACAGGTACTCGGATAATCTTCTGTAGTTTTTGACACCCTTTCCGACACCTCATTTTTCCATGTTGTTTTTCCATTTTATGTGTGTCGATGGCAGAGGTCTGAAACTTGGTGCCACAGGTATTTAACCTTCTCCTTACACCAGCCCGCATGTTCAGCCGGCTAATTCTGGCTGAAATTGTCATGGATAAGATCTTACAATATTTGCATCTTCAATTGCCCTTCAATTGAAAGCATATTCCTTTCCACTGTCTGAAGTATTGCCCTCCTCATGAGGTTAGCCTGTATTTGTGTAGTCCTCCTGCAGTCCAGGTTACTCCAGGCTGGTTAAAGCTGTCTGTCTGCATTGTCACTATCCGAGGTTCCTTTTTATTTAGTTGTTTATTTGTTTGTTTTTGTTCTGGTCATGAAATATCAGCAAGGTGTTAATGTCTGTTGGTTCAGGCAAGCATATTTGCATGTTTTGACTGGTACTTAAGTACAGGCATTTCTCATTGATGCTGTACTACTATGGTTTATTCTGTATACATTCACACTCCACACATCCATACATTTTATGCATACACATGTATGCATACACTCAGTGAGCACTTTATTAGGTATTTATTCAACTTATTTTTAGATGTATTGGTGCTGTAGCCTATCCACGTTTTTACGCATTTTGTGTTCAGAGATTCTCTTCGGCATTCCATTGTTGTAATGTGTCATTATTCTCTCAGGAACAAGGCCTTTTTGCCCGCAGAACTGCTGCTCGCTGGATGTTTTTTTGTTTTTCACACTATTCTCTGCAAACCTCTAGAGACTGTCTGTGTAAATCCCAGGAGGTCCTCAAAGCACCCTGTGTGGCACCAACAATTATTCCACAGTCAGTCACTTTGATCATATTTCTTCAGCATTCTGACATTTGGTCTGAAAAACAGCTGAACCTTTTGACCATGTCTGCATGCTTTTATGCATCGAGTTGCTGCCACATAATTGGCTGAGTGTATATCAACTGGATTTATTTTATATTGACTATATATTGCTGATGGATGGATAGAGAAATTGGCAGAGAGATGAAATGATGGATAAAAATGATATTTTCTTTTTTATGCCTCATTTGATATATATAAAATGCTTCTTTGAAGTCAAAAGACAAAACTTAGTGGCATTACTCAAAGTATATGCTCCTAAAGCTTTAATGAAGCATGCATAATGTTGTTATTACTGCAGCAAAACACCCTTTATATGTCATAAGATTTCCCAAAAAATGTTGAGGCAAGTTGCATCTTATGATGCATCACATTTTAAGAGTGACATTTTACATAACACAAGTTCCTTCATCTTTCACAAGGCAGCACATTTGCTCATGAATAATGCATAATGCTAATGAAGACTGAGTGTAAACACGTTCAGTGCAAGCAGCAATCGCCATTGATTGTTTGTTCCCTGGCTGTCTGTTTGGAGCGCTACTTGGCTTGCACATTCTGTGTCACGCCTAACAATACACAGACAGTATTTTTGCATCTAATATGGATTTTTCACCTCATTTTTTACATGATTAATGGTAATGAATGCGTTAACGTATGCTCCGTGAACTTCCCCGCTTCGTACCCGCGTTGTGGAAACTGCGATGAATTCCGAGTGGAAGAGGATGGTGCCTGACACGTCTAGGCCCGGATCAGTGCAGTCAGAAGTGTGTGCTTTATTTGCCTTGGCATGATGTTGCAAATATCCCGTAGCTCCCAGTGCCTTCTGGTCAGATGCATGGCCATGATGCAGTTTAGCCCTGAGCAGCAATTACCCATCCCCCCCCACCCCCCTGTCTCTGAGAGTGGTGGTGTTACACTCCACCGGTGGCAGACTCCCGTACCATGCACTGCCCTGGAAAATCAATCATTGACTCCACATCGTGTACAGAACTGTTACATCCCAAGGATTAGAGGAGTGGATACATTTACCAGCTTGTTTTTCACTGTCAGGAAGGCTTTGTGTGTGTGTGCACGTCTGTGTGTGTGGGTGGGGGTGTGTGTGTGTGTGTGTGTGTGTGTGCGTGCGTGTGCGTGTGCGTGCACATCTGTGTGTGTGGGTGCGTGTGCGTGTGCCAGTGCGTCTGTGTATGCGCCTATGTGTCTGTGTGTGTGAGCCTGTGTCTGTCTGTGTGTGCGTGTGTGTGTGTGTACGTGCATGCGTGTGTGCACCTCTGTGTGTGTGTGCGCCTGTGTGTCTGTGTGTGTTCGTGTCTATGTGTGTGTGCCTGTGTCTGTATATGTGTGTGTGTTTGTGTGTGTGTGTGTACCTGTGTGTGCGTGCATGCGTGTGCGTCTAAGTATGTGTCTGTGTGTGTGTGTGTTTACGCTTATCTGTCTCTGTGTGTGTTTGTGTCTTTGTGCATGTGTGTTTATGCGTATCTGTCTCTGTGTGTGTGTTTGTGTCTGCGTGCATGTGTGTTTATGCGTATCTGCCTGCCTGTGTGTGTGTGTGTGTGTCTGTGTTTACGCATATCTGTCTCTGTGTATGTGCGTGTGCATTTGTTTCTACAGGGATGTTGCCATTAATACCCTTACAATTACAGCAATGGAATGCTGTTGTTAGTGCTTGCCAAGTGTTTGCCAACATTATTCAGCAAGTATAATTTCCTGTTGTCTTTGTTTAAGTGCGCTCCCCATTTCCCCCTCTCTCCACCAGGTCAAAATCTAGTGACGTACAACATCTCGGTGGTAGAGGGGGAGGTGGCGACCATCAGCTGCAGAGTCAAAGACAACGACGACTCAGTCATCCAGCTCCTCAACCCCAACAGACAGACCATCTACTTCAGAGACGTCAGACGTGAGTGCCTGGATCCCCACACCGCCTTCCTGTCCTAACAGAGATGATCTTTATAACGCTCTTTTTAACACGTACAAGGATGTTTCTTCTATTCAGAGATTATGCATAGCACCTTAGATAATTGGCACCTAAACCAAAATGTGTTTGTTTGCCCTTGGGTGAGGGGACCTGGAAGTAGAACCCAAGTCAAGTACCCACGTTTTTTTAGGCTTGTCTTCTGCCATTAGAGATGAAAGACATGAAGTCAACTGTTTGCAGCCATTTACATTTGATTTCATTGAATATAGGGGATGCCTTGAAACCAGTAATAAAATGTCTAAGGTTAATATGTGACACTATGAAAAAAAAAAAAAAGTGAATTGAAAAGGATATTAAGACTTTGGTATGATTTCTTGACACAATTATTATTAGTAACTCTCACCAATGAGTCACGTTGTGCGATCGTGTAGCCAGCGTTAGTACATGTGGAGTGATCCCACTTCTTATGGTGTTAAGGATGTACAGGAAGCGACATTCAGGCCAGTGGTCTCAAACCCGGTGCCACGTAGGGCCGTGTGTATGCAGGTTTTTACTCTAACCACTTAATGCTGCCTTAATGGATTCCAATTACTCAACGCTAAATTAATTTAACTGCATTAAACACAGAATATAAACAGTTGTTATTTAGCATAAATCGTGCATGTCACTTTATATACATTATGTGCAAACCTACAGCCCTAATTCAGAAAATAATGGAACTTATTATCTAATTATGATCTGAGTCTGGAATAAAAGCCATTTTACATGCTGGCCTTCAGTTTGAGACCACTGATTTAGGCCTCCGTACCACGGTTCATTGGAGACATTGAGTATAATCTGTTTTTGTTTAGTTTTTTTCCTCCTGATTAATATAAGCGTAATTGGCTCCTTTAAGACGGCCTGTCCTGTAATCAGAATTGATTCCGGTTATTTAGGACTAACCTGTCCCCCGGCGTGGCTTTTATTAAGCCCGTGAAAAACATAACCGCGTAGTGCGAAGAGACCTTGATGTAACGTAAAGACAACCAGGAGAGTCATTGTCTGCGAATTGACTTCCTCTATTATAGTATTTACTGGGAGCTTCATTGCCGCTGTGAGATTCCCAACGTCCTCCGTCTTCATCGGCCCCTTTTTTCCTCCTCTGCTAGTCTCTGTGGGAAGAGCGCACGTCCGCAAACTGCCGGCTGATAGGTCAGCGCCAGCTCTAATATGCTCAAGTCTTCACGTTTTCATTGGTTTAGCTATTTTACCTTAATGAACACAATGAATTTACCTTTTATGCAGCATCTGCTTTTTATTTTCTATTAAATATCGTAGCATATCCAGTGTTGATGAAAATTAGCATACTGTATATTGTGGACTGCATCAAGTTCCATATTAATACACACAAAGATGCTGACCGCATCAATTTTAATTGACAAGTATCTATGTTAATTCTCTGATTATTTTTTACATGGAAATGGGAGCTCATCTACTGAGCTGCTGCACTATAGACAATAATATCACAGAAAACCTGTGCTCAAGCTACAGAACCCATTTTTCTACATAATGATTCCAAGAGTGAAATTGGCTTATAAAGTATATTTTGTTACTCTTTTGTTGCAACTTATGTATGCATAATCCTGCATACGGCATAAAGATAAAAGTGGCCAGGATCAAATTATGAAATTATCAAAATCATATTTTATTAAAACCTTTTTTTACAATACCACTTTCATGTTCCTGTGGGTACTTCAATTGAATGAACTGTTGGATAATTTCCTTTTATCTTTGCTTTATTTGATTTTGTTAAATGGCTGTCCCTCTTTAAGCGAACTGATTCTCAGATAAACTTTTTTTTGTTTGTTCTTGTTTTTCATTGTTCCACTTGGAAGATAATCTCTGAGATTATGAATTCATCTTTCATTATGCAGAAGCATATGGCACATGGTTTAACCTTTTCTGATGTGCTGCTCCTGTTACAATACTTTGCAAAGATTTTTTTTTTTTTAATCATACAAATTAAAATAATTCCTTTGTGCTCCTCGGTGGCAAAATTAAATCCAGACCGTAGTTGTAAATGGTAAATGGCAGGCATTTATATAGCGCCTTTATCCAAAGCGCTGTACAATTGATGCTTCTCCATTCACCCATTCATACACACACTCGCACACTGACGGCGATTGGCTGCCATGCAAGGGGGTTAGGTGTCTTGCTCAGGGACACTTCGACACAGCCCGGGCGGGGAATCGAACCGGCAACCCTCCGACTGCCAGACGACTGCTCTTACTGCCTGAGCCATGTCGCTGTAGTTGTGTAAAGTATTGCTCAGAGTCCCATGGGGCACCATATACCTGGTCTCTCAGTAGGCTTGGGGGGGATGGCTTTAGTCCGTAGGGTTTCCCCAGCACAAGAACAACTGTTGATTGCTGGCCTGCGGTTTGCCCGTTGGGGTTACTGGGTGCATATCCAGTTCATGGCAACAGGCCAAACGTACTGCAGCACTGAGATGGGTGTGCAGTCATGATTAAGCGTTCCAAATTGAAGGGGAAAAACACTTATTTGTATGACACAATGTACCATATTTAGAAATAGAAGTGACAAGGAAGCTAGCTGAGAAACCTCTCCATCAGCTGTGGATTCCCATTGGTTTGGATGGTGCCAAAAAAACTGAATACATATTTTTAGCTGGCACCTGCATCTGTAATCGGATCTATTTTTTCTTGTTATTGACAAGTGGAATCCTCCCAGTAGGCATGAGTCAATACCAATTATATTTCTGTCCGAGCCTCTCCGTCTCTGCTTCTCAGCTTCGCCAGAGAGACGGGGGAAGAGAGAGGGCATTCTGCACAGCCTTCCCCGGGATGTAGAGAGCAGCCTCACACTACAGCTCATCTGGAGGCTGGCTTGCCATTTAAACACCCGTACCTCTTATCGTTAATCTTCCATTTGATGGCAAATCTCAAATCAAGAGCCAATCTTCTTTTTATAAATCTGGAAACAAAAACATAACCATTAAAATAAAAGCTGATTTCCAGATGGGTTGTGATAATTACAGCCTCAGAATGTCTCCGCTGTTATCAGCAGGTCAAAAGTCTACCGGTAAAAGTATTAATGTCTTTTTGAACATATCAGTACTCATAGTCTTTTTCTTATATTGATAATAAAATGTGTTATTTAATAACTACTTCAGACAGGCATGACTGCGGAAACGGTCAAACCAATATCACTGAAACTAGCAGTTTCAGGAATATTCTTGTCGCTGCTAGTTTCAATGCAATTGGTTTTAGATTGTTTCTTGCTTACTGATCTAAAACCACAATCTTGCTTAAATGACATTTTATATTATTCTGTGAGAGACCCATCAAAGAAAGATGATGGTATTAAATGTTGCCCTTTACTTTTTATAAATGTTTTTTCACGGTGTTACTTTTTCCTGCTTCTGTCTCCGAACCGTAGTCGGGAGCCACAGGGGAACCGACCCACTATTCTTTTTCGATTCCTGGGGTAAATGTGAAGCTGCTAATTATAGCTAGTTAGCTGTAGCTGCCCCGTTTACTCGTCAGCAGCCTTGGAATAACACCAAAGTTAACGACTTAGCTGGTTTCCGCTGCAAAAATGAGGAGGCCTGAGGCATTCGCTTCCTTTTCAAAACACACACACAACCAAAAACTCCACTCACTCTCTCACCATTCCCAGCGGCCTCACACACACGGACCAATCGGTACACAATACAATACAACAACCCCCATGATTCTCACTCTTAAAGCTGCGTACCCTCATTTACCAACAATGACAATGGTACAGAGAACCATATCCATAATAGATTTTAATTCCAAAAACTTTCAAAGGTGGAGAAACATCAATAAGAAAATAAAAATAATCTTGGCAAATACCAGTTTAATCTGAACTGTACATTTTTTAAAAATCCAGGAATTTTTGGGGGGAAATCGGTAAAAGCCGAAAATGATGAGCCTTGTGTATACCACGTTATATAATATCATTATACAGTTAATATAATACTGCAAAGCATACATTTCAACATAATTTTCCCCACACCCCAATAAGCTACTTTTCTGACAATTTGATAAACTTTCTGAAAATTCCCTCGTTATGCGTCTCAGCAACATATGTGGCAGCTGTTGCTCCTGGTTTCTTTATTGAATGGGGAAAGCGCTATATTTTCAGAAACTCGCTGGGAATTAAGGCACGTTATTCTTAGTCGTGGTTTGGTGGGAGGGCTGCCCTGCTGTGAGGTGGTGGAGCCTGTAATTATGGTTACCCATCATAGGAGCACGGCTTCATTGGGATTCTGGGTTTTCTGAGTACAACAACAGCAGGGCGCAAAAATGCCACAGAGACTGTAGGCAAGGTGGGGCCAAAAACATACATTATATACAGTATATACTATTTTTCCCCAACTATTGAGATAACTGAATTACAGATTCTATAATTGTATGTGTTTATTGTGATTTTATGTACAGGACAACATGCTCTATTACACATATCAACAGCTTTCAAAATGGTTATTTTATACATTTTATATTATATTATTATGGCACCATACGTTTCAGTAAAAATGGTACCTGTTATTGGCTTGCATTCGAGACTAGCTAAAATACAGTTGCTTCTGTTATTTTGATGTTTTTTCTGGTAGTTTTAGTTTTTGAGTTGTCGAGGAACATAAGGATCAGTCGTGTTTAGAATTCCTTCCCTCATGCCTGAAAAACTGTTATTAGCAGGGTGTTTTCATATTATGTATTTGAAACTTCTCACCTTGAATTATGTGTGGATTGCAGAAACAGTTGTGTTCTTTCATCTTTATAATCTCTCAAAAAAACCCTTGTACATCACCGTTGCTTATGCGTCTGTACTTAACTAAACTACCTGCACTTTCGGCCTTTGCTTGTCATTCTTAGTTATTCACAGCTGAATGAAAAGGAAATGTTGTGAGATTAGATTCGTTTTTTTACAGTAAATTCCACATTTACTGTAAGGCATGTTGTACATTTTTACAATAACCTGGCAGTACAGCTCTTCATGTTGCCACACTCAGTTCTGACCTCAGCAGAGTGGCAGGAAGTGTAATTAATCTTTTATGTGATGTGCACTGCATGCAGCTGATTTTTGGTAATTATTGTTTTTAAATGACGGTTGCATAACACAACTGCAAATAGACTTGCTTGCTTCTTCTTTCCCATTCCATTCCAAACAGTGTTAGAGTGTACAGCATTTATGCTTACTGACAAATTGTGTCAGTCAATATGCGTCAGTCACAGAAATAAATAAAAAGGTATGTCACATACAGGCTTACTGCTATCATCTTTTCATGCTCATCATTTATTCTTAGAATAATAAACAGGGACTATGTGTTTTAATTTGGGTTGGGTACCAAAATCTGGTACCACTATGCGACGGGTTCCAAAATTATGTTTACCTACCAGACCAAATCACAATGCAGATTTTGGTGGCAAATTTCACGCGCTGAAATTTCACTCACTGTCAAATCTCTGAATGATGACCGTACCATTAGCAAGCTAGCATATTGAACTTGGTCTAAATGCCAAAAGCAAAATGGTATAAAATATAAGTTTAAAGTATAATTTAAACAATTAAATAAAACAATTTAGCTTTGCAATGTGATTTTATGGCTTAAAAATTGGTTTAATGGGACATTCATGAAACTGGATAAATCAAACTTTTCGGGAATTTTCAGCTTTTCACGAAAGATAAAGAGCCGTGCTAACCATCCGGGACACAAAACAATCAGATCTACTTACCATCAGCCTGCAGTGTATCCGCCTCAGAATCCTAATGCACCCTTAATGATCCCTGATTATTTATTTATATCTCTATCTTGGCTCCCGTTTCTTTGAACTACTGCTTCTAGGGCTTTATAGAAATGGGCCGCAGCACTAAGAGGGTTGATGGAAAGCTACTGAGCAGCACCGCGGCCGTTCTGTCTGATTCCCCCCCTCACGCAGGTAACGCTAGCACAGGCGTAAGTGCACTGCATGGACCTGAACGTGGTCTGTCTGAAGGCTGCTTTTATCTCAGGCAAGATATTTGCTCTCAAAACAAGTCTTAATGCAGTCAATGAACTCATCGTCATTCTTCAGACACAAAAAGTTAAGTAAGAAGTATCTTCTTTTTTTTATATAGGTCCTCTCATTAGGAAGATTCTGATTTAAATTATTTGAAGAACGCGTCTAGAAACCGGTGTTTGTGGGTGAGGTGCTGAATTTGCTCAGCCACAGCTTCTTGGTATGAATGAAGACGCGACTAACGCCGTGCTCGGGTTTTACCGCTTGAGCCTGTTGTAACCCTCTGCCGTGTCCTCTTCCCCAGCCTTGAAGGACAGCCGGTTTCAGCTGGTCAACTTCTCAGACAACGAGCTCCGAGTGTCGTTGTCCAACGTGTCGCTGTCTGACGAGGGGAGATATGTGTGCCAGCTCTACACCGACCCCCCACAAGAGGCCTACGCCGACATCACTGTGCTAGGTACGAAGCGCTTTCCCTCACCCTCACCTCATCCCCCTCCCCGCAAAATAGTCCCAGTCCCCAAGCTTCAACGCCCTACCCCTCAAATCACTTGCCCCCCTAACCTACAACCCCCTGCAGCACTCTCACCTCCAATTCCAAAAAACACCCCCTAAACATTATTTCTTCAGGTCAGGCATTGGTTATGTTTTTCCACAGTAAATTCACAAAGGAGTTGATCCCTATACCCCCCCAAATTCCCTGAAGATGTGATTCAGCAAGGCAATTTTCCAGTTATAAAGTTGAAGTTATAAAGTTGCTCTGCATTCATTCTGAATTTTCCACAGCTTGACCTGAGTGCTTAGCAACTAATTAAACCGCATAAATACATTTTAGTTGATGCACCTCATTCACTATTACAGTTTTGTTTTCCTTTTAAATTGGACAAGTTGACATTACTACTCCCCAGAACAGCTCTACTCTCAAAGTTGTCAGACCGCAAGTCAGATAATAGTCTAATTTCCAAATTAAAGATTTACATTTACATTGACATTGTGCAGTGTAACCTCACAGTTGTATAGCGGTCTGTAGTTAGATCCCTAAAGTTGATGTCTAGGCATGCTGGTTGATCGCGTGTTATTTTTTAATCACTCTTCCCTGTAGCCTGACAGACTTGATTGGCATGCAACGTGAAAGTCTGCTGCTGTTCAGAACTTTCTTACAGACAGGGTTGTGCACTCAATATTACATAATATGATAACACCGGGTCTATTTTATCATAGGCGACTGGTCTAATGATTTAACATTTATGCCAACAATTCTAGGCCTGCTTGATTTTAGAAATAGTTCAACTACACGGTCCTGGAAATCTAGGTAAGCTCTGGCCAACATTAGATTAGAACACAGCACACAAAAATGTTAGATAGTGATTGCAGTGTGGATAGTGTAACATAGACTTACTGTTTCCAAACAGAACACAGGGTTTTTCTCTTGAGGAATGTGGTTTGATATTATGGTTGCTTATTGACTTTCCAAGACACTAAAACACTTCACAAACATTCATGTGAAGTGGACCAATATTTAGAAAAAATTACAAATAACTACACAATTTCCATGTGTTCGGAAGACAGTGTTAGCTCACAATCTTCCGAACAGAACCAGAAGCACAACTTCTACAGTTTTGCACTGTATTAAGTCTTCATCTGGTTAATCCTAACATTAATTCAAAACCTATACCGTCTATATAAAACGTACGTGCCTCAAATATTTTACAAGGAACACTTTTGGTAGAGCCTTATAAGCCTGCCTGGTTAGTAGTCTCTCGTTAGCAACAGCTTTCCCACCACACTGTCACAGGGGAGCACCATTACCATGTCACTGTATGCTGAAATTGATTGCGTATGTGACTCGTACCAAGTTTTCGTGAAAAGGGAAGGAATTAGACTTTACACAAAAACCAAAGATGATCTGGGAGTAATTTCTTATTTATTCGTCACTGTTCAGAACATCGTGAGCTAACTCCGTGTCTATGTCAGAAGTTGGAAAATTATGAACAGTGCTTACATAGAATTATAGCCTTTATGTGACTTTTTCAACTTGCTTACTTAGTAATATTGTGTGCAACGTTTGTCTAATGACTTATTGTTTTATTTACTATAATGTAGATACGGGATAGTAGAAAGCTACGTTTAGTTTGGCGGTAGTTTGAATTTGCGTGTCAACGAATAAACACGGATCCTCTGTAAACTTTAAGAAACACCATACAATAAGCCATAAGTAAACCAACAGCAGCAGATTTAAAACACACAGAAATTATTTGATAACTATAATACTTCAGCATTCAATTCCCCTTGGTGTTTGCATTCTTAATCCCCTGAAATGGCCAAAGATTGCTTGCTCGAACTGGCTTGTCGACTGCTGGTTCAGAATGCAAACAGCCCTAGGAATACGCAATCATCGTCTTTGTTATAATTGTTCAACCAATTTGTGCGTTTTGTCACAGGTGGTGAACGCACATATACGTACAGTATTTTAGACTGAGCTTTCCATTTCAGCTTCAGAACATTCCAGTTAGCAATGTTTTGTAAACTGCACATAGTGAGAAGCCTCTCCATGCACCGCCAGCAAAAAATGACAATAATCTGTGCCAAAATATAATGATGAGCAAAATTACAATCAGCATTCATTAATGTATTCATGAAATACATTGGTTGGTGGTTGATGGCCATAATTTTTGGTGAAGCAAACCCACAATCACTCCTGGTGAAAATCGAACCCCTCTTAGTGCCATGCTTTACCTGTTGACCTAGGCTGTTTTGAGGTGATAAACACTGACCAGCCAGATATGGGCAGCCCATTAAACAGGTTTAAATCAGCAATCTATCACTATGGTCCTGCCATTTAAATTGCACTGCCTTCTCTTAAAGGATAAACACAAAACAGAATACAATGACAGTAGTCATGTACTCATCACATTTACAGATTGTCATCTCACTATCCATCACCTATTCAATAGTGTTTTTGTTTTGACTCCACAAAGGGAACAGTCATTGTGATGATAACATGAAAGAAAGATATATTGTGTGATATGCATGTTCTTTATCTGTCTTGGTTAAGCACTACCTTCAGCTGCCATACATGCCCAGGCCATAACACCCCGACCACCGTGTTTCACACATGAGGTGGAATGCTTTGGATCTTGGGCAGTGCCTTCTCTCATACTTTGCTCTTTCCATCACTCAGTTATTATCCGTCTCACCTGTCCACAAGACCTTTTTCAGAACTGTTGTTGCTCTTTTCGGTACTTCTTGGCAAACTGTAAGCCGGCTGTGTTTTTGCGGCTTAACAGCGGTCTGCATCTTTCTGTGTAGCCTCTGTATTTCTGTTCATGAAGACTTCTGCGGACAGTGGTCATTGACAAAACCACTCCTGAAGAGTGTTTTTGGTCTGTCAGACAGGTATTTTATAATTCTGCTGTCATCAGTTCCTTGGCCTGCCAGTCCCTTTGGGATTAGTATGCTCACCAGTGCTCTTTCTTCATAATTATGTTCCAAACAGTTGATTTTGGTAAGCCTAAGGTTGACCAATGTCTTTAACCCTTTTATTCTTGTTTCTCAGTCTCATAATGGCTTCTTTGACTTTCATTTCAAGCTTGTAATTGTAATTGTTACCCAAGGCCGCCAAATGGCTCATATAATTTTCGGTTATTTCCATATCAGTGATAGCCTATTTAGACTATTATAATATTGAACTCAGTCAGTAGCCTGAGCCCAACTAGCCATATTGCAGGTAATTATTCCCATTCCTCCAGATTTTTGGCGGAGAGTTGACTAAAGACTTTTTGGGCTTTTGTTGCCAGAGCCTAGCCTTTATGCGGATTGAACTTGCAAACTTGTTGTAGCCTAGCCCAGCCAAATAAGTGTATTCATTTGTTTATTTTTATTGTAAAGTCCTTGCAGTTTTATCTAATTAGGTTAATTCGTAAACTAAATGTCATAGCAGGCTGATTTTGATTTGTCTGCGGATCAGCAGCATTATAATCGGACATGTCAGAGTGTGTCTACTGCAGGCTACTGATGTAGCTTACCTATTAAAGTCGGGTTCAGATTGGGTCAGGCTTCCCAAACGCTTGAACACCGCGGGCTCTGGTCAGGCTCGGGCTGAAAAGAACGTGGGCTTTGTGGGATGAAATTTTGGGCTCGTTACTAGCTCTACTTTTGGCACAACTTTGGTCCTCACGTTGATAAACAGCAATAATCGTTTCCAAAGGTGATCGCAAGAATTGGTGCTGAGAGCACTCTTTTATCTGCATTCTGGAGGCAATTAAACACACCTGAGCAATTACAAACTCCATGAAGCCATGCGTCCCGAACATTATGGTGCCCTGAAATGGGGGGACTGTATATAAACACTGCTCTAATTTCAAAATGGTGAAACCAAAATGTATAGAAATACCCTTTAATTAAATCTGAGGTACATTTTAACCGCATGCTAATTGTATGATTCCAAATCTAAAATTGTGCCAAATCAGAGGCAAATCAATAATGGGTTTTTTTTCCCCAAACATTATGGAGGGCACTGTATATATGTTTTAATTATAATATTTTTTGTACACAGACCTGATAGATTGCTTATCCTGCTCAGGCATTGGATCCCAGTTGGTAGACCCACCCCATTGTGTCCAATCATGTGTGTGCCTCTGCCCTGATGGTCAGGAGCGCTCATTTTACCACGATGTCACTTGAGATTTTACCACAATGTCACTTGAGATTTTACCACGATGTCACTTGAGTGCTTTAGGCCTCATCTCATAGCTAATCTAATCTAGTCACTCTGATGCCCACTCTCTCCCCTCCCAAAACGACGAAGGACACTGCTGTAATGGCACAAGCCTTAAAACACAAATGGGTATTGCAGATTCAGAGGAAAAGAATAATTACAGTTAAAATGATTAAGCGGGGAGAAAAAGTATTTTATTTTCTAATGGGAGGGTACTGCATCTGTTGGCTGGAGCTACTCCAGCTGTTTGACGTGTCCAAGCTCTGGAATTAGAACAACAGGCCGTACCGCCACTGACGCGTGTTGTTCTGCAGCGGTTCTGTCATTCTGCCAATTCCCCATCACTTTGTGTCTTTGTGCGCTGTCAGTCCCGCCAGGCAGCCCCATCATCGAGTCGCGGGAAGACGTGGTCAGCGAAGGGAACGAGACGGAGATAACGTGCACCACCGCGGGCAGCAAGCCAGCCAGCAGCATCCGGTGGATGAAAGGAGAGGAGGAACTTCGAGGTGGGTTCCTACGTGAGCAGATATCATAACATCTTTAATGGGCAGCATTTGTGTTTTCTGCTAATTACACCTGCAGTTCATCTTTGAGGATGTTTATTTGAAAACCGTAAGGGGCATGTGTGAGTTGTTTTTACCCCCACAAGCCAGCGAGAACACAGATTTCTCCCTTTGGGGACAACTTTTTTGTTGTGAAAGAGTTCAAACGAGGTGGCAGTGGTGGAGCTCCTACTGTGCACCCCCTACCAAACAAACATTGGCCAGGGTTTGGCCTCGTACTGACATGCAGGGAGCTGGACTTAATGAGTCTCCACTGCCTTTAATCTGCACACAAACGCATCTCCCATTCAGACAGCGGGGAGTGACTCTCCATGGGATCACCTAGTGACGCAGGTCAGAACATCTCTGCGTGCTGTAAGACCAGTTACCCTCACAAAGATGGATGGCCTCCAACAACGACAATGCTAATGAGTGCAATCATTTCCTGGGAGAGAAAAATACTCTAATTTGCCAATTTGTCGCTAAGCTGCACCGATGTTTATTATTGTTTTGTTGTCATCAACTTCAAAGTTCGGTATCAAAAGAATCTAAGGATTAAATTGTTGGGCAAGAACTTTAGTGTCCTGACTTGACACAATGTGTGCTTTAAATTATTTAGCAACGGCTTAGACTGAAAGCACTTTGTTATGCATAGTTTGAAGCGTATAGAGGAGGGTTTGTTTTTTGGTTTAATGGAGAGAGCGGGGTGGTAAAGCCTAGCAGGGTTGATGCGGTTGTGCTGGGAAAGGAGGACGGTTGTATACAGAGGGGAAAAGCCCCACAGTGCACTGCTACACACCGGCAAATTCCTCTCGACTGGGCGGATTTACTCTTAATTAAACAATTTCATCATTCAACCTAATTACTTTTAGGGTATTTAAGCTTTTTTTAAATATCATTTAAAGGTTACATCAACCCAAGTTTGCGAGTGTAAACAAGCCAGCCTTCTCTGCAAAGCCGTTTAGTCAGACATTGTTTATTCACTTTTATCCAGCCTTATTTTTTTTGTTTTTTTTCGGGGGCGGCGGGTGCATTCCTAATATTATTTTTTTTGTCCCTCCGCATTTGTGCGAAGTCTCTCCACGTACCATATGCTGCAAGTCAAATGAAAGTCAAGTAAAGAAAAGTCCGCGAGGACGCGGGTATTAATCTCTTCCCCGCACGATAAGTTAGGACAGGGCTGGTGTCCAAGATCCGAAGCGGGCAGGCGCTCCCGTTTAGCGAAACCCCAGCAGCGGAGGGCCGCGGCCCCCCGTGACAGCGTGTCGTGCCCTTGGATGAACTTGGCGGCGGCATTCTGCCAGGGACCTCAGGTGCAGAACACGACTCGGCCGACACATCTCGCGCCGTGCGGAAAATGACTTTGCACCCCGTGGCCCACTGCTCAGAGCCTCCTGATCTCCTGGGGCTACGAAACCAGTGATTTATACATAAATATACATATGTTGCTCATGTATGTCTGTGTGTGAATGCATGCATAAGTAAGAAAAAGTGTGGCTAGAAGTGTATTGGCTGTTATGTGTTGTTTTGTGAAGCAAGGGCATTGTGTTTTTGCACATTTCTTTAGTGGGATCGTAATGTGTTGATGGTACACCTGACTTAGTAATAGATTGAGTACACCTGACAAATCAGAAACAGCTAAGAAGCCAACTGTCCAATTACTTTTGGTCCTCTACACGGATCACCTGTTATGGATGTGAATACCCTCAAATTGAAGGTGACTTTAACCTCACATTCATTATTTCATTTCAAATCTAACATTCTGGATTACGGAGCCAAAGTAACAAATTTGTACCGCTGTCCAAATACTTCCGGACTGCACAGTAATTGTTTAATGAGAGAGCGCCGTCCAGCCCTCCGGAGTGTGGCGGTGCAGTCACAGGTGCGGCTGCAGACGCAGCAGATTGCCACAGCGCGGACCTGGTGACTAAGACGTTGTTTGGACTGCGCCATCAGCCTGGACCAAGGGCACGATGTCACAGGAGCTTGACAGAGTCACGCTCTGTGGGCCTTGACAGATTGGCCGGCAGACTGATCTGCTCACGCATTTCTAGTTTCGAAAAAGCCCATAAAACCCCAGCCAGCATGATAGCATCCATCCATAAATTGTAATAGTCTGATTATGAGCGCAGTTTATTTCAAGGGCTCTCCAGAATAATATATATATATATATATATATATATATATATAGATAGATATATTATTTTTGTGCTGTATTGCTAATTGGTCTATTCTGCAACAACATGATAATTCATCTATGATATAATTGATAAATTATCTATATTATTCCAATGAGCAAGAGAACAAAGAGACTCTAAAGCAAATTAAATAAAAACTAGGGAAATCATTTGGGCACCCGTGGTCTAAATGTCTGTAAGTGATCGAAAGCAAACCTGAACTCTAAATGGTACACATGAGACCTTACTGCAAATTTTTAAGCGAATTGTTTGCTTTTTATTTTATTTTTGTACTGTTTATAAATTATGAAAAAAAGGAAAGGGCCCTGTGAAAAGTTTTGGAACCCTTTTGGATTATTCTTAGTTCCCTTTTAAAAAAATGACAAAGGACCAGACTTAAGTGATACAGAAAGAGTAGCAAACACACGCCTAGCTGTTCACAGGACAACAATACAATATACTTCAAACAACAAAGCCCTACATCGCAGACTTGCCAAAAAAAAACGACCTCAAAACAAAATTAAGCGTCTGAAGTATGCAAAACAAAACATTGAGAAGCCTGAAGCTTTTTGGAACAATGTGCCTTGCTTGGACTGATGAAACCAAAATTGAACTTTTTGGCCACCACCAAAGAAATACTATTTTGATTTGGTTTGGTTTGAGGTGGATCTTTGGGGTTCTGTGGCAGCTGGAGACACAGGAAATATTGTGCGAGTGGTAGGAAGAATGGATTCCACCAAATATCAAGAGATTTTAGAGGCTACTGTTCAAAGATCCAGACATTGAAGTTGAAGAGAGGTTGGGTATTCCAGCAAGACAATGATCCAAAGCATACCTCAAAATCAACCATGAAGTGCTTCCAGGAAAGACAGATGAAGGTTTTGGAATGGCCACCACAATCCCCATACCCATATTATTGAAAGAGATCTCAAACATGCCGTACATGCAAGGAGGACCAAGAATATTTCTGAGGTGTTCTGCCAGAAAAAAGGGGAAAAATTCCAAAAGCAAGAATTGAAAGACTTTTAGCTGGCTTCTTGAAGCGTTTACAAGCTGTTATATTTGCCCAAGGAAGAGTTACAAAGTACTAACAAACAGGGTTCCCAGGATTTGCCTTTTTTATTATTTTGAAACTGTAAAAAAAGGTACTCTTGCTTTAATTTTTGTAGAAATGTGTCCTGTTTAACGTTGTAGCATTTAGCGTTCATGTTCACGTCTGTTCACTTAGATATTAGTTGTAAAAGGCTTTTTCACTAGGGTGCCAACATTTTTGCACACTACTGAATGATATGTTTGGATACAGCCAACCCCCTTGTATATATCTCAGGGCATGCAAGGAGGGGAAATTGTCTAGTCACCTCATCTGGAAGGTTAAATAAATGCAACAATGCATGAGGCAATGCTGAACTACTAACACTCAAAAATCCAATGAGACTTTTTTAGGGCAAGATCTTTGTTTCCAGTTAATAGATGGTTGAAAGATGTCCCCACTTCTTTTCAATCATTCTTGGAAGGTTCTTTCCCAGCATTGTTTTTTTTCTTGTGTTTTTTTTTTTAAATGAGAGATGCTTAATACTTGGATACACTCCCACATATCAGGTTTTTCTTTAAATGAGAGATGCATAATATGATGCTTAACACATATCTGGTGTGTTGCAATTGCATTGCATGAAAAGAAAGCTAAAGCGAGCTAAAAGCTACTTGTGCTACGGTTATTGGCTGTCAGTTGCTTTTTTTTAATGAGAGTTATGGACTTCCAGGCATCTGGGGTGAAATTCATTACCAAAAATGACAACACCTTGAGGCTCGTTATTTCAGAGAAATCCGCCATTTGTATGTTCAATGTGGATAATGCTGGATGTCAGTGCACGACTTTGTGCTTGTCAACATATCCGTTCCTCCTTCACCTCTGCTGCCAAGATTTACAATGTTGGGTTTAATTAAAAATTAATTAGTACGTTCTAGTGCCGGGAGCTTGGCTCATTAGAGAACGAAAACATTACAAACTGCTGAGAAATGTTTCATTAAGCAACACTTTAATAAACTGTAAAAATGTCAATGCCATACTAGAAACTCTGGCTGATCATGCTCATAAAATGTATCAACTTAGTTTGATGGAATATGGGAGAATAATCTCTTCCATTTGCATAACGTCCTCACCATTTGAATCTCCCACCGCAGAAAAAAGTGGCCTAAACTAAGGCCTCGGGAATCTACTGTGTGTGCTGGTTTTCGTTCCAGTCAATTTCTCAGTCAATCAAGGGCAATTTTAAACATGCATTTTAAGCACCTGTGTGATTTTGTTGTTGTCTTTTAACTGGTTTTTAACCGAATGCAGGTTTGGCTCATTACCATCAACATCGGCTTTGTTTTTCTCAGCTAGCAGGCAGTTTTAATGAGTAGGTGTCCCCATTTCCAACATTTAGGACACTGGTGGTACTGCCTCAGACTAACAAATCACTACATCTACCGAGTTATCTATCAATCAAGGAAAAGTAATCTGCTTAGGAACTTCTCTCAAGGAAGCTCAGCTGAACTAAACTGTACTATTGGTTCCCTTATGGTTGGTCAGAGCATTTTCTGTAGCCCATAAACTCTAACAATGTCATTTTCGAACTGTGTTGTGAAGCTCTGTCCCATTATGATAATGTCAACATCCTGTTGTTCTCTCCCAGGTGACCTGACTGTGGAAGAGACGTATGACCGGATGTTCACAGCCACAAGCAGGCTGACCCTCACCGTCACCAAGGAGGATGATGGGGTTCCTGTCGTCTGCATTGTGGACCATCCTGCAGTCAAAGACTTCCAAGCACAGAAATACCTGGAAGTGCAATGTGAGTATATCCTGTGCCCCAGAAGTGCAATATAGCCTGTTGCCTGGGACCTTGGAGGTTCATATGACAACAATAAGTTCAGTGCAGCTGTTTGGGCCCTTGGGCAAGGCCCTTAACCCCACATTGGGCCCCAGCAGATTGGCCCCTGCATAGTCTAATCAATTTGCATGTAACGTTGGATAAAAACCTCAGCTACAAATATAAACGTAATGTACAATAACCTTTCTTCCTGAAACACGATATGTGTCTGACCTGGGCTGCATAACTATAAATAGCTCTGAGGGTTAAGGTGTACTGCCTGTTTTTTAAGGGGCAGGTTAACCTTTAGCAGTTTTTCTGCTTCCTGGAAGAGACCCTGCACTCCCTGAACCTCAGACAACTGTGCGAGGCAGCGGTGCAGGTGAAACCCCAACAAAGCAAAAGGTTAATCTGTTTACCAGGGCACCTTTAATTGAAGCAAAGCTCTCGTTCTCAAGTTTAAGATTTTTGTAATCCTTTTTATTTAAGGGGTTAAGACAGAAAGACTGTGGTGTATTGCTCAATGCAAGAAGTTATCTGTTATATAAATGTATTGATCTACACAAAAATGCGAAATAACTGATGCACGTATCATTAGGAGTCGAGGAAAGGTTAAGCTACCCTTTTGCAGTCTTTGCCGCGTATTCATTTATTCTGAAAGAAGTGCGCTATCTTTGACCTTTCTCCATAAAAGACAGGAAGGATCGGCTCAACTGCGGAGGCTTGACATTTTGGCAATCTTGGATTAAAGCAGATAAAAAATGAAGAGAAAACGTTTACTGTAATGTTAAATTATTGGGCTGGATTCATGGCATCTGCACCTTTGCTGTGGGAGAAGATTTATGGAGGCAGCCTTCTGACTGATGTGAAGCCTACGCTGCCATAACAACAAAGTAGTCTGCCTTTAAAAGAACACCAAACCGCTGCGGGCTAATGTAGTTTATAATCCTCGGGAGAAAAAGTAGTGGAAAATAATTTGGATATGAACAACGCTGGGAGTATTGACGGCCATGGGTGGCCGAGGCAGCCGCTTGCCGCTTCATGGCATTACCGTCACGGTTGGTCAAGCGGCCATTTTAGTGAATATTCAGTGCTTGGGTGCTAATGAGGCAGATAAACAAAATGGTAATTACCCAGAGTGACTTGCATGTGATAATGCTGCCATTTTTTTTCCCTACGAGTGTGACTGTAAACAAGTTTTAAAAATGCATTACATTTTAACCGCATAAATAAAACATGAATTATTTTGAGAATGCAGGTTACTGCGTAAAATATGCTTAGCATTTGTTCAGCACCTGCCGTGTTTCAGTGACATGATGGAACGGTTGGAAGTTGAGATTGGATATGCGAAGAGTCGCTTCAGATATTCCTTTGAAGCAAATCTTTGAGATTTTCAGGGCAACACGTAGTGTGCACTGCTTGCAAGGGAGATGAGAATAACATGGCTGGATGGAGAGGCAATATTCAGCTAGGGAAAGTCAGAAGGGGGCAGCACTGTAGATAATGGAGTTGATATAAATGATTTATTATGCATTAATTTATTATGTTATAACAGCACCTATTAATGTGTTGATTTTTAGTCCAGTAATAATATATTATAAGCCTGTACAAACTAAGTTCTTAATGCTTAGTTTATAAATGTAATCTATGAGCTAAAGTCCAGTACTAAATTACAGTGCTAATGAAACAGATATTTAAAAAATCAAGTAGCCCAGCAGTCTTGTTAGGCTTTAGACATGTAATAATCTCTGAAGTGTGTGTAACTGCACTGCATTCTATTCTACACGTAAGGGGTGCAGCTTGTAAACATAGTTTGAGGCTGACGTATAGAGATTGGTACGTCAGTACGGAAGTGATGAAACGCTAATAAGCCTGGACAAACTTTGTAAAAGGGCTGAAGCAATTACATTCTTTTTCAGCCTTTCACAATTCACTGCTTTTTTTGTACTCTGTTCTAATTTCAAACTATAACTGGTTAATAAATATTGACCTGTTAATTTCAGCAAATGCCCCTCTTGCCTCTCTACAGAATTCCTTTTTTGGTTGATTCCCCCTAATTTAAAGGAGAAATAAGAAATGCAGTTTGGCCCTGGTACGGCTCACGGTAGTATATTTTACCTGGGCTCAGGATGGGAAAAGTGTGCTGAATCAATGGTTCATTCCCCTGGAGCACTACTGTTGTACTCCTGATCCAAACGTTGTCTACCTTAATCAAATGACTCACTATATGTGCTGTATTAAATTTAAAGCTAATCAAGTCAACTTAAAGGTGTCTTGGAAAGCAAACAGCCAATGTAGTGTTTGAAGTCACACTATCCCATTAAATGTATCGCCAGCCATCACTGAGCAAGCTTTATCTGATGTTTCCCTCCTTCTTAAGCCTAGTTAGATTATATTTTTTTAAATATCAGTGTACCTGCAGGCTACCTTGCAGATAGTCAAATGAAATGTTTTTGAGTGAAGTATTTAGATCAGGTTTAGAGGGTGTAGTGAAAGGACATTCCGACATGTCCTTTTTAGTTAGCCAATATGTTATTTACAGTCAGAAACCATGTAATTTACAGTCACAAATAATGTCCGAATACGTTTTCATAGTTTGGGAAAATGCACATCTTTACAAATGCACTGCATTCACCAAAGATTGCAGGCATTGTAAGGGGGGACGGTATGCAGTAGCCCGTGCGTTGTGACTGTGACTTGCTCATTAATGCTGTACGGTGTGTGGGGGAGACTCCACCTGGGACGCAGGGCTGGTGCTCTACGGGTGTACAGCTGCTTTTGGGGCTGTCAACCTTTTATTCCCCATTCTCTGCTGTGGAAGCTCCCCGCTACCCCTCATGAAATGATCATGGGCTGGATATTCTTCATGCAGGCTGAGCTGCAAAATTGAATTAAAAGCCAGCAATAACAGCTCCACCTATTGCTAATGTTTTTGCACCTCTTGCTGGGTGATGTCTCTACAAGAAATTAATTTTCATCAATGCAGAAATCTGTGCTAAATCACAGTTTATTATGAAGTAGCAAGTTGCTTTTTCAAATAAGGGGAACTTTTCCCATTTATATTCTCCTTTATCTCGTTGGATTCAGTAAGGTCGGTGTTGTGATTCCATTACATGAAGAAGAATGCATTGAACCTCATGACTAAACTTGTTTTCATGTAAATTGCATGTCACAGATACAATTACAGAGTATTACTGTATATTGTTGAATTGAGATGTTTCATCTTACCATACCAAAAGTGGTATTTCCTGAGAAAATGGGGGAAGCAACAGTTTAGAAACTATTTTATAGCAAGTTCTTCACTAAACATTTTTGTCTGAAATAAAATTTTTGGGTTTGAATGGTCAGGATGTGCCCATGGCACAGATGTGAATCTAAGTTGAAATCAGTGATGTCAGTGATGTAATGGAAGCCTTCAGTTTCCTCCCTGTCTCTGTTTGCGCAACAATAGTACTGAGCTCATTGTCGTTTCTCTATTTACGTTATTCTCTGGTCAGACCTTCTCATGTATTTATCCATGTCCCTCCCTTACATGTAGGTGTAGAGCAGAACATTTACAGTGTAGTGTCTGTGTCTGTGTCTGTGTCTGTGCCCATCTGTGTAGAGCAATGCTACTCCTGTGGGCCGCGGTGTCTACAGATATTCACTCTTACCGTACGCTAGACCACCTGTTTTCAGCAATTATTTGTCTTGCCTGGTTCGGGTAATAAGCTAATTAGTGAAATCAGATTGTATCCGCAGGATACGGAGTTGAGTAGCGCTGGTGTAGAGTCTGGTGGAGTACTGGCACATTAGACGTCCCCCACTGATATACTGTGGATATGTTCTACATTACTGATTAGCTATGACTGCTATACTAGTATAACAAGTACACTAAAAGTTCACAGAACAGATGCAACACGTCCCTGGTTGATAGAATTTGAACTAATTAAAAGGAAACATTTAAAATAAAATATTTCAGTACAGTACGGTTATTACGGAAAATAGTTGTAGAACTAAATTTGTATTTATTTGTAAATGTTTCTAATCTCATGTTTAGACTGAAAACGCCAGTCTCTTCTGAGAGCTACTGTAAACTGAAACCATGTTCCGGAACATTAGACACCTTTAGATGTGCACCAAAGTGTGCCTTGATGCTAAAATACTAGGCTTAATAAGGGAAGATTAAGAAACAAGGCAGAGCATCAAACAGCCTTAAACTACAACCCACTCCCCCCCACATTTGTCCTCCTACACACGCCCCCGCCATAATGACTCATTATATACCAAAAAACTGAATTCAAAGGACCATGCCCCCGCCATTCTTTTACATTGCTACACTTGGAATAATGGTGTGAGATGCATCACTTTCCCAGTCTTTATAGACATATGCTTACAAACACCATTACTGTATATATATATATATATATATATATATATAGTGCTACATACCTCACATTACAATAATGACATGGTAATTACACTTACGGAAAAGGTTTCAAGCAAAGGTTGTTCATCTTTTAAATTGATGCTAATGAGTATGTCATGTAAACACTTAATTGTCAGATGTCCGGTCATGGTAGTATTTATCATTTATATGCTTAGAAGACAGTTCTCATAGAGGGTTACTGATACAGCTGACATTTTTCCTTGCATTATTTTCCATTTATTTGGCTGGGTATTTTTACCAAATCAGTTTGAGGTTAAGTGCCTTTCTCTGGGGCGTGGTGGTGATAGACTTTCACCTGGGGCATCCACAGCTTGTCACCTATGGTTGTGTCTAACTGGAGAGGAAACGTTACGGGGGAGGGCATGGGGTGGGCTTTTCTGGGCGCCCTTCACAGGGTGGCATATCCAGAGTGACTCATTGCACACGCTCCACCCCTGATGTCCGTTACCATGGGAAGGGAGAGCATGCAGCTGGCAGTAATTTAAACGGACGGGAGAAAGGTCGTTAACATTGGCCCGCTCTCGTGCGCCGGGTGTGCGGTCTTCTTGACGTACCGATTTTGGAGACGAAACCTGACAGAGCCTTATATATCACCCCACTGGTTTATGGGAATAGCTTGGTCTGGTAACTACAGGGCAGTGACTGCCCAGTGTAACATTCTGACAGACTGAACGAGGCCACTCTTTTTACTCTACACTGTGATGCATCACCATCTGCACCATTGGTACATTTCTGTTCTTTAATATTTCCCAAATGTACCCTGAAAGGTACAATGCTGTTCTTTTTGGGTATAAATAAGTACCTTTTTCAAGCAAAAAAGGTACAAATTAATTATTAACCCAATGGCGAAGGGTACAATTTTATGTACCTATAGGGTAACACCCCAGTTACAAGCCTTTGTACCTTTATTGGCACTATAAAGTACAGACACAGATATATATTTAATCATCTGGTCCTAATAGCTCGTCAAAAGCAAAAACAGGTTCAGTAATGTTCTGAGTATTTCTCTATTTTTTCTGTTTGTTTTATTGTTTTTATTGTTGTTTTTGTTATTTTTCGTTTTTATTCCAATAAAATGGTGAGTTTGTTTTCAGTAGAGTAGACACATTTCTTTGTGCTGCCGGGTTTAGTTGTGGCAGGGAATAGTATGCCCAGTACAGTCATTAAAGACCCTGTGGTGCTTGTCAAAAGAGTAGGGGTGTTAACCCTCCTGTCCTGGCCAAATTCCCAAACCAGCAATTCCAATTTCCCATTCTCTAATGCCTCCCAGCATGCTGTTGAAAAAGTGCTTCTGTGAGGTTGCTTCTTTGCTACAATGCATGCACATTTCCGCAAAAACAGCCGCAATTAAAATATACTGCGCAACATAGGGCCAGTTTCACACAGATTATGTGTAGTCCTGGACTAAATTGAGGTTTGTATGGAGAATCTCCATTCAAAATTGAATTTAGTCTCGGAATAAGCTTCACCTGCCTCTGCAAAACTGGCCCATAAAGTGTTTGTAAAGGCAAGACGTTCCCCTTCAATATGAATTCGGTAAATGTGTAAGTCTGATGTTAGGTACGGATTGGGATGGAATTTGTGTGCAAAAAGCCGAAAAATACGTCACGAGTAAGTGTTTGTTCCATGTATTTCTCCCGCGCATTGGACAGGGTGACTTTTAAACCTCTTAGTGCACTCGCCAGTCATGTAGATCGCAAGTGAAGCTGAAACACAACCTGGCATTAGCATCATAACAAGTACAGACAAGCGCAAAAGTGTATAATTGACCTTGTTTCCCCTCTTTCCTTTATAAATAAATGACTTCCACATTCCGAGGAGTAGGTACACACCGCTTTAGGTATTCCGTTTGATCGGCTTTTGCAATCTCTTACACCGCATTTCCCGCCGAACGTGATTCCCTAGGTCACGACCACAAAAGTGAATTAAGTTTGCAGTTGACCTTCCTGGTTAAATGAAGGTTTAATGAATTAATATTCCGGTTCTTGTCGCAGTAACCGGGCACCGGCCACAGTTCAGCGGCGTGCGTTAATGAAGTGCTTTCTTCCTTCCTCCCTGCTCCCTCTCTTCAGACAAACCCGAGGTGAAGATCTTTGTGGAGTTTCCTGAGGGACTGACGAGGGAAGGGGAGAACCTGGAGCTCACGTGCAAAGCCAAGGGGAAACCACAGTGAGTCCAGTCTCACAGCCGCACAACCAGACCTCCATTCTTTCTTTCGTTCTTTCTGTGTAAATTATGAATGCTTTCATGTTTGAATGAATGTTTCAAAGTTTGACTTTTCTAGCTCCAAAACTCATTTTCCAAGAACTTCAACTCAGTCACCGAAGAAGCAGCCATGGAATAATTTTCCCATTTTCCCGTGTTGGATTTTTTTCCCCCTCATCCTGTATGGTTTCCTCACCCCCCTGGGAACTGTGAAGCACCCTGCGTTGATGTGAATGTAAATCGCGCTGCGATAAACAAAAACGGACTGTTTGATTGTTGAACAAAATTGTCTAAGCAGCGAATACAACCGCCCGTACATCAGCGCAGCACCGCAAAAAAACAAGAGAAGAAGCGAGAAAAGCGCCCTCTCGCATAGCGGTTAATTCACGGGAGCTGTCGCCGGCTCATGAATACAAACGACCGCAGCTATACACGCGGAAACGAAGGAAGAAGCGTTTCCCATTCCGGCCGGTGTCATCATTCCCGTTCCCGGCTTCCCGGGTGGCTCCGGCACCATGCAGTAATGTTCCCGGCGAAATCGAGGATCGGGTGCGCCTCGCTTAGGAGGCCTCTGAGGAAATCAGGATTTGGTAGGTCTCCCTCCCGCTGGGCCGTTCTCCCCCTTCACCGAGGGAGGGAGGCCCCTCTCCACTCTACCTTCGGGGTCGAGACGCAAGTCAGGTGACATCTCGCCTTTCTGCTCGGAAGGTAATCATCACCTTTCACAAAATAGCTGCCGAGATTTGAAAGGAGGTTGATGTGAAGGGACTCGGGGGGGGCGGGGGGGGACGGGGACGGTGGAGTGCCTCCCATCATGCTTTGTGCCCTCAGATTTTCCAAATGAATTGCCGGAGATTGAAAGTCCAATCGATACAGTCTTGGTCTTGACTTGTATTCAGATGTTTCACTGCCCCTGTTGCCCTCTTCTTGCCTCCCCATACAGATCTTTTTTTGTGGCTCATTTGGTGCTTGGACAATTGTGTGTGTGTGTGTGTGTGTTCTGTATGCATACAAGTATGACTGCCTTTGTGTTTGTGTGTGTGTGATTGTCTGTGCATGTCTGTGCATATTTTTTTGTGTTTGGGTGTGTGTATGTCTGCACTTGTGTGTACATGTGTGTAAATGTGTGCGTGTGTGTGTGTGTGCATTGCCTCTTCTTCAGTGTGGACTTTACATAAAAGCCCTCACTCGTGTTTTCTCACCAAAGCAGAGGAGAAACGGTGTGCAGCTCAACCGATCTGGATAAAGAAAAAAAAAAAAACATTTTCAAAAAAAAGTTCAATCAAAATGAAACGGGTTTAGAACCAACGCAGTTCCCAGCTCCTGGGCCCAAGGCAGTAACTTTTCTTAAGTGTTTAAAGACATCAAAACATTTGCAGTCCCTGCCATCCTTTACTTTGGAGTTATCTTTTCTCTTTTACTGTGTACTTTTTAAGTTCAGCTCCCTGTGGTAACAAGCGATTTGCTTTCAGATACTTGGGAAAAAGATAGATTTGGGTGTGTCCTACTTATTGTAGACCGCAGACCATTAGTCACCAGTCAGACTTGAGCACTGTGTTGTTTCTTAGTTCAACCAAGGCTATGAGGACAACATATACAGTTGGGCATATTGTCACCTCTGAGAATATTTACTCGGACGGCTATGTCACTAGTAGGTAACAGATGTCCTACATACTTACCTCTGTCAAGTTAAAGAAAGCCATATTTTCCTCCTCGCACAGTCCATAACCACTGCTGTCCTACTCATGCCATCTCATATCAAGATTCTCATCGGTTCTCTCAAGGCTAAAATACAGGCATCTCTGTACAAATCACATGTAGCTCTGTGCAAATCTGGAAGGATACACCTTGTAAAAGAAGATTGGAGTAATGCATTCCTGTGTGGTATAGTTGCATGTCCAGTGGCCTTGGTTAAATCTAGACCAGTGTTAGCAATGTCCAGGGATCTTCTGGACCATGGTATAACCCATGAACGGAGGTTTCATCCATTATGTTGAATCAATCAATCAACTTGAATGGGCAAAACCATTCTGTTGTTGAGCGAGGCATGTTTCAACACCCGGCTGAACAAGTGGTAAATGAACAATCGGTATCCAAACTGTGCAACTCACCACTCAGATCAAGCAGCAAGCAGCATTCTTAACGCTCAACACTTTGCGCCATTCCAGGTTTTACAGTAAGTACAGTACTGTGCAAAAGTCTTAGGCACCTGTATAACAATCTGTAAAGATAAGATTCTTTCAAAAATAATTCAAAGGTCCTAAATAAACATACTGTGTATTTTACAAGACATTTTAGTAATTTGGCAGAATAGTTAAAAACAATCAATATTTTTTGTGACCACCCTTCAGCGTTAACTCTGCATCACTTCTCTGAGATAGCCAATGCTGTCCTCCTGTTCTATAAGATGGGAGGGAGGGGAGGTTGTTCCAAGTGTGGAGAACTTGCCACAGTTCTTCTGCAGACTTTGGTTGGCTCCTTGCTTCTGATCTCAGACAGCCTTGATCAATGTAAAAAGTTGTCAATTGCTTACAGTAATATGTTACTTTTTTGACTGCTGTTTTACTAGGCCCAAGCAGCGGTAATTCCTACTGGTAGGTGGGTTATTAATCATTTAAAGTATAATACAAAACTGTCTAGGGTGCCTAACACTTCTGCACAGTGCTGTATGTACAGGCATGGACTAAGCACCTTCCAAAGAGTACACTACTCTGATTCTAGTCATGGAATAGTAATGCTGCCCGGATGGGAATAACCGCTGTGCATTTGAAGTGCTTTTGACACCCTCGGGGCACCGTAGAAATGACACGCGGTGCCTGTTTTTCAGGCCTCAGCAAATCAACTGGGTGAAGGTGGATGACGACGTTCCCTCCCACGCGGTTATAACCGGCACGGACCTGTTAATCGAAAACCTCAACAAGTCCTACAACGGCACGTACCGCTGCGTGGCCTCCAACTCAGTGGGCGAGTCTTACGACGACTACATCCTCTATGTACACGGTACGTACCCGGGGTTGCACCCGGCTTTCACTGCAGCCCACTGCTTTCAACACTTCAGGAACATCGCTTCATTGTGTACTCTGTATAGATGACACTGATATTGCCTCGCCTCTGTAATAGGTCTTTATGATCAGATCTGGCTACTTCTTCTATGGTCTTTTCTTCTCAAAATGTGTTTTTAAATTGTATACGATATGCAGTGTAAACTTCCTGTGGAGAAGGCATCCATAAAAGACAAAAAAATACTAAATAGCTCATAAAAAGTAAATAGGAAAAAGAAGATGGGAAATAAAAAGTATATTGAAAAAGAAGGAAGAAACACTGTAAATAGCACATTGGAAGTGCAGCTCTTGCAGATGTGAATAAGCTGTGACAGTGAAGAAATGAAGAAAATGTAATTTTATATCATTACATAACTCTCACAACATGCCTGGCAACATCTCCAGTAATTATGATCAGAGCTGGGATTGGCACCTGGTGATTTGTGGTTTTCATTTCTTGAAAGTAGTCTCGAGGAAAGAAAGAAAAACAGTGGGTCACCACCACCGCTGGGATGTAACGATCTGTGTGCTTTCATCCATGTGAACTCAAAGGGGGATGTCAGAGACAAAAGGCTATCCTGCTGTAAAATCCAGCTTTGCCAGCTTGACCAGCTTGAAAATTGAGCTGGTCAAACTGATCATAAGCTAGTCGAGCTGGGTATGAGCTAGTCAACCAGCATGGCCAAGCTGGTCATAAAGCTGGTCTTGCTGGGTATGAGCTGGTCAACCAGTTAGTGCTGGTAGCTTGTCTGAGCTGGTAGCAGGTCAACCAGCTACCAACTACCACCTGTTTCAAACATAGCTTGAGCTGGTCAACCCATGTCAAGCTGGTGGCTGGTCAGTACTGGTCAACCAACTAAACCATGTTGAGCTGGGAGCTAGTCTAAGCTGGTCAACCAGTCACCAGCTGTTTCGAAACCTAGCTTGAGCTGTTTTCTTTTCTGCAGGGTGTTTACACGGAAGTATTTTACAGTCCTAGATCTCCTCCAGTATAGCAGATCCCTGTATAATACAGGCTGTCAGGACTTTGATATCCTCAATGCCCGCTCTTAAAATGCCTGCTGCCCTTTCCCGGGCGCAGCGTGTCGAACATTAGACTTGCTAATACGGACACGCGGTGCCAGGCCTTGGCGCGCGTCGGTTAATCCCGCGTCATGTTTCCTGACACCTCCACCTGAGCGCTGAGCTGTTAACGGAGCGTCGCCGGGATATCCTCCGCTCCGGCACGCCAGGAGAACGAAATAAATAAATAAAACGGAAGAGAAAAGGCAGACAGCGGTGACATCTGCTCGTACTGTAGCGCGCTCTTTATAATTATTCTTCCTCAAATAAAGGGGTGACATCTGCTTATTAGAAACACCGCAGCCCCTGACATTATCTGGCATCTTGTACCGGTGCCGAACCGATCGGTTTGATAACATTCACTTTCATCCGTTGGGGTGGGGGGGGGGGGGAATAATAATATTTGCGCTTTCCTGCTAATTCATTCCATAACTGTTCGGAAAAGACGGAGGAAGTGTTTGATTACAGCCGCCGTTGACCCACCTGAATATTGATCGCTTTATTTATCCCGAACAAAGGAAAGACTCGTGAGACCAGTCGGACCTCAAAGCGATTGTTAAATGGGACACGTCTGACATTTAAACCACCGACAGTAAGCCTGTGAGCAGGCCGCTTTTCACTTCTTAGCCGTTACCTTTGGGGCGCTTTGATTGATGGAGAAAGCAAAATTATGTCCTATTATGTATTTAAGGCATGTTTTTGATACAAAGTTGAAGTGTTGCTATTTTTGCCATTGTCTACGAAGCGGTTGTGCCAGTGCTGTCCCGGTCGGACTGACTGACTGATTATTTATTTTTTTGTTAATTTGGCTATTTTATTTTCTTGGCTTCCTTGTCATTGCACAACAAAAAAGAAAAGTCAATGAGTCTCATAATACCCTCAATCTTATTTCTGCTTGATCACTAACTGAAGCCCCAGAAGTCAAAAAATGGGTGTCCATGCATATGACTAAGCAGTTGATTTTGTACTGTGTTTTTTTTATATTTGATGTATGATGTGTGATATATACGGACTCTTTTTACTTGGATAGCTCATGGTGTTATCTTTCTTTTGCATATTGCATAAAGACTGTCGGGAATACATTAATTAAAAATATATATATACATTGGATGTAGCTGGATAGAAAGGTTGCTTGTTGCAGTGAATGTCTGTCCATTCTCACTTCTTTAATGACCGGGGTATATCATAATACAGCTCAATGTGCAATATGCTGGAGTTGATTGGCAGATGTGAATAGGCATTGTGCACTGTGCAGCTAATGAAACAGATTTTCCTCATTTGCTTCTGCGACCATTTGGATGGTTGTGTGTCAAGGAAGTGCTGGTTTCCCACAAGATGTACTCACGCACTTACTGTTACTCCCTTCACGATCTCTCTATTTCTGTCTCTCTCTCTTTCTCTCTGGTTTTCATAGTTAGCCGTGAGCTGAGCTCTGCCCCCGTTTTTGTAGTCAGCCATCAGCTCAAGCTCCCATAACACTATTTCATTTTCTTGTGCTTATGCAATTAGTCACAAGAAGATGCGCCCTCAATACATTTACAATTTGTGCACCAGCATAAATAATCATTTACATTTTATGCAATACTTCTTATACCAAAAGTCCTCATTTAGATGGATTTTTCAGCTAGCTGCTAATTGGCGCACTCCTCCAATGCTTTACCTAGCGGTAGCGGTTTTGCCCTGGGTGAGCGATAGAGCCACAGTGAGAACAGATGTAGGACTCGAGGGAAGAATCCTTTAATCTGTTTGTCTCTGAGGTCTGTCAGGCTGAGTGATGGAGAACACTTCTTGGGCGGCTAAGACTAAACCGGTTACAGTGAAAAATGTATTCCTTGTGATGCATTTCTAAAGCAATTTACACACCCATCCAGAAAGCCCCAGCAGTGGAAACTGGATCTAGCCTCCAGCGGTATAACCGGTTTATGGAGTAGTCCTAACCCAATAAAATTCTGCACCCACAACAGAATCCTGTTCTCATTTGATGGCTGTCTCTGGTCTGCCACCACCATTCCACTGCTGTACAGTAGCTGGACTTGTGACAGACCATCTCTCTGTCACAACCAGTATCGCTAATGTACGGCAAGAGCGTGTTAGTCATCCATTTAGGACAGATATTGGTATTCTCACTAGCTTCATCCACCATTAGCGCTAATACATCAAAGGAGGTCATAGAGCCGCAATGGGGTTAGCATTGGTTCAGAGTGCCAGAGTTACGACCGTTCAGTTATGGGTTACTTCCGAGTGTTGATGGTTAGTGCGAGGACCGTGTTAGTCTATTCGGTTGTAATTCCGTTCCTGGTAATTCCATTCCTGATTTATTCTCCGCTTTAATCTAATGTGGATTTGATTTGTTTTATACATGTTGCTCAGTCTGGATTTCTACAGATCTTTCCGCCCCATATTTTTCTCTCTTTTTGCCACAGTCAGTCTCCGCTTTCTACTTTCTTTTTTCTCCCCATATAAATGTTTGGGACTGAAAACATCTACAGGCTTCTGTAATAAGCAGAAAGACAAACTGTGAATGAATGCAGTGCTTCAGTTTGCTTTTAAACCCAGCATGAGTTTTCAAACTTTATGAATAATTCTCGGCAACACAGAATCTGTCAAGTGTGCCAGTGCAGGAGTTCAAACTGAGGAGAGCTGAGTTTCTGGAAGAGGCTCTGTCAGCAAACCGGCTTGGCCTAAGTGAAGGCCATTGCTCAGAGGTCGCATGAGTTTGAGCCGTGTCATCTATCCCACAGTTGCTGCTTTTGCCCAGAGGATGGACTTTTGGCTTTTTACCTGATGGGATATTGAATTTCTTGCTCAGCAATGTATGTCCCAACTTGATGCTATAAAACATAGGGGAGCATATTTCTACTTTCCTTTGCATCTATCCTCCCACTCCATTGCTGTGTCCATCCACTGACAAAATGGGACATCCTGTCATTTCTTAATTATCCCCTCAATAAATCTTGACAAAGTTTATATGTGGCCTTATTACAATTATTGTTCGCAATTTACAATTATCAGACTTGAACGTGTACCGCAGTAAACCAAACATGTTGACAGTACATTTTCTGTTTGAGAGGGGAAGTCATGTTTAGTGTAGTTTCACCTTGGTATTGTCATACCGATCTCTTTATTTCTATTTTTTAATTTTTATCTCTATATTTGTCTTGGCAGCTGAGTAGGTGCCCATCAGTCTGGCATGTCAATGCATGCATAATGCAGATTGGTTAGCGGGCAAACTCTGGCCTCGGCCCAAAGGCTTACCACAGACAGAAGCTCACACAGCACAACGCGATGTTATCTGCCAGCACTTTTAATGAAGCCGTTTTCACTCGTGTGCTTTTTATTAGTGGAGTTATGTGTACCAGACACTCCTGTGGACTGAACTGTGTTCTTTTATTATGTTTTAATTTGAGTGCTTATTTTATTCATGTCTTTTTCTCGCATGCTATGCTCTCTGAGCTGAGTCATTGCCAAAGCAATATGGCGCGGTGCCTTTTGGGCGCAGGCTCTTAATGCGGCGGCCGTGTGGTGTGGTGATTGAGGAGCCGGCTTGTAACCCAAAGGTGGGACGCTGCTGTCGTACACTGAGCGCAAAGCCAGCAAAGCAGGCAGTGAGCCTAAATTGCTTTCAGATCTAGCTGTTTGAATTGTTTGAAATATTTTAAATGTACGATAAAGTTAGTTTTGATAGACAATAGACAAATTAGTAGTAGTAGTCGTGGTTGTAGTAGTAGTAGTAGTCGTAATAGTAGTAGTAGTGGTTCTGGGAAATACACTCTTTGTAACATATACTATAGATTTAGAAGAATAGGAACAAATTGTTGCATAACAACAGTCGTTTGAAGAAATGTTCTGCCTGATTGCTTTCCATTTATTTGTTCCATTATAGTTTAATGTCATATACTGTATGTGTACTTAAAGTAATTTAAATATCATTACTGTACATTGGTATAAAGCAACATAATGTAAAGTCTTACCAAACTTGTAGTACAGGGTTATTACCATGAAAATGCAGTTTCATCTTACTAAGAGTTGTCAGTTCTGGGGAACAAAATTCAGTGTTGAATTAATATAGCAAAAATGTGACTCACAGGCCTACTGTGTTCCACCACTTATAGAAAAAATCAGTAGCATGACTAATTTCATCTGTTATACAAAGGCTCTTACAGGTATATTCTTTGTATCGTTTAGCTAGGTTATTCTTGAATTACACCGGCCTGTGGTAGAAAATCTTATAATCGTAATGCACGAAAATCATTTCTGTCATCAGTTAGGGGAGACTTGCATAGCCTGATTACATTTTTATTATGAACGATTCCTGGGTGGAATTGATCCCCTAAGAACACCTTACCTGCTCCACTGTTTTCAGTGGCACCATCCCGGGTGCCTCTGTGCCCCACGCAGCCTCCCTCTATAACGCTCATCCTTGTGGCTGCCTGTTGAAATTACATATGTCCTCATGTCCTAAAGGCCAGTTTATAGTTAGGTGATGTATGATCGGATGACGGATATCACTATATTGTCCCCAAAACTCAATTATTGCTCAACCTTGATTTTGAATGCTGTCTCTCATGAAAATTATAAGCGAAGAATGCATCGCTGAAGTGGAGTCATTGCGAACTTAAGAGAAGTTGTGGTCAAAGTTGAGTACAATTTAAATCGCAGAGATGGACACAAGGATGATAGCGACGACATCAAATTGGCTAACATTCTACTATAAACTAAAAGTCGTTGCGTCCCACCATCAAATGTGATGATCGCTGGTGGCAACAATCATCCATCGGCAAACGATACACTGGCCTTTAGTCTGAGTCTGTGCAAGGAAATCAAACTGTGGACCTGTGTGTAAACGTGCGCAGTGTTTTGGGATTTTTTTATTATTTTTTCTAGACAGAAGTTTTGAGCTTTAGCCTTCTAGCAAGCAGGCTTTTTAAACTCTCCAAAACGAAGTATGTCAGTTAGCTTCAGCTCTCCAGTAATCATATTGATTGTTTTTTGTTTGTTTTTTGAGAGGGGTATCTTTAACCTTTCAATGTGAAACCCTTGAAAAAATAATGATTTTGTGAGGTGCAGACTCTCTCGCCTCCAGAGCTTTTCATAAAGTACCATTCATAACAAGGCAAATGCCAGAGAGGGGAGTTTTCTCTGTTTCCCTTTGACATGTTTTCAGCCTTAAAATTTCATTTATGAGTGTGCTGTTTCCTGACGTACCTGGTGCCCTGAAGAATATAGTGCTTGTTGGCCTAGAACGCATCTAATATTGATTAACCAAAAATGCATTTGTGGAAACCAATTTTTGGTTTGGTTAATCAATCACAGATGAAACTGAAAGTAAATGTATTTTTAATCTCGGCAGTTAAATATTTAAATATGATATTTTCACTTTTGCTCAATAATGGCTGAAGCTGTGAAATACCTTCACCACACCGCCATAATCATCAAGGAAATTGAATCATTTTTGAAAAATAATTATAATGTGCTTTAATAATAATAAAAAAATCCTGAATTTGCATCTAGACTTGGTTTTGCCCAGTCGCATATCACACCACTGATTGCTGTATTTATATGCATCGCAGAGTATGGGCATTCTGTGGGAGACGAAGCCTTTTATAAAAAATACATTTAAAAAACATATTTATTTGTACTGCCTGATGACACGGAAGGCCGTCGTAGACAAACATAATCCACAAAGAAAGAGAATGGTCAGGAGAAAGAAAAAAGATTTAAGATTAAAAACGAATTGATAAAATATATTCAATCACCATAGCCTCAGACAGGAAATAACTATGCCTTGGTGGACAGTGATTGATAATAAAGATTGACATAGCCAACTTACAAATATCTCTAACACCCCAGTTTAGAAACTCGCCCAAAACTCACCTCTGGGCATGTCTGTAAGCCACATGTCACTCAGTCAACACACATGCCACTGGCTCATGAATGATAATTCAGGCTTAGCTGTCCACCAATATTTGTCCTAAAAGGCATACAGAGGATTTCATGTCAAGAAACATCCTCAACATTAATCGGTTTTTTTGGACCTCAAAAAAGCGGCTGTCCAGAAAAGCTAAATAATTGGGTAGCAGAAACGTTGTAAAATTGGTGAATAAAAATTCTGTTGCATGGTACCATTATGGCGGTGTTGGGGACATTACACATGTTTTTTCTAGAGTAAAGAGCTGAATATACTTTTTATACAATTACTCAGGCATTGTACAGATACTTACATCGCAGACACCAAACTGGCAGCAATGTTGTGGTTTCTATTCAAATCCAAGTTGATGAAACCCAAAGTGGATTTGAAGTGATGGCTTCTCATTTTGATGAGGTTCTACCTGCAGCGGGCAAGCAGGAATAAGCGGCATACTCTCTGTGAGTGCGTGTGTGCCTCTTATGCTTACACAGTTTGGACTTGAAGGGTCATTGAACAGCTTGTTCAAAGGAATGATAGTTTGCTGCTGGTGGGCGGTGGGGTCAGTCAGCACTCTCATTCTTAGTGTCAGGATCAAATCCTGACAGAGCTGGTGTCGACTGTGGCCCGCAGCAGGTAGCTCTGTGGGCTGGTTCAAAATTGGCTATAGTATCACCCGGCGCGGGACTGTTGTCAAGGCGAGCCCCATCTTACCATACAATACAACGGCAACTGCCAGCTGCATATGAAGTGTATTTCAAAAGTCTCAATGTCAACAGTCACTTTTAAAGCCTCTCCCAATGTTATATGCATGCTGAGAGCGTGATGGCAGTCATTTACTCCAGCGCAATGCTGTTCGTGTTACCATAGTTAACAGTACAATAGCACTCTCAGACTTGATCCGAAGGCCTAATGTATCTACTTCTGGTAGCTTTTAACTTACCGACCTGTATTCCATGAGCTTAAAGCCCTTCACAAGAAGGGCTACTTCAGAAGAATTATGGTTGCAGTTCAGGCAGAAGTAAGATTTGTGCTTGATTCTCAGTTACTAATAATAATTTGCATTATTAACAAGTTTCAACAACAGTTCTTGTAATATGCACTAACATAACTTTCCATGCAACTTTAATACATATGGCTGTATTCATGTAGAATTTTGTTAAGTGCAGGAATGTTTGATGCTGGGCTGTTTATGGATTTATATGTTGTGTTATCAGGCCTTTGAAGTGTGGTTGAAATATGGGGCTTTGACTATTTTATTGCTGTCTGATTTGACGGCTGCTTTATAGCAGATGTATTAGGGTGGGGTGTGGTGTGGTGTGGTGTGGTGCGGTGTGGTGCGGGAACCTTTTCTGCCCACAAAAAGAGAAAAAGGTAAATCATTTTTTAAGGTCTTATAAAAATCAGTTCAACTAGGGCTGTTGTTGTTATACTTCCAACCAAGTCATATAAAGTTGTACAAAGTCCTGCAAGTGTTAGCAATGTTACCAGAGGTGAAAGCGGCTGACACTCTGGAGGAAATGAATGTCGATGACACTGGCAGCGATGATCTGTCTTGGGTCTGTGGAAGTTATACTGAGGAGAGTGAGAGTGAGTCACAAATACCCAGGCAGGGGAAATAAGCCGTCATTCAGATATTGATACGGCAGTTCTGTTAACAGCTGATCCAGCTAGCGTTATGTCATCAACTTTGAGAGTATCCTTTATTAAATTTGAATGAAATAAATATTAGCCAACTGTGTTAATTTATATACGAACTTGGTGTCTTTGGACCATGGTGTATTTCTTGTCATAGACAAATGTACTGTCTCTGGCTGTTTAACCCTTTCAGTCCTAAGCCCAATATGATGAGGCTCCACTCAAATCCAAAGGGGTTTTTACTTTGGTTGAGAAAGTTGAGAAAATTTAGTAGGGTTTCAGTAGGGGCTCAAAACAATAGTATAGCAGTCCTTTTGATTTGATTGAAAAGGTTTAAGGTTGACTGTCATATCACACTTTTGGGACTGAAAGGGTTAAGGTAGCATGGGATTGTGGTCATTATTGTGTCAAGATATTAACTATCTAGTTTGTAGAGGCACTTCAGAGTCATTACTATCCAATTTATTGGGTTATTTTACTGATTGTTATTTTGCTCTCAATAACTCCACATTATTGGTATGGAGATTGCTATAAGTGATGAAAGTGGTTTGATTTCTCCTTATCCAAATGACACAAAGCTAGGATGTGTGGGTGAATAAGAGTCTTCCCTTTTGAATGCAAAGGTATCATCTGCGTCAATCTGCAAAGATTTTTATCTTAAAGAGGTGATTGTTGTTGTTGTTTTTTTTAACCTTGAGCGATGATGTGATTCATGGAATAGGATATTTCTATAAACTAAAAGTTTCCTCATTGGAACCCCCCCCCCCCGCCCCCTCTCCACCTGCCTTGTCCTTGCAGGGAAATGTCATGTCCTCTGAAGGCAATCTGGGAAGGGGAAATAAATAAAATCACATAATATAAGAGCATTTTTCTGCTCGCCTGCACAGTAGCAGTTGCAAGTAGGGGAAAAATAATGTTGGTGCTGAAAGGGCATAGCGGAAGAATTTGTTATGACAGAAGTGGTTTGAGTCTTTATATCATCTCCGCTGACGACCGGAATTACTCACGGCTCACGGCTCGGACGCGTCCGCGGGAACGCGGGGAACGCCGACCCTTCCAGCGCCCGCCTCTCCGTCCTCATAACGCTTAACCCGGAATTACCCAACCTGCAAATTGACCAGGGAAAATTTGTGTTTTCTAGATTCTTCCGAGTGCCACATAAAATTGGAACATTCTTTCTCACCATAAACCCCCCCCCCCCCCCCCGCCACTACACTCTCCCCCCGCGTTCACGGTTATTTTCCTCTTTGACGCGGAGGCTAACGTTTTCGATAGCCGGCTGGAGTCGGTCACGAGGCGCGGCGCTTCCTTCCCCCTGCCCTCCGTTCTTGAAAGGTTTTGTCGGAGGCCGCGCCCGCACCCCGGTTCCCGGCGACATTATTCTCCCCTTGATGTTTTATCATTAGCCGAGAAGTGTGTGGCCCCCCGCCGCGGCCCTTTGATGGACCACAGACAATAAAGCGACGGAGACAGCCAGCCAATTTCGCTCGCCACTGATGTCCCCCAGCGAGGGGCCCGCTCTCTGTCTGCAAGAGATGGGGAAATCATTCCCTGCCCTCCCCGTTCTCCCTCTCTCTCTCTCTCTCCCTCTCCATACTGGAAAAAAACCCGCAGTCGCCTCTCCGTTTTAGTTTTTTCCCCCCTTTCCTTGGGTTCTGTGTTTTCGCTTTCAGTGGAAGTCCAGCTCGCTGCCCAACTGTGCTGTAACTTCATAATTGAGCGTAGCGATATTTCAATGAATAAATGACGCAATGGCTCTGCCCATTAAGCCAATGCAAGTGTTTATATGAAAGGCATGGTTAAAAATGTTTTACATGATCTTAAATATGAATGTATACATATCATGTTAAGACAGTATCTTGAGCAATGATTTAAGGCAAAGGCCATTTGGAACAATTAGGGGCATACTCGTCCATTTTTGTAGTTTGTACACCATCTATAGAAGACTACAGTTGTTACTACAGTTACCATTGTGACCTCTCACTTGTCCTGTGATATTCTCGGGTTTCTTCCGGGCGTGTTTCATATGCTGCATCAGGACTGGGGCATATACAGTATGTGAGCAGAAACAATTCAGTATGGACGTGCTACACGTTCCCAGGAAATGGGAATCAGGGGACAGGAAAGAAAATAATAAGGGAGTGACCGATAATACAAGCTCGATCGATGAATGTGGGAATCCAGTGCCATAGCCGCAGTGATGGAGAACCGTGCTCGCGTGCATGAATGAAACACAACACCACTTCTCTGCAGTCGAGTATATTAGATGAGGTAATGATGGAAGACGAGCGCTGGGGTAAATACGAGCACTGGGGTAAGTCCCTTTGCAGGGCTATTCTCCCGTCACCATGGGTTCTCTAGCCTACTGTATGTACTGTGGCTTAGAAAATAAATTAGGCAGAAGGGAATAAACATACTTACCAGCTGAGTAAAATATCTGGTTTCTGGCGTAGCGCAGACTCATGTCATGTATCCCATAATGCAGTAGTGCCACAGTCATAGTGCAGCTCCTACCACCCCACCTCTTTCCCTTTCCCCCGCCTACCCATTCTGACTAATTTTATTTATAATTTATTCTTCATTTCTTTGTGTGTCATTTGTTTCTTTATTTTTTTTCCCCATCCAGATGCTCTAACCACTACCCCTATACCCACAACTACCACCACCACCACTACCTCCACCCTCCCCGACACTACCCAAGGTACGGTATGCTCTCCCGGGTCACCAACGCCATCGTCCACCGCCCCCGCCCCCGCCACACCTCCATCCCTCTGTCTCCATGTGCCCGAGAACTAACACGCATGTGTGTACCTGTGTGCATCTGTCCGTGTGCGTTTGAGTGCGTGGGAGAGATGGATAGAGTGAAAGAGAGAGAGAGAGAGAGTGTGGAAGGGGGGAAGTGAAGGAGACTGCAGGCAGTCCTTCCTGATAAGATCTTAAATGTGATAATGGGTAACCAAAAAACAAACAAAGGTGACCGGGGCTTAGACAGTCAGGATGGTACTCTGTGTTAAATAAGGCATTCCCATCCCAATCCCTGTTCCTGTTCACCTCTGTCAAACATCCGATGTCCCAAAATCCAGCTCCGTTCTCATGTCCTGTGACCTTATTGGGGTCTGGTGCAGTATTCAGTCCTGTCCGTGCAGTGTGTTTCAGTGCTGTTTCTTCTCAGCCGTGAAGACGGTTCTCTGTAGTTTTGCTCTCTCCCACATTGAGGGTTGGGACAGGGCCGGGTAGTTGTGTGTAGTCTTCATAGACGTTATGCAACCTCAATTGTTTCCTGTCTGTATTGCTGAATGCTATCTGGTGGCAGTGTGTGTTGTACACCCGGTTCCTGGGTGTCGCATTATTCCTTATGAAGACAACGTTTCTTTTCCTCACCTTGTGTTGTCCAGTTCAGGACATGATAACGCAGAGAACACGGGGCGTAAAAACACGATGAGTTAGTTTATATTGAATTTAATTTAATTTAATTTTTGTATTAATTGTTTGATTCCATTTATGTGTTGATTTTAGTTTACCTGTCAAATGCAAAACAAACGTATGCCTACTCGTTTTCCTCTCGATGATGGATCAATTAAAAGCGATCCACTATGTTTGTCGCCATACTGCTAGGCCCGGAATGCACATAGCACTGCTGTGCTTTTAATCAGGACCGTTCCCTCTGGCTGTAAAGAGTGCCTTGTGTGCACGTATTTAGTTTTCAGCTTTGGAGACTGTTCCGGAACTCCCCTACCGGAAAAATATTACCCTAAGATTCGCTCCCAGTGGATTCACTTCTGAAAGCCTTATATTAACCTCCAGTCAACTAGAGTTCAGTCATAATATCAGTAATAATACCACCGGCTTTCTTTTCATACACATTCTGACACATAATTTAGCACCAGAGGAAGGATACATCTCTGACAGGTGTTTCGTGTAGGCATGCTGTAATAAGCACAAATATATAAATAAGTGAGCACACACTTACATTAAGTTATGAATTTAGCAGACTTGTTATTGCAACAAAAAAAAAATTCTGTTGAATCGTGCGATCCTGTGCTCTGTATGGGGAGATTTCTCACTTTTCAAAGGAGAGAGGTTGAAATAGCAGTGAGGAAATGCATAGGACACAATTTTATAGCCGTGAATGGTAATAACGTTCCAATAATAATATTATTATTATTATCAGCAGCAGCAACCAGCATCCTATTTTAACGTATTCCTAGTTTAGACTAGAGGAAACAAGGTATTAATTATTATTTGGCTCAGTTAGGATGTTCTCAGCGGAATAAATAATTGAGAAAGAAGCCACTGGAAGCCTGATCAGTGTGAGTCCTAAGGTCCTTTCTTTTACAAGCGCCCGTATGATCGATTTGACACGGAGCCCCAATTAAAGCTCTGAACTCACACCAGCCCAGAGCAGAGCGGGAAGAGCGCTAAGCCTTTAAGCCCAGGTCTGGCTTCTAAAGGTGACTGCTGTAGCCTTTCTCAAGCACTCATTTGTATTCTCGTGCGTATTTTCTCCATACGAAGTGTATTTAGCATCTTCTGGGTTGGCAGATGTAAGTGCTGGCTCTCTTTTCAATCTGTGACAGTACGCGTGGCCGTTTCCGTCCTCCACATTTCGCCTTTACATTTTCTTCACGCGCTGAATATGTAAATGAGATTTAAGGACGGGTTATCCTGAGTTGTGTTCGCTGTGGAGAGATCAGAGGGCTGGCAGTCTTCAGCACTGTTGTGTATCTCTTTAGGAAAGGATCAAAGGATGCGATGGAAAAAAACTGCTTTTCCAAACTGATGCGTTTTGTCAAGAGAGAAACAGTAACTGACCGACTTGCTGTAGAATTTATTGTCTTGGATGTAGGAATATGTACAGGGAAGGCAGATGTACACGCTCCTTGACTTTGTTCGTGGATTTCCCGATGAAATCATACAGATCCACCCACTTCATTTTCATTTATCGGCATTCCATTTTTTGCCTTTTGCTTTTTGAGGGATATTTGAGTATAGTGTGTTTGCATGTCAGTATTATGTTTCTTAAGCATCTAATGCTTTTAGGTGGTGGATTCCATCTGGTCGCATATAGCTGATGGTAGATCATGGTTGTAGATCAGGGGGTGCCACATGAATTCATCAGTGGAAAGAGGGGTAGAGCCCACTTAAAAATGTAATACATTTTTGATAAACTGGCTGTAAGAGAAATGGAATAGGCTATGCTGCACTTAAAAAAAAAAAAAAAAAAAAATCTATTAAAGCACAGCACTGTGCTAAAGTGCTGGGCTGCTTCAAGAGGTGACATTTGGAGATGACTAAATTGCCATTTCGACTGCAAAGTAAATGGCTAAATGGAAGGGCCCTGTTCGGCCATAGCTGCAGCTGTGGACAGATGCCATTAATTCCTATTTGTGTTGCTTTTTGTTCAGCTAAACACAGCTCCATAATGGATGTTTATAGATATTTGCAAACGTGCTTTCTTGTTTTTTGTTTTTCCCCCCCTCCCCTCTCAGTACTTTTGAACGTTCTGTTAAAGACCCAGAAAGACTTTTACTTCTCTGGAAATAGTACAGGCAGGACTAGTTTATCTGTCTCTGGATCCAGGTTCAAGAGTGGGAAAGAAGGAAGGGAGAGCTCTTTACCCATTGGCTGGTGTGCTGGTCACATGATTCACAGCACAGGTGGGAAACTGGTGATGGGCCTGTAGCAAGCAACCAGGGGCTGCATGACTGAGGATTGTGGGAAATCAGATATTTGTTTATTTATTCTTGTATTTAATCACGTGCATGACTTGGATCTGCACACAAAATTGGCATCTCCAAACCTTCCAGCCCATGGAGGGCTTTAGGCTCCAGGGCCCTCTCCACACAAGTTAATATAGTCATTGAGTTACGGGGTATTTAAAGTGTTCATAGCTAGGCTAAACGTATACCCTGCGTTTTAAAACCCCAGATGTATAAGGTTTTTGCATATGATGATCCTAGCACACAATTTGTATAATTATGTACAGTATATATGTATACATTTATGCAAGAGATAAGCATGAAATGGATAATCGCATGTGCATACAAATCACTCGCATGCATATACAAATGTAATAATTACTAAAGCATAAGTATAAATGCAGAGTGGTGAATCACGGAGGCAGATACCCCGTAGCCTGGGAGACGATATTTGCCTACACAAATTAAGTGGATAAAAATGCCACCAAGAGGGTAATCAATGTGTTTACTACTGAAGTCCACTTAGCAGAGGGGTTTAAGGATGAAATAAAAACAGCCGGAATGTTTTATTATCATTTGAACGAAGCACAGGCGGAGATGGTAGAAGCAGAGGAATTCTGGTAGAATTTTTGGAAAAACCCAACCGCAATTTTCGTGTTTCTGATACGCCTGCATTCCCCTCGCCTAATCAGTTAATGAAGTTGTTGTAGTTCAAGCTCTTCTTTAATCACCCATTAAATATTTAAGACGGCATCCGATATGACTCCCCCCCTTGTCGAGGACCCGGCCCTAGGCCCCCCTGATGAGAGATTGACGTGGGATGGGTTAAGAAGGAATGCATTGTTAACCCCTCGCACACGCCATCGAGGTGGTAGTAAGAACGCCCGTAACCCTCCCTGCATATCTAGTGTGAAAAGGCCATGTCTGTTGTTAAACCGGGCTGGCTGCGGAGGAGGGGAGGTATGTCTGGCTGTATACAGTATGTGTACTTAATTTAAAATCCAATTTGAATGCTTCAGGCTTAGTGGTGGAGTCTTTCCTTTAGCTGTTCACTGAAGCAGGTGCTTTTGTGTGCCTCTGAGGTCAGTCCGGCTCAAGTATAGGGTTTCAGACTGATTTAATGCGAGACTTCTGTCCAGAATGTGTTTTTTCCGTCTCCCTACGTGATCCCTTGATCCCGCCGAGTCTCCCGCAGGAGCCTGCGGATTGCAGAACCGCTGGAGGAGCACTGAGCATGCTCAGTAGGCCCGCTCTCCTGGGCCTTTCGATCGTTTCATTACCAGGGGTGTTCTAGTCCTCGCTCTGCACCTCCTTGTAAAATTAAATAGCGCCTGGAACAGTGTTGGTGGGCCAAAAGGGGGCACACTTCCCCTCTAGGCCATAGGGAATCCAGTGCCCTACTAACGCAACGGTCGGGGAACTGATTCTGATGCTGTCCTGTGGACGATGCATTAAACTGGGATCCATAATCACTGCGACCTTTAAAGATCCCACGGTGCGTTCAGAAAGAGTGCGGTTGGTTAGCTCCGCCGTGCGACCGTAGCTCAGGAGGTAAGGGCGGTCGCCTGACAGTCGGAGGGTTTCCAGTTTTATCCCCCGCACTGGGTGTGTCTGAGTGTCCCTGAACAAGACACCCGAATGCTCCTGACGAGCTGGATGGTGCCTTGCCTGACAGCCTTTCGCCGTTGGTGTGTCAGTGTGTGTGTGAATGGATTATTTAGAAACATTATTTCTAAAGCACTTCTGGAAAAAAAAAAAGTGCTTTTTAAAATTTACCGTTTATGCTTGTAAAATTTGGACGGAACTACTTCTCTACATTTGGCTACCAATTGTCTCTGTATTGTCTCCATAATCTACCGTACCCCTAATGCAGTTTGACCGCTGGATCATCACTGCAGAAATAGGACTAAGCTCCTGGTTGTCCTAACTAGACAATTAACGGTGAATAAATAGGTGAATTAGAAATATACACCTGAACCGCTCTGTGGGCTTTTAGTGAATGAAATTGAAATTATGCTCAAATGTGGTATTCCAGTACGGTGAAGCAACTGCGGGTAGTTTCATTTCATTGATGCGAGTGTCAGGGAAAATGTGTGGCATTTGCCTTTTTAAATTTTTTATTATTTAAAAATATTTTTTTTATCTTTTTATCTCCAGGGAACCCTTGAACTAGAAGAAATACGATTAACATCTCTTTATCTCTTTTCCTGACATCTCCCTTTATAAATGTTTCGGTGCATCATATTCATCAATTTTATTGTTGAAGTTGGAAATTAGACTTTTTTGCTAATGCTTTACATAAATGCTGCAGAGGCCGTTAATTGCTACCAGTTATTTCAATCAGACACCTGTGCTGCATGTAATCACTTACTTTTCTATGGCTTTTTTGATTCACCCCCCACCCCCCCGTCGAATGTTGAGGTATAACGTCCTACAGAGTTCGAAACTTGTACATAATTATTTTCCTAAGCGGAAAAAGTCTGACGCAAACTCAATAATGCTCTCCGTGTGGGACCTAGTACCCTTCCTTCTCCTCACCTCAAAGACACAGAGAAAATTAAACATCCTGCAGTCCCCCAGCAGACCCATGACAAACATTGATCAAAGTGGGTAAAGGGTACCTGAATCATCAACAGAGAAAGGCTCAGATTAGAACCGTGATCCGATCTCAACCGCAGTGTCATAGGACATACCAGGCTGTCACTCATTTTTTAACACTGTATATGCGTTTGGGCACTTTGACAGTAACTAACGTTTTTAACTGCAGGATATTTGTGTGATAAAGTCGAATACAGCTAAATAATAGAGACATATATATGCTTTTATAACCCTCATCAATAAAAAACTGTCTATATTATGTTGCTGTTTTACCTCTCGAATATCCTGCATTTGTAATGTCAGTTGCCATGGACATTTATGTATGTATTTGTAAATTAAGGTTTCTCCCCTATCAGCAATTTGCATCTTCACAATACTGTACTACTCCCCACACAGTACTACAGGAGCAAGCTATCGCCAGTCCAAGGAGGAGCCAGACACATACGACTCTAAACTAGTTAAGTCTGTCAGGGAAAATACAAGAGGATTACGCAATAGCAAGATGCACAATGTGGGGAAAATAACAAGACTGCAATGAAAAAAAAAAAAAAAAAAGACTGTAGACTAACAAAATCCAATCTAACTGACAAAATTGGCAGGGTTCAAACCTCTCAAACCTCTTTTTCATGTTGAGTGCCGTGTTATTTACTCTAAGCATAGGCAATTAGTTTAGAGACCATTTGGAGGGGAGGTATATCACTTACTGAAGCTAGCTAGCGCTCCATACTCATATTGATGCGGGCCCGTGAGAGGAATCAGCCTGTCAATGCCCAGCACGGGGCCGTAGCCAGAGTTATGGCCGTACACGACGCCATCCGTCACGGCTTCCTCAGGGTGATGCCAGGTTCCGTCACTGCACGCCGAGTTCACACCAGGTTATATCGGGTCGCGAAAACCTATGCCCTGACACAACAGCCAGCTTTCTTTTTTTTTTTTTTTTTTTTACAAATTGGTGGACGTCCAATTCCTACCTCAATTTGTCACGTCCGATTGTCACGTCCGATTGCTCACGGAGCGAGCTGACTGCACCGCACACGCAGGTATCGGACCTCAGCGCAGAACTATTGCTTTGATTCCACCAACCACCTGTTTCTGCCTCCGCACCACCGGCCCATTTTCACAGAGTGGAGTCAGAGGAGGCCCACTCGGCTGCAGCTGGCGAACGCACCTTCAGCTTTTTAACCGCCGTGGTCGATACTTTCCGTTCTGCAGCCCATCAGTCATTTTTGTGTCTAAATTTTTTCTTTTAATTTAATCAAGTGTCTGCCAAATTGAAAATAAAGTTTTACTCCGGACTTATTGAAATGCAAAATAAATATCCACAATCCCAAACATTGGAAAGGCTATGAATTAATGAATGCAAAACAGAGATCTAAACGGTTATTGGCATTCATGACTTCATCATTCAGTGGCTCAATCAATCTTTAAGGGTGCTTGTGATTTGCAAAACTTGCTACATGAATACTTGATTGTGTCCCAAAGTGCTGATTGCCATCATTCGGCGTGGCACTACAATCTCCTCGCCCAAACACACTTGTGAGCTCAGGTCTGGCTCAAGAGCTGCTGGAGCAATATTTGGAAATAATATTCCTGTTTATTTACTTTTTGTAAATTTCAGAAACGGTCTGTGGTTACAATGTATCACTTTGATTTTTTTATTAATTTTTTGTTGCTGGATGTGAGGTAAATTAATTCCAGCATAACACATCCAATGGATATAGGGGACCCTCAGGGGGTCAGTCGTGTTACGCCCTGTGAGTGGCGGGTTGTGTGATGCTGTCGGTTGAGGTCCTCACACAATGTGATTGGTCAGGTCAATGCTGGCCCCTGCCCTTTCATGGCATTGTGGGAACTTGGCAGGTTTAATGTTAAATGCATTGTACTAAAGCCAGCAGTGGCCACTCACAGACCACAGGGACTCTGTTTGAAATAAGGGCTTGACTACTTAATTACTGAGTCCTTGATTGGAACGAGTAGGCGTACTTCAACTCCTTTCTTCTCCTACTGTAGGTCTCAATCAACTGTTGGTTGAACGACATCTAATAACATGCATAAGTCCATAGGACTAGAAGTGGATCAAACTCTATATTATTGTTTTAATAATAATAATATTACAGGTAATAGATCAATTGTGTTTTCAGATCTGCTGAGGGATTTCCTGAATGAGAGCGAAAGCCTTATAGTCCAGAAAAGATAGCAAAGACGTGACTTTCACTGAAGCCAGGGCACAGCATTGACACGGCACTCTACAGAGGCAAATCAGCCAATGACAGTTTGAATTTAGGGTCCATATTTTCTCCTTCTCCCAAGGTAAACTGTCTCGTCTGGCTTATGTGTATTTATTTCTTTTTTCTTGTTCTATTTTTTTATTTTTGCGTGTCCTCTTCCTCCCTGCTCTCTCCAGCCTTTATCTTCATCCCGCAGCGCTCTCTTTTAAACGCCCGCCTCTCGTCTTTCACCTGCTCTGTTTGTTTTTGTTTTTCCTCCCCCTTCCCGCTCTTTGGCACGCCGTTCTCCCGTCTCCCCCCTCGCGCTCAGACGCCCGTGCGGCGGGTGTCTCTCCCTCCCTCCCTCGCTGGCACACGGTGCCCGCTGGTCTCAGGGTTTCGGGCTCCGCGTTCGCCGAACTGCCGCTCCGCGCCACACCGCGCGTCACGGCAACGCGCCCGCAGGTCGTCTGACTGTTCGAATGCGGGGGGGTGTCTGTTTGCCGTTTGTCCTCCATTTCAGTAGCCCACTGAATCAAATGCATTTCTTTTCTTATTCACTTGTTTGTTTTGTATTAACGCATTAGCCTATTTGCATGTTTATTTGTTTGTTGTTAACACATTATGGGTATGGTGATTGCATATTGGTTATCGGTTGCACATTTGATATTTAGTTGGACGGAGGCAAAAGAACCTGTGATTCACTATTCACAATAAACTTGCAATGCCATGAGGTAAATTTGGCATAAACAGCAAGAAGTGTTTTGCATGCTGGAAAAAAAATGTGTTGGCCATGTTTACTTTTTATGTTTTGTTTTTTTCCCCCCTCTGTGTAGTTATTGTAATGACTGAGCGCATAACTGTTTTGTTTTTTTTCCTTTTTTCTATCATGGGGTGGACATGAAACAGTGGATTATGATTTATGCAGAGCGTGCATTTTTGCTATAATTGAGCCTTGTTTCAGTTCACCGCTTTTCTAAATACCATGTCATAAGGGCGATGTTAACCTGATCGGAAAACGTCTGCCCAGCTAAGATGTATCTCCCTGCATTACAGTAATCTGCAGAATAATCTATTACAATTTCCACTGTTCAAATATTAAACTTAGTTTAAGGGAAAGAACGTCTGGGGGGGGAAAGGAAAGATGAATTGACTTGTCCGGTGCGGCGCAAATTGATTAAAATGAGTTTCCGCTGGAGTGCCACATGATCTCACCCTGCTACGTAATGGCAGCCGGCTGACTGCCGTGTGGGCCTGTTCTTTCTTCTTGGCTTTAAGATACAGTAGCAGTCAAAATTCTGTCCTTTTCTGCTTTTTCCTATTCATGTTTCATTAAATCTGTTTGACCACATACGAATGGTTTCATTACAATGTGCAGATTCTCAGCTTTATTAAAGGGTAGTTGTGTATATATGGTTTCACCATGTTGTAATTACAGTATAATGTAGTAATTACAGTATAATTACAGTTGTATGTTGGGCAGCACGGTGGTGCTGTGGGTACCCTGGGTGGGTACTCTGGTTTCCTCCCGCAGTAGAAAGACCCAGGCAGAATAGAGACTAAATTGGCCGTAAGTACTGTGTGAATGGTGTGCGTGCCCTGAGATCAATTCGGGACCTGTCCAGGGTCTATTTTTTCCTTTTGCCCAATGCATGCTGGGATAGGCTCCTGCTGCTGGCATAGCCTCTTGAACAGGAATATGCAGGTTAGAAAATGGATAGATGAATTGATTGATGGATGGTATTTTCCACAATTAAGGGCCTTGAAGGCAATGATACACTCTCCTCCTGCTAATGTATACAGGTTTTGGATACAGAACTGTTGCTTGTGTTAATTTTCAGTTAATTTTCCTGGGAAATTAACTGAATAATTACTGCTACTTATTGGCTTCGCACCTAACTCCCAAGTAAAGGGAGGGTGGAAAACAAGTCCCTGCTGCATATATTCTGAAGCAGCTGTATCAGTGAAGGTAGCTGACTCCATTGACTGTAAGTACTTTTGAGGATCTATGTGTCCGGCTGAGCTCTCCTGGTCTGATGGAGAAGTCCCTACGATTAGATGGGCTTCTGGTTTTGACCAGCCATTCCGGGAAAAAAATGAGAATGAAAAAAGCTCATCACAATAACTCAGGATCCTCCTGCGCCTATTTTATGGTTTTAGTCCAAACTCAGAACTGACCTGGCAAGCTTAATCCGTAAGCTTGTCAACTCCTTGATATGAAACCAGCATCAAAATCATACAAAATGGCAGGAAGGGCCTTGGAAAGACAGCAGCGTCACCACTTTCAGCGAAAATTATACGCTTCATCATTCTGTTACCTCAGGGACCCTTTCCACAGAGCAGGGCGTTTAGAGCTGAATTCAGCACCCTGTACAGTGTATAGGAGTGCAGTGTTTCTACTGGTCTGTGCAGAGAGGATGCTTGAGTCAGAGTATATCAATGCAAGCAGCACACTCTCCCAAGTCTCCTTTTTTTCCCCTTACTTTGCTCTGTTTCGGTAAATGCGAGACCTGCTTTTTTATGCTACCGAAGCGCGTGTTGTGTTTAGCTTTTATTAGCGCAGTGTGACACATTCGCTTTCCGGGAGATTTTTTTTTTTCTTTTTTTTTTTTTTTTCTTCTCCTTTAAGGTCTTTTCCCCTCTTCGTTTTGTAGCCTAGCAACAGGCAAAGGTTCCAGGCGTAAGTGGAATTCTCGGCTGAGGACAGAAAATGCCACGGCAGAACCGGGAGCGGCGGAGGGCAACCCCGACATCCCGGCAACAAAGCCGCCCCCATTTCCCCATTCCGCTTCATTCCGTTGTTGTCAGAAGAAAATCATTTTAACAGCTGAGGGTAGTTCTTTGTTGATACAGGGTAGTCGTCTTGTGTGTGCGTGTGTGTGGGTCTTTGCTTGTTTGTCTTCTTCCTGCAGAACTGAAGCAGTATTGCTTGGAAGAATATGAATCATATAAGGTCTAAAGCAATAGTAAATAATATAAATTGAAATATATCAAAACCTAATCCCCATGTCAGCGTCTCTGTATGCAGGGTGTGCTGCTTGAAAGATTCACATATGGGGTGTAAACATTGCTTTTCCTATCTCAGCTGGCACGTCCTATATTCAGCACAACGGTCTGGAGGGGAAAAGCAGGGGTATGCCTAAAGGCCAGCTTATAGTCCAGTAACAGAGTGTGGCTCAACTGAAACTGCAGAATGTTCTTTGGCGTTCTATTGTAGCCTAATGTAGACTGTGGTCATTGTCCTTAGCAAAAAGATATAAACACCAGAGTGGCCAACTCTCACGGTTTTGGCCTGATCTCATCTGGCTCCGTCTCATTGTGATTTTTTACATAGTGGGCAATGTATCTCATGTTAAAAATGTGATTTATTTTGGAGGGGAGCATTTAATCTCACGCCAAGACAGCCCTGAAAGTTGGCAACTTCGAAACGCACTCCAGCCGCCCGGAGTGTAAACCAAATTTGGCTGCGACCAGTGACATGCATTGTACAGTACGTTGCATTTCCACTGTGTGATCCTCTTGCAGCTATCACCAGTCTTTCTATCGGTCCAGGGCCAGGGCCTCACTATCAGCTTTGGCTAAAGAAGCTAAATCTCCCTAGCGGTGCTCACTTTCTCAGTTTCATGACACAAACCGTCAATTCGTCAGCACTCATTCGCTGCCTGAAGCGTCAGCTGAACGGAAAGTGTATTTCGGGTCGCGGTGCCATCCTTCAGTCTGCATTTGTTTATTTTTGGAAATCTCTGTCTGTTATAACGGACAGCATTCTCAGCGAGATGGTCGAGCAGGCCACCGATGCCCCAGCCTGCAGGAGCCTCTGTCCATCTGGTGATGTGACAACGCTGGAAATGAGACGCCTGTCAACACGTCAAGCCGCGCCGGTTAAGTTGTGCGCAAAAGTGAATAATTGTACCGGGGAGATAATGACCCTGGCACCTTTCCTACTGAGAAGGGTTTGCTGGCTGACTTCTGTCCTCAGACAGTCCAGGCACAATCAACTGGCATCAAGTTAAGTGGCCTATATTATATACTCACAAAAATGTGTGTACTTAACTGTGTACGATAAATTCATACTAAAGACTGCACCTGCATGCAGATACAGAACTTACACACACAGACACACACACACACACACACACACACACACACTTTTTCAGTTAGCCCCATGGTGCTTCCATTAAATATCACTGCCCATGGTCATTTCTAGAATATTCTTCCGTGGGCTGCCCACTGCTGCCCACTGCAGTCCACAGCCCTGGAAGAGCCACTGAGACGGTGCACAGCAGACACTTTCCCGTAATAGAAGCCATTTGTCTTTCTCTTACAAGAGCTTCGCCCCGGCACCAGCATCTCTCTCTGCATGCTGCCATCTATCCCTCTCTCCCTCTCTCTCTCTCTTCTTCTGTGACTCAATGTGTGGCTGGCCCTCATTTTGTGTTTTCAGACGTAAATGGTTGTTGCGGGGGGGATGCTTTTTTACAATCGCACAAAAAAGCTGTCTCATTTGCACGGCCAAATAATGGGCCCTTAACAAACATGTAAACACGCACTGTGGTAAATGCTTTATGGCGCATTAGCAGCAATTAAAGCGCAGAGAATGAAGAGCGTGTCAGGGGAGAGAGGGAAGGGTGCGTTCAGCAGACACGGATGTAAACACAGGCAGCTCGGTGCCATTTCCCCCTGGTATGGGCTGGTTGTTTCAGCTCCAGATTTCTTAGTAAAACACACACACGCACACACACACAAACAAACTGTCAAAGGCTGTTTATGTGCATGTGGATATTATTGAATGCAGACTTTGATGTAAAGCCTTCTGTACTATCTTGCTGATGTGTACTTACAATGTTTTTCAGCTTGTTAAACGAGTCTTACCATCCATTCAAACACACGTGCGTGCGCACACACTCACACTCACACTCACACATACACACACACACACACACACACACACACATCCACGTTTCCCCACACTCGGTCCAGTAAATATAGCATTTAGGAGCTACTCCTAAGACCCGGTCCTGACCAGGCCGCAGGCGGTCTGACAGAATGGCCATACAGTAACCATGATAAACAGTCATTCGGGACAATAAAGGGAGATTTGAAGTTAACTCTATTAGTTACTGTCCCACCATTCCTCTTCGACATTAGATCAATTTGTCTGTGCTGTTTTATATCTAAGACAAACCGTTGGGCCCTTGTAAAGTCTGTAGACGCATTGTGCATTATTAAAAACCCAGAAGGCTTCTGCAAAAACACTGAGTCTGTAATCTCGAGGAAACTGGACTGGAGGCAAGATATCAGGACCCCTTGGGTGCGAAGTGTGATCCCACACTAACCGTGCTGCATTCAGAAGACTCTCTGAATTATTACAGCATTACTCCTCAAAGCACATTATTGATCCAGATATGAGGAAATATTTGAAACATTAATTTTCTTCTGAGATGCTAAGGAAGGTTAAGGCACACATATTTTCCACAGTTCTAGCTGTTCAATTCATTTTCAGACTCTTATTTTGTAATTTAGCTACTCTCAGCAATCTTTTTATTGCCATCGTTTTTGCTCCCTGTATATTTTCTTCCCTGTGACATTGTGCTTCATTATAATTGCAGTGCATTATTACCAGCCATTATTTACCCTTCAAATTAACATTTCCAGATTGTAGTTGAAGGCCAGAAGAGAAAGGGGCTTCCACACAGCGTCTGAAGAACTAATGCTGAAGTAATAGCTCATTGTGATTTTTTTACCATTAAGTGTGTGTCCTTCAACAACTGATAGCACTTATTATAGTGACTCAGGTTGGTCTCTGGGTGTAAAGCAATGTAAAATAGTTCTAGAATGACAAAGAAAGATTGACTACACAAGGCAAGGTTTTCCCTCAATAGTGTAGTCATTTTGCGGTTGAAGGGCTTTGAGATTGTTTTATTTGTGACCCATTCCATCATAATCAGTCGCAAGTTGCGACGGCCAAATCGATGTTTATGTAAAAATTCTCATTTTTGGCTGTTTTAGACTTTCATATTCATTTGGTAGAACTTCTGTTTTTACGGCTGTCTGCAATTCCAGAAAGTGCTTAACGATATAAAACATTTAAACAACAAAACTTGTGAATCAGGTGTGCTAAAGTATGTACTGTAGACACATTTACATTTCTTGTATTTAGCAGAAACTCTTACCTAAAGTGACCTACAGAGCTTGCATTGTTTACATATAATCCATTTATATGGCAGTTTATTTACTGAAGCGATTCAGGTTAAGTACCTTGTTCAAGCGTACAGCAGCACTGCTTCACCTGGGAATCAGACCTGCAAAGTCAGTTCCCCTACCCACAATCCTTCTCTTCCATAACAACATTATAGTACTGGATCTGGCCCAAAAGCAGGGTGAAATGATGATAAAACTATGATGTACTGATGATGAGATTCCAAAAAGGATTTTCTTATCTGAATCCCTGACTCTGATCAACTGTTGTATTATATGTTAAATGCACACACAGTCACTCTCTAGGGCTTTGCTTGTTAGAGCCTTGCTTTTTTATTAGTATTTCTAAGCCTGAATCACACCTCATTGTTTAGGGGTGTGGCCTGTAGCGTAGTGGTTAAGGTACATGACTGGGACACGCAGGGTCGGTGGTTCTAATCCCGGTGTTGCCACAATAAGATCCGTACAGCCATTGGGCCCTTCAGCAAGGCCCTTAACCCTGCATTGCTCCTGGGGAGGATTGTCTCCTGTTTATTCTAATCGACTGTATGTCGCTCTGGACAAGAGTGTCTGCCAAATGCCAGTAATGTAATGTAATGTAGCTGATATCCATGTGTGACCATGGTTCTGGTTCTTGTTCACTGGCACATCCAGTGCGTCTTTACCGCATGTCTGTGTGCCTGCGTGCTCTTTCTCTTTTTCGACAACAGTCGTGTTTTAACACCTCTGTGATCAGCAGAGGTATACCTGTCCTCTGTGGCCGTGTCGTTTATTGTGGCTGCAGAACATGCCCTCACAAAGTCACGTCTCGGTCAAAAGTGCCAACTATTCTTCTGACTCCCCGAAGCCGCCTTCCTGTATTGCCGGAAAACCGATAAGATGTTTTCCTCAAGGCAGGTCAATCCTTTATGCTCCTTGTTCATTGTCAGTGACTTTGGAGAGCAGACATATTTTTCTCCTCCTACACCTAGGACACATCAATCTTCTAAAAGAGGGTAAAGATTATTTCAAGCAACACATTAAAATGTCTGACTTACTCGGATTGCCCCAAATAGCTACTGCGTTCGGCTATTTTCACTCCTGTCTCTCATCTGTACTTCTTCCTGTGGATTTGACACTGGGGTAGATGTGAATTTGCCAAGCCTTTGCTATTAACACAGTGCTGGTGAATATGCCATATCAATGTGTTATTGCAGCTGTGGACACTACAGATATAGACTTAAAGACAATATTAAGACTTAAAGTAAAAGTAAACCCTCATAAAATACATTTGTTTTCTTCAGAGAATTGCCTTTGGTTTCCTTTGAGGGTATAAGGTATTCATTTTTATGAAAAGAATCCTAGCTTATCTAAATACAGTGAGTTGCTTGATATTGGATTATGTGATGACCATAAACTTTGTGCAATCTCGGAACATAAGAACATAAAAACAGCATATTGCGTTCTATCATTACACGGCCTATCTGCAGAATGGAGTATTTGCCTGGTGTTACCAGTTTACTATTTGTTATTGCTATGTTCTTCTCTTTTGAACCTACCAGGTTGCTTGATATTGGATTAGTCAGTGATCATGTATGAATGATTGATGGTCAGAAAATTAATGGCATATCCATTTTGAGGTTTGATTTGTTGTTAGAAATATTATTTATGTTCTTCAGTGTTCTCCAAATGGAAAATTGGACGTGACATTTAATTGGTTGTTTCTTGCCTGACATTTTTGATTCGCCTAAATTCTTCACTGACCACATTCATTGAAAATATAATGTTTCATACAGTAGGCATACAAAAAAAAAAAAATAGAAGCATTTTTAATCACTTGGTTAGGCTGATAAGGAACGGTGCATTGCGCATGAAATAGTGTTTGTATAGACATCACAGAACAGGTGAAAGGGGACCGCAGGCTCTGCAGGACACAGAAGGTCTGGGGAAACGTATCGCAGCCGCAGTAATGTGTAACTCCTCTCGCGACCGTGAGCGCGTCAGCCCCGGGGCAGCCTCTGTGATTCCCCTCTTTGTGTCTGTGGTTTTATAAATCAAAATGGAGGCCAGTCCCTTTTGACACACGCCCCAATCGCTAATTCCTAATTAGGAGATTAAAAGATCTCATCAAGAGATTCCCGGCTTCTCCCTGATTGTTGGGTTGCTTTGAGGGCCTTTTGAAATGAGACTCCTCCGCCACAGGGGCTGACATGTTTTCTTGTAAAATTGATCACACTTTGGTTGTGGGGTAGCGTGCTTTTTCATGTGCATGCCTCTGGGTCGCGGTGTTCCAGCCATCGTGGTGCTATTTCTGCTTCAGAACATTGCTGGGGGAGGCAGAAAAAATGCATTTGACCACCCGGTATTAAAGCTCGTAGGTTATTTGAAAATGAAACTTTATTGATAAAGTACTATTCACGCATGTTGCTCAAAGGTGGAAATGTACTCTTTGAAACTGCCTGGTTGCAATCGATATAAAGGACGAGGATTTGTGGAGAATAACGGTGTTTGGCTGAGCGCCGTACACAGCAGTGTTCTCATTCTGGGTTCGTCCCTAACCTCGTCCCAGATTCTCGCCCATCCAAGTCTTTTGAGATCATTTGGCTCCGTTCGTTGAAAGGAGCTGCCTCCTCCTCTCATTTGACTTTTTGTCTCATAATGCTTTTTGTCTCTCCAATTCAATAATGTCAGATTGGATCTGGTTAATTATTCATTCCATCCCACTGAAGTGGTATGTCTGACTATTGTGTTTCAGTATTAACCGAGAAGAAATGGCTCAAATTTCTAGAAAGGGGTTTCATATTGGTCAGGTATTGCTAATCTTTTTAGAATCAACATCTAATATATGTTGAACTTATATCATTAAAATGTAAATATGTTTGTTTTTTTGTTATAGTATTAATCAGTTACTGTGTATGAGGGATTTAGCGAGTATTCATATAAAATTGTGTTCATATATACGATGATTTAACCGGTATTGTGACTTTGAGGTCCTGAAGTTAGAAGTAATAGTTGCACTGTTGCAGTTATAGTTTGGCGCAACACTGAAAGATGACAATACTGTCTCTGTCGCACTTGTTTTTACTCACTTTCTGTGTTCTTGCTGCATGCTCTCATTCTCCAGATTGCACTGTATCCTACTCTTTACTGTCTCCAGTAGGAGACATACTATGGAAGGACATACTATGTTGGGAATCCTAATTTATTTTTGTACTGTGCATGTATTTTCATTATTAAAAGCATCTGAAAATATAGACAAAAATATAGTTTTTGTGAGGTTTACTTACAGAGCTCAGATGTGACTCAGCTCTCAACCATCACCTAAAAGATCCTGGTGGTTCATTCCGGAACATTCATTACTTGCATGACCTTCATCACATACAGTAAAAACCAAGTTCTGTTTCTTACACCCTCCCAACTGACTACTGGTATAAAACATTTTTTATTTTGTCAGGGCCCAACTGGGTAATCACTCCACTGCCTACCCAACAGCACAGTGAGAGCCATTGAACTGTTAATGGTCCTAGTATATCAGGGCATTATTATAAAATCATATTCAACAGCAGCAGATCCATCTATACACCAGAGTACTGGTTATTCCACCCAGTCCAGAGCAAAGACTGCAACCTGTTGGCTCATATATGCCACTTCCAACTGTTCCCAAACAGACCTGGGCCAGTTATGTAATTGTTTTAGATTCAAATAATGTCCTGTGGTTGACTGATCTTGCCTCGTGCAATTGAGCCAAGAGGACAGGACACCAGACAAGCTCAGTAAAGTGTAGAAAATTGAGTCCTAAACAATTACAGTCATTTTCTCCGGTGTGTTCTCGAGGTCTGTCTCCCGAGGTGTTGAAACCCTTCACATGTTCAAAACCCACATGTGAATCCACAACATGTGGTGAACTGTAAAATAACCCCATTTACACGAGGAGAGCGGAAAAGGGAAACATTCTATTTCAAGTCACATGTCGAATTGTGATTTTCGCATGTGAACTGGCAAATTGTAAAAAGAAAATGTATGCTCAATTGTGTTAAGACAAAATGGTAACATCCGGGATTGTTAGCAGGACATTTTTTTAATGTGATATTACCTTAAGAATTTCCTCTGTGACTTGACAGAATTCGTTTGGAGCAATAATTATAAGATTGTCGAAGGCACATTCTCCTCACAACATCATCTCAAGGCCAAACAGACATAAAGCCGGAATGTTCCCTATCATTCATGAAACATTCATATGAGCTCGGTACGCCACAGAGTTGGAGAAATTGTGGCACATCTAATGGTGCCATACACGCTCTCCTGTGAATGCACCTCTCTGTTTGATATGGCCTCTTGTGGAGCTGTCTAATTAGGCCTCATCAGTATATATTACAGTGAAAGTGTCCTGACTCCTCATTACCACACAGGGGACTGACACACTGACAGTCCTGAGGGCCCACAGACAGTGGGAGTTCACATGCACTATCACATACACGCGTACGCACGCTCACATACACGTGCACTCACACACGCATGATCACACACACACACACGCATGCGCATGCACATATACACACATACGCACACACACGCTCACATACACACCCACACGTCCATACACATACACATACACATGCACATACATACACACGTATGCACGTTAACATATTCACACACACACACACACACACACACACACACTCTTACACACAAACACACACACACTCATACACACAAACACACACATACACACACTTACACACACCCCTGCACACACACACCCACCGCACATACACACACATGCACACACACACACACACACACATTGATATGCTGAATTTTGAGTGTATATAATACATATTTTCTCGATGTAATTTTTTGTCATTACCTGTTATTCACAGATCAATAATTAGTCTCCGGATTTCACACCATGGCAGCCCAACAGTTGTGCTGCAGTCGAGTGTTCTCTGCGACGTCGGAAGGAGTGTGGGAGAAGAAAAATGATAATAGGCTAGACAAATACGATTTTAATTGTCCACCAGGGGGATAGCATCTGATGCTGCATGTGCTTTCGTTTGAGAGTTATTAGAACTTGGCAACAGAAAAATGCCCAAGTCCAGAGTGATAAAAACAACAGGCTTCTTATCCTGAGGAAGAAAAGTAATTGACTTTGAGAGCGAGATAAAGTGTAGCCAGGGGCCACCTCCACCTCGCTCCCAGAACACGAGGCAAAACCAACACATCTCCATCACTCATCAAAGCGCAGACCAATAAAGGGAAAAGATGAGAAAATTCTAAACCCTTCTTTTAGCACCAATCAGTCAAAAATAATGAAATCCATGTTTCAGACCTGCTCTGCATGGTCTTCGCCAGAATGTGTTTGTTTGGGGCTTCCTTCACGGCCCTGCCAGGATGACTCCCAGGAAAACCAACCAGAACCCAGTGTATGGACTTGAGAGGGAGACGGAGAGATGCTGGCAACCGGGCTGTTCCCAGATCAGGCACAGTCATGCCTCCAGCACGTTCTCCGGGCTTTAAAGGACTGATCTGAGATCTGCCCGGGGGCTGGAGTAAATCAATGCACAAGTTGCGTAAGTGAAGATAGACAGAGGGCGGTTGTGTTTCTGCGCCTAGGCCTAGTGTAACCCCAATGTCTGCCCTTTTTTTTCCAGAGTAAAAAAGGGGCAAGGAATAATGAATTCAGCTGAATAAAAATTGAGACTTTACCTTTGATAGACTCAGGAAGATGTTGGACACACTGGAGCTGTAAATTGTCCTTCTGACTGTTCTGTTGGATCATCACACTGTTAAAACTGTTTGTTGTTCATTTTTTAATCAGAAAAGTGTCTGTTTGCCACAGCTTGGCTCAGGTGCGACCAGATGAGGCTCTCTGATCCGGCCAGATTGCTGCACAAGATGTCTCTGTCAGCCTTCAACTGTACAAGAAATGGTCATGAATTCCATCAGGGAAACCGAATTTGAGCCAGCCGGAATAGCAACACTCAGAGTGTGCGTGTGTGCGTGTGTACGTGCTAGTTTGTATGTGTGTGCACATGCGTGCGCAGATACCCCCTTCATGTTCAGAAATACCTCTGTTGATCCTCCACGTTGTCATGCTGGCCATGTTGAGCTTTGTGCTCTAATGTTTTTCCTCAATCCTTGTCTGCCCTGAATGGTCTTATCTGGAACAGCAAATCGAATGTCACAAGTGTTTCTGCCTCTTCAGTCCATATTGTTCCAAGATGGCAAGGGGCATGTTTTTCAGTGTCTAATGTCACTTTTCCTCTGGTTCTCTGAGCAGAACATTTATTTAAAGATTCTATCCATAATACCATACAATAGCCGTTTGAATCTAGAGAAGTGAAAGTTTCCCCAGACACACACAAGCGGGCAGATAGACCTGTTGTTTTGGAACAGTGCTAAATGGCTAGAACAATCTTCAATTGTATGGAAACCCTGTCTCTACCCTACTTTTTTTTCTTTTTTTTTTTTTTTTTCCTGTAATTTATTGTAGGTTGTAGTTTCTAGCTAGTTAATCATACGAGCTATCAGCCATTAGCATACAGGCCCAAGACCAAGGAATATGCTTACAGGCATGGTGTGGCTGCCCCACTTTCTCCTTTCAAGGAAAAGAGCTGCTGTTGGCGGCAACAATAATATTGAAATGGAACGTCCAGCGTCATCAGCCCCTGTTCCCATGAAGGTGACGTGTCTCCCGATAGTTAGGAATGCACTGTGCATGATGGCAGTAATCAAAATGTTACCTTCTCTGATTCTTCTCCGCGCTTTTCATCCTGTGGAACAGATGGGGGCCATTATCTGTCACCTCCATCTGAGAAAGGGCTCTCTAACCGAGAGAACAAACTCCAACTTGGAAGCCTTGGAGTGTCACTGCCTCTCTAGCTGAGAAAATCTATGTATCCCATGGACAGGGAGCCTTCTCCATTAACTCACTGCTTCAAGCATATCAGGCTGGTTTTTGGTGGACCTGGCCTTAAGCATCGACAGTCTGAGTGCACCACTCTCAGAAGCTCCAGGAGTTGTGTTCCTGTGCCACTGTGCTTTAAAGTTTTAGCTGAACCAGAGGATATTATTAGTTTGTCTGTGTCGAAGATGATTGGGCCTTATAGCAGCTGTGGTGGTAGCACTGCCTATCAGATTTCTTTGACGTCTTGACGACCGACCCTTCCCCATTTGTGTTGGGGTGCAAGGTACGAAGGAGATGGCACAGAGTCTTAACATCACAGCCCCAATATACATCAGTGCTCCAGAACAGCTTACCGTGGAACCAGGGAGTTGAGTCTGAGTCCTTCCAATATTTACATTCATAGATATGTAGAAAAAATATATATAAAATGTCAAATATCTTTCAAAGTTGAGCTGTACAGAAGTAATTCCTCTAGAGGGGAGTTGGAGCAGCAACCCTCAAACCTCAGCACTGTTTATCCCTCCCCCTTCTCTGTGAATGCGCTGACGTTGAATTGCCGTGCCATTGGCTGTGGCAACTAGAACCGAATAAGCTTGAATTATTGTAAAGCTATACAATGTTTTGAAACCTGAATTTAAGGACTATAAGCACAGCCAGAGGGTGAGTCAACATGTCTGTAGCCTTTTTCAATGATAGGAAGGGATTTACAATGGTCTTGTAACAATGTTTTAACACACAAAAAAAAAAAATCTTACCTTTTGCACCTCTAAGACAGCACTGCCCTCAGCATCCATTAAAATTTTGAACCCGAGAAAGTTATTTACTTTTTGTAAAGTGTTAAATATCTATCAGCAGCATTGCTAGAGCTACTGTCATCTTTACAGCTGAAGCAAAAGCATTTTTCCATTTCCTGTGGGTGAGGCACGGCAGAGATACTCACCCACAATTCAAGCTGGGCCCAGTGTATTGGACATTGTATGCTCACGGCCAGGGTGATAACTTTTCGCTGATTACTGTACAAGCCACAGCTTTGTCAGGACACAATGGCTTCATCACACCAGGTGCAAGGTGGGCTTAAGTTGGCTTCTACTGCATTAGTTCCTACAAATGAAGAAGCAGACGCCCACAGGTTGCTGGTATCGATGGGAAAATAGTCACTGAGTCAGAGGCACATGCTTCAGCCGCAGTGCTCCTTGCGCAGTTGTCATTCAATAAGCACAAGCAGCAATTTGGGCCTTGGGGAGAAAATAAAGGAGGGTATTTTCTAAAAAATGTTCACGGTTTGTTTGCTGATGCATGTGTTAAACGGTGCACAGGAGGTGTAATTGTAAGCCGCTTCATCTTTCAGGGGGGGAGCAATGGACGGCTTTAAAATAGTAGATGGCTCCACTCCATGAAATCATAATTTGATATGATGTCCCGTACTTTTAACACAGTTTGCGTTCCTTCTCTCGCGTCTTAAATGGAACCATTTCGCTGGAATTTTCACTCAGGTTACACAAATGAGGCGGGAGATGGACCGCATCAAAGGCATTCAGAGCGTGTCACCCAATCGATGGCCTACGTTATTGCTTTAAAGATGTAGTCACTCTGTTGGATTGATATTCTACCTCTCTATTGATTTTGTTCCTGCTAACGCATTCTGATTCCATCAGCGGGCCTTGGCTTTATTGGTGCCGTTGCGCAGTTATGACTGGCAGAGGCAGTTGGCAGGTCGTACTGAAGCGGACAGGAGTCACGGTGTTTTAAAACGCACAACGGAGCTACTGATCTGAGCGCTCGCACATTCCGCCTCTCTCTGACAGTCTGTCTCGCATGCCGAACGGAGTTCTGCTGAGACCGGGCGCCGGACTCATTGCGCTGTGTGAAAAAATGCTAATTTCACTCCCCCGTAAATGGACTGTGTATAAAAACGGCCGGGATTTCTACGCAGATGACCCGATATGGATGTCAATGCCCTCAAATTAAAGCTGGCAGTCTGCACTTGGACCAAATTTTCAGTGTTTTATTTCAAATCGAGTGTGCTGTAGAGAACCAAGGCAAGGATACTCTCGCAATACTTTTGTATTGAACTGTACTTCTCAGGCAGTCACAAATTACAGCTGTGTGTGTGTGTGTGTGTGTGTGTGTGTGTGTGTGTGTGTGTGTGTTCCCCTGAATATATAAATAATGTTTTCTTTCTATATTGGGGGGTAAAATAGGTACTGCTCAAAGTATATCTGAACTGCAATACTTGCTTCATGTCTATGGACCACCCACTTGCAAAAGCTGCTCATGTGGGCATACTTCTCCTCTTCAAGTGTGAATATATCACATGGCAGCAAATTAGGGTCAGCCTACCAATGAGGGCCTTCAGGTAGACTATTAATTAATGCTGTACTTGTAGAAGCAAATCCAACTGAGGTGATGCTTTAAAATGAGGCACATAAGGGAATTCCATTGAGCATTTCACTGATGAAAGTGATGTGTTTGAATGGATGGCAGTGCAGCATAACGGTTAGAGAACTGGGCTTATAACTGCAAGCATGCAGATTTAATTCCCAGGTGGTGCATTGCAGTTGGACCCTCGAGCAAGGTACTTAACCTAAATTACTTCAGTAAATATACAGCTCTGTAAAGTGATTGAACGTACAAATAATCTAAGTTTATGGGATAGTGTCTGTAAAATGCTAATATGTAGTGTTGTAGCAGGGATCTATCTGCCTGCTTCACCAGTAGTAGTAATTAACAGTAGTAGCACTTGCAGAATAATATTCTGGTTGAAACCAGAATCCCTGCATCTCCCCGAGTTATAAACAAAACTTTAACAATAACTAGTAGTGAACTGCAATTTCTTGCTGACAAGCTTAATTGCCTTGTTCTTCTGACTAAGGATGAGCATTGTGGATAAATAAGTAAATAAATACCCCAAAAAGTTATTCTACTCTATGACTATGAAGGTTTGGTGAACTTTTCTGTTGGCTTTTCCTGATTTTTCCAGTGAGTCAGTGCTGTAAAAGAGAGGCTAGGGAGAGCAGCAGTGTAGGGACAATGCCCTCATTACACTCACACATCCTGGGCAGAGACAGCCATTCCGGCCTTCCCTGGGCAGACATTCCCATCTAAAGCTAATTTTGGCTGAGAACTTCCTGGGGTGCAGGAGCATCTGCCTTCTGGCAGGCAGACACAGGGAGGCAAGTGGGACAAGAAGACCAGGGCCTGACTGCATTTGGCTAGCCCCATTTTAAATCGTCTGTAAACTTTGGTTGGCGCTCCTTTGTTTTTTTGTTTTGTCTTGTTGGTTTATGGGTCTTGTCTGATTCGCTTCTTTTTATATTTTCGTCCTTTAAAATATATCAGTGTAAGGACCCTGGTGCCAAACTTATATAAAATCAATCGGTGAGTCTTAAATGCTACCTGGAGATAATGGAGGCAACATCAGGAATAATAATATCACTGAATTTGCAAAGTGCATTCTGAAATTACAGCTAAGCATCTTCACTTTAATCTCGTTTTCATTATTTTATTCCACTGCAAAAGAGTACAGAGGGAAAATATAAAAAATTGTGTCATTGTCCCAATACTTTTGACTGTGCGAGGAGGGAGTATGGGTCAGGCTACAGTGGACACATCTGCCTCCATTTCTCATTCCCACAGCTGGTGTTATGGAAGCGGCCCGCAGTTTAATTAGCCACCTCGACACAGTGGCAGAAAGAGACCCTGTAAAGCTCGCTAGTGAGAGAGCCCTGTAGCCATGTATAATTCATTTTACCGCCCTGCAAAATGTGTAAATCAATAACAAAATCTTCTTTATTCGCTCGTAACTTCAGATTGCGGTTCACATAATGTCAGGACAGGAGCGTTTGGGGTGCGCCTGCATTAGATTTTCTTTTTTTTTTTCTTCTTTTTTTTTCAATCGTGTCACAAACATCTGTTTGTGGTAATGACCCATCTAAAATCGCAGTGCGACACATGTAATTAAATGGCTCGTTCTATTCAATTTAGATGAGACAATTTCGGCAGCTACATAAAAAAAATACCAAATTGCTGTGTAAAATATTGAGCAGTCCACAGGCAGAATAAGTTAGGTCAGACATCCGTTTTTTTTTCGTTTTCATTTTTATGCTATCTGGCTTTTGGATGAGTAGACCAGGCGTGTGCCTGTGTTTTTTTTTGTGTGTGTTTTTTTTATGTTTAATGCAATGCAGTGTCTAACCTGGGTACTCAAGCTTTTACCCCCACACACTTGTCGAACACCGAACCAGCAAATAAATATGTCTTTCAACACTGCAATGCAAAATAAGTGTTATTTTTATGGACCACCGGAGCCCCTGCTACTGGTCACCTGTGGCAGATGTGAAACTTGCGGTCGGTGGCTCTGCTGTAGGTGGCAAGTCGACAGCAGCTCCTGTGGAGAAAGGTAGTGACAGTGGTTTTCTTGGCCGAGTCCATTCCTGGAGACACATTAAAGGACCTGAGGAGGTGACAGCTCTGTGCGACACCCTCACTGGGTGAAAATCACTCAAATGAGAAGAAAGGAAAATACTTGGGGCAGGGGGTGGTTGGGTAGGGGAGCTTCACTGACACATTGGCTGCTGTTTATCCTCGCAATTTATCCCAGCGATTCTCCGGCCAGCAAACACCAGGCCACATTAACATCTTAATGGGAAAGAGTGTTAAAGCACATCTTTACCGCCGCTTGGACAAGAGCGAATTAGGCTTCCGAGGGATTTCTGCTCGCTGTAATTGAATCCGTCTCAGTGGAAAGAGAATTCTGAAGTTTTTGAAAAAGAATATATCGAGAAAGAAATAAAAAATAGAGCTGGTAGGACTACTAACTGATTTGGTTGTGTTTCAGCGTGTTGTGTGGTGGCTTTGTAGGCTGGGCCAAGATTTAATGTCCTCAATGAGGAGGGACAGCTGGAATTAAGAGGGATGGCCCTCCCACCCACTGTGTGTGTATTGCCCTAGCCAGTATTCTGACCTGAAGATATCTGCTGTTGGTCACCTACAGCAGTGATACTCAATCTTTCCCAGAAAGGGCTGGTGTGGGTGCAGGCTTTTGTTCCAACCAAGCAGTTACACAGCTGATTCTATTAATCAACCATTAGTCTTTGCTGAGGAAATTGGGCTATTTTCAATCACTTCTCCTCTTTTGTTCCTTTTCTTTCGTTTTTTCTTGCGGGCAAATCGAGAAAGCATGAATTAGGCAAATGGAATGTCTTTTCTCCTTCAAATGTCAGTTATAGACATATCAGACGGGGGGAGGTGGACCCACAGGTCGATCATTCATACGTTACACTTTAGGAAAAAATACTTCTGCAAAGGAAGCAAGTTCTTAGCTTCTACCTGTAGCTCCTAGAAGGAACATTTATCGGGTGGGAATGTCCTTAAAGATGGCAGATCTCGAACGATTTCTGGGTTAAGAGCAAGTAAAAGACAAAAGAGGAGAAAAATAAGCGATTGGAATGATTAGTAGAACCAGGTGTGTAACTGCTTGGTTGGAGCAAAAGCCTGCACCCACAGCCCTTTCTGGATAAGATTGAGTATCCCTGCCCTACAGGCAGCTCCTTGCCTGTGTTTCTAGGCGCTAAAAACTGCAGGAGACTACAGTGGGAGAAGCCAAATTTGAAATATATCAGGATTACAGCATCCCCTTCTGTTTCTGCTCCATTTCCCATTTTCTCCTTTTGCCTATGTTTTCTTAGTGGAATGGGACTTTAATCTGGTGCTGCTTACTTGTGCAGTGCCGGTGTCATGTAACGGTTAAGTTTAAAGGTTTTAAAGGCTTGCCACTCCATGGTTTAGGTTTGCTGCAGGTTTCTGGCAGGGCCTCATCTGAGAATGAGGCTCTGCCAGTGTGCTTTGGGCAAGGTGCCTCGCTGAATACCTAATTGTATAAACGGATTGTATAAAAGATGATATCAGCCGCGCAAGTCATTCTGCATAGGAGGGTGTGCTAAATGCCCAAAATGTATGTTATAAAGCCGGTATCTTTCTCTCGTTATCTCCCTTTTCACCTATGAAAAGCATTTAATTTCAGAGCGGACTGGCGAGATATTGATGAAAGTTTGACCTGCTCCGTGCACTAAAGCAGTGTCCTTGCTCTCAGCTCGACAGAGCCACCATTAACTTCGGTTGTCATGAATCCCCCGCGCTTGATCAATACGCCTCCAAATATCAGAAGGGTTTTCGGCTTTAATGCCCTGCCTTGTTCTTCTCCAGCAGAGGTATAAATCTCTCTTAAAAAATGGACTTGGATCCACTCCTTTAGTCTAGTGGCTAAAATGTATTTCTTAAGCTGTGACTAGAGACAGCTCAGACAGAGGCCAGATTTATTTGCAGGGGCCCTGTGCAGTCGGGAAGCCCGAACCCGAGAACCATCAGCTACAACTTCACAAATCACAGGCACGCAGGAATATTTTACTGTTTTGTGCGCTGTTGTGTTTAAATTGTGGGGCAGGCCCTGCATATCACTTTAATGGACCCGTCAGAGAGCATTTAGCAAAACTACATTTTATTTATTTGCTTTTATATTTAGGGCGGGGGAATGGGGCGGGAGTTAGGGAGGACCTATTAATTTGAGGTGCCTATGCACAGTACAGCAAGACTATGCAATAGAGGAGAATACGAAATGGTGTAAATTATATATTTTATATAAATTATATATTTCTTGGTTGTATTTCACACCAATTAAAGATATTTGGAAATATTATCAGTTATTAGTAGGAATTGCATTGAAATAATGCTCTTCTCAAGGAGAAGAAAGTTCTGTTCACAGAATGGCGAGACTCGTTAAGGGTGATGGCCATAGTCAGGCGGATACACGCGGACAGTGACAAAGCCCCTTTCAGCTCGGTTAATGACATCTGGGGTGAATTATACATTCTAATTTTAATTACTAATTTATCTTCAGCTCGACATTTCCGTCCTTGATTGAGGTACCTGTCAGATTCCTTTTTTACATTTCCAATATTTGTCTTGAAAGGTCAGGGCTATTTAGTCCAGGAGAGAGTAAATGGAATGGAAGTTATGTATGGTTTGTGGTTTGGGCCGCAGAGTTGTGCACTGCGCCGTGCGCATGAGGCGGGTCATACGGGGTAAACGCCCGGCTTGTGTGAGGTGAGTTTAAGGTTTATCATATACGTGACTGTCACACTTTGGTGATTGAGTGCTTCGTGAAAAGCGTTGAAGAACTTCACAGGTAGGCAATTGCACTGCCAACTGGACACAGCTGAATAACTTAGCATGGTGTTTTCATACTGTATGGTTGATTTTGCTAAATGATGTACTGTATAATTCCTGGAATTGGTGGCTTTTGGATTTGCCACAGCGCACACTTCTGTGTGTTTAAAGGAGACTGGCTGCTTCTCTGGGCTCTGCGCTTTCATTTAGTGTAGAGCTGAGAAACTTTAAACAGTGTGGCACTGCTGTGTTCTTTGTTCTTAAACATTGTTATTGTTACTTTAATGAAACTGGGGTCTCAAAGCAAGGTCCATTTTGCTTTATGGGCAGTTTAACAGGCCTCCTTTATATTGCATTCATAAGCTCCAAGACGCATCATCTTCTAAATCATTATTATTATTTAGAATTGTTCCTTAAAACTACATTTTTGCTTTAATGGGAAGGAACCACAGAAAATCCCTGCTGACTCATCAATTTCCCTAGAGCATTATTTGTTCTATTGTATTTCCTAAATGTACTTGTCTGGAATGGTCCTTTTGAGTGCTTGTTATAGCTGCCCTGCCATTGTCCTCACTTATGCGTGATCACAGACCTAATAAGCACTTTGATTTTACTAATAAAAACCTCGATTTTATTTCACAGACTCCAGAGCAGGCGAAGGAGCACCACAGAAGATGGACCACGCGGTCATCGGAGGGGTTGTGGCAGTGGTCGTTTTCGCCATGCTCTGCCTGCTCATAATTTTGGGACGGTACTTTGCGAGACACAAAGGTAAATGTTGCCTTCGGGGTTTGACAAGTCTTCGTCAGGCCCTGGCTCTGGAATCTGCGGTCTCGTGCTGATATGTGTATGCACAGGTGAAAGTGCACTTTATACAAATAAAGACACACTCATTTCACCAGTTTTCATAGCAGTCAGCCAAATTTTCTCTTGGATTTAGTGCCATTCCCTGATGCCAAGCCTGTGCCCTAGAACCTATTTCCTCTGAATAAACTGCTTTGCTGCTGTCCATTGTCACAACATGGATAACTGTGACTTTTTTTAATTTATTTTTTTATGGCTTGAGGCTAGGTTCCATTTTGGCTCATTTGACGTAAGGTATTGCCTTTATTACATGGGCTGAGATTGATTTTGCAGAGGCTTATGGGATATTGGAAATGAGTTATCCTTCGAGCAAAATACCCTGAAAGAGGATGAGCCTATCATGGCTCCATTTTGTGACTCAGGGGCGTAAGCAATCCCGGACGAGTCCCTCTTTCTCTCTGTCCTCATGAGACAGGACCTGCCCTGGAGAGAGAAGAGATTATTCAGGGGTCAGTTCTCAGCTCCAATCCAGTACATGCAGGCAGACTATACTGTGTATTTACACACAATCGACTGGGATTAAACCTATTAAAGCAGACTAAGAGCTAGCTAGCACTGAGCTCCTTAAGTCTGATTAAATGTCATCACAAGCTTTTTGTTTTATGCATTGAAGTTACTAAGAAACCTGGACGTGCACCACATCAGATGTTTGCATGTCTCTCCCCTACAATTGAGTTACTTTCAGTTGCATAAATGGATCATTTGTGAAAGATGCCCTAAATAGTAGTGCATATTGTGCATTGTTTATACTATGTGTTATATGTGTATGCATTGTAGTATGTCTTCTAATGTTCAGAATCTTTCATGAATTTGTATAAATTTTGATAGTTGTTGTTTAATGTTATTTTCCCTTCGGAAGGTACTTACTTCACCCATGAAGCCAAAGGGGCAGACGACGCAGCGGACGCCGACACAGCCATCATCAACGCTGAGGGCGGCCAGAACAACTCAGATGAGAAGAAGGAGTACTACATCTAACCCTGCGTGAGCCGGCAGGTGTGTCCTGCTAGGCACCGGGCCGTTTCTGGGGTGGGGCAGGGGCAGGGGGGAGGGGAGGGCTTCTTTAGGGAGGGTGCGGAGTCTAACCTGTGCAGCTGAAGAGACGAAGCTTGTGACCGAGGAGAAGGGGACGGGTGGGGGCGCGTTTGGGGGCGGGGGGGTCGGGAGAGCAAAGTCGATGTTGGCAGATATCATTTTAGAGCGCTTCACCATTCGATGGTTTTCAAACTGCTGGTACCAGTTCTGTTTAGTTTCTCAACCATTTACAGACGATTCTGTGCCTTGTATAGGTTTTTTTTTCTTCTTTCTTTTCAGATATTTATTTTCACTGTATCTCCACCTCTCAGTGACATCTTCACCCTCCCCATCGTCATGCTGTTGGCTTTCCTGTGAGGTAAAATTAAAGTGTGCCTCAGCCCCCCCTCCCTACCCCCCCTCCACCATTCCCTACCCCTTCCCAATGAATTCCACAACGTTTTTCCTGTAAAAAAAAAAAAAACGATTTTCCCTCCGTACTGTGAGAAGGTCTGGTCACCATATTTGTTCTGGAAACTAAAAATAATTTCAGGATATGAAAGGCTTAACTGCTTTCCGAATGCTTTAGTGCATATCATTATCAATTTGGAAAGGGAAAGCAATCATGGCCACTGAAATTATTTAACATTTTTCTATCAGTTAGGTCTGAGGAACCTACCAATGTAGATAGTAGCTCTGTTCTGGACGGTCTGTTTTGAATAGTTTTTGCTCTAGTCCTGTGTCAAGGAAGACATGCCAGTGTACAGTGTCTATGAAGTTGACAAGAAAAGACAACAGGCAGTGCTGACAAATGTACCCATTCACGCTTCAGTTACACTGGGGTTCTCTGTTATATATATATATTGCACACTACACACACACATACTACACACATATATTTGTGTCAGCTAGGGCTTGTGAGCAGTCAGTTTGTGTTGTGACTTGCATCCTTGCATTCCGTTCGTAAATATATCTCTTTACACTACATGTACACTTTCTAAATGGTAGACTCATTCAAAGTTGTGCTCATTGATTTCAATCACGAAACCTTGGATTGCCAAAACACTGCACAAATATGACAGCACAGGTTCACATATAGTGTATAGACTGCACTACAACATATGAAGGATGCTGTTTTGTTGAATTCCTTACTTCAAAGGATCTGCAGATTTTATGATACTTGAATATATTCAGCATGATAAAGAACTCAAAAAGGAGCTTCAAAGCCTTTATATATTCTCAGAAGTAATTCTAGTTTAATTTTGTCTTTTTAATCTCAAATTATATAACACTCGAGTCATTCGGAGAGGGATGTGTTTTTAGACACAAGCGATAGGTTATTTTATATAATTTATTTTTTTAAATGCTAGTTTTTAAGGCTTTTTTTCCAGATAATTCTTTGAGAGCCAAAACACTGCAGAATGTACATGCTTAAATATTGTACATTGCTACAACCTATTTTAATTAGTCAACATTCAAAGCTGTGAATGGGACATACAAGTATGTGGTAAACGCAGTAAATATTATCTACTCGCATGCAATGTTCTCGTATTTCACTTCTACAGCTGAGGTCTGATGACAAAGTATTGCCATGATTTTATAACGTCGTACAGCTGTTAAATTCTAAAGTGCAGATTCACTAAGAAAAAAAACCCTTGGGCTCGAAATAGACGTTATAAAGTTCCAGGTAAAATTTAAACGAATCCAGTTGGCAAATCCCTTTCCCAGATTTACTGTAGCATTTGTCCTGTTAATATTATGCATGCTACACCTACCAGGTACAGTGGATACATGGTACCACTGTGCCCGTGGAAATTCATTTAGAATTTTACCAATTGCAAATAGAGTCCAACAATATTTTGCAGGCCACACAATTACAATACAATCAGTTAGTTATACTGGTCCAGAGGCTTCCAGTAACTTTATATTAATGGACGGCTTGTGTTTTTCATAGTTTCTCCACAGACAGCAGCTTGTGAGCCTGAACACCCTGTGTGACCCCGAAACTTAAAGTAAAATAATAAATACAAACATTATTTTGTTTGCATAGTGTGGGAGTGTGACGTAGGAGACGGGGTCACATCCATTCCAACTCTGCTCGCTCACCCCCACACACCTCCCTTCCAACCAGCCCATAAAGGGTTTGGGCAAGAGTCTTCTGAGACCGAGTGGGGTGAATCTATGGTCCCGGTCTAGCCTCTCTGAGCTCCCAGTGGGGCTGACAACCCCGCTCGGTCGCGGTCCTGGGTTCTGGCTGTGGTGTGACAGGCCAAGCTGCGTCGAGCAACCACAAGGAAAACCAACACCAACGACTTCCTTCACATACTCACTACCAACTACATACCGGCTGCTCCCATCAGCATCCTTTATATATCCACATGCCTGTGTTGTTTTGCCCCTTCTCCTTCCCCATAAAATACTCTAAAATAATAACCATAGCTAATCATACAAATCAACTGGCAGTGCTTTCTGCAGCATTTTTGTAGCATGTGAACAGAGCTATTATTTCCTCTTTTTTTTATTTATTATTATTATTTTATATACAACTTTACTACGCTCCAAAGCATTGTCGAATCAGAAAAGCGAGTCTCGAGATTTCAGTGGTGCATATCCCACAATTCCCCCCGGCCCCTGAGAGTCTCTCTCCGCGAAGGTGGCATGGGGGTTAATAACATTCAAATAATCAGTAAGACTGCGAAAAGGAAGCACTGATGTTTGATAACTTTAATTAGAAAAGGAGGAACAGGCACTGCCTTAAATTATCCGACGACAATGGCTTTCAACTTTCAGCGTTCATTTGGAGAGCCGGGCGACGAGACGCTTTGATGCTCAGAGGTGGGAGGCGAGATTAAAGAAGCGTTAAGAAGCGCGCGCATCATGTTTTGGTTTTCTCTAGTCACGTGTAACACAGAACGCAAATAACGTAGAACTGAAGGTCCGGAGTTTTCAGTACCTTCACTTAATGATTTAAGATGATGTGACTTGTATTTTATTGTCAGCAGCATTTAGCTTGGGTGTGACAAAACTGTGGCATCTTCTATTTAAACTGGATATTCAGACTTTGTACTCCGCTGAACACATCATGATTTTAACGTAGGCATTATAAAACGGTGGGTTTATCAGTTTATCAGCAGACATTGCAGGCTGGGCCAGTATGCATTTTCATTTGACCGTATTCAGTATGTTTACCGGTCTTACCGGTGTTCTTTTGTTGTTTTTGTGGTTTTGTAACCACATTTGGGGCCTTTTTTGAAAAAAAATAAGATGGATATTAAAAAGGAGAGAAATATTTTAGCATATTATACTCAGAAACATAGCATTTATCGGAAGATCAGAAGATTTTAGTGTTACTGGCAAAATGAGAAGCGAAACACGGCTTCAAAACTACAAGAACTAACAAGTACAATGAAACAGGCTGCCTCCTGACGGGCAAATCAATATGAATTTAAGTATACAATTGGCCTTGAATTTAATATTGTTGTGTATTTTTTCTTCATTTCTTTACTTTAGCAATCCTGTTTTTCAGGGTACAGCTTAAGTGGTGGTGTGACAGCCCTGCGTGTTTTTGATTTCTCTGACACTAGTTCATTTCTTCCCTGTCTCAGGTTCATGCGTTTTGAATGGTATGTTTTGCATCTCAGGTAGAATGCAAAGTTTAGCCCCCACCACCCCACATATTATTAAAGACGTTCATAAGCGAGAAAAAAAAACAACAACAGTTTAAAAAACAAATTGAAGAAACACGTGGCGAATTCTCAGTTTTTATTTTTTTTGTACATGTTTTATGTGTTATTAAAATACAGTGCACTGTTTTAAATGTTAAGTATTACTTTGTATAGGCCTAGTTCACAAAGAAAGAATACTCAATTTGTTAAAAAAAAAGACACAGAAAAGAGCAAACTTGCTGTGCAACAATCATGTAAAAAACGCATTATCTGGAAAGTTCTCGGTTTGTGATGGCATCTAATGCCCAGGAAGTTTGGTCTTTCATCACTCCAGTTGTTTTTAGGTCGATTTTTTTGTCTTTCTGCTGTACTTGGGCAATGTTACTGTGTATTAATGAAACACTATCCACATGTTCCCATACACATTTTGTATTGGTTCATAAAAAGACATTTTTACAAAAAAACAAAAAAAACAAAAGAGTTCTTGTCTTAATAAAAGATATTAATGTTCAAATGTATATGCGGTGTGAGTTTTTATAGCTTGTCTGATCACCTGACAGCCGTTCTTCTGCAGGTTAGTAGATGGACGTTCACAAACCAGAGGTCAAGTCAGTGGTCACCTGATGATAAAGTCACAACGGTATTTAGACAAATATATTTTTGCGTTTCCTTCTGCAGTCCTCTATGCCACCCACACCCATGCAGGGAGCACAACACTCCCAGTATTTACCTGGGATGCAGAGACTATATTCCATATTGCACATCTCACAGCATACTACAGGACAGCTAGCACTAACCAGAGGAGAGGCAACAGCTAACCTCACTACAGCTGACTACAACAGCTAACCTGACAACAAATGGTCACTGGAAACGGTCTGCTGAGTAGCTTGGGGGTGCTGATCTGGGAGCAGTGAGGTACCCCAGCAGATTCAACACTGACTGCCACAAACCAATTGAGTCCCACCATTGTAAGAAAGACTTTACTGATTAAATCATTCAAAACCACTAAATGTTAATAAAAATTTCAATAAAACAATAGGCTTCACAATTAAATGGTTAGTTGTGTTTTTTTAAATCCAGTTACCTTTTATTCCTTGTCAGCATTTCGGAGACACTCTTGTCTCTTATCTTGAGAAATATACGGAGATTGCACTTTCCCATACAATACGTTTAACCCAGCTGGGAATAATAGCTAATATTTGCCTCAGATCTAAGTGATGTCACTTAAACTATAACAAAATAACTGGAAAAGAACTGGAGGACAAAAAAACCCCAAGTCCCAACAGAGTTTGGAACTCACAAATTATGTGAAGAAGTAACACTTAGATTTAATGTCTTTAGACATTTGTTTAAATATGTCTTCCTCACAGTAACCTAAAATAACTTCACATTGCATCCAGCAAAAACATTTATAGAAACAATGCAATTAGGAATGAACATAAGGTTTTGGTTACTTTACTGGCTACTGTAGTCAGTTGGGACCTGCCTGTGAGTTGGCAGAAGTCTCCCGCAAATCAGGAACCAGCAGCACGCTTGTCTGTTTCCATTAATCTGTCTTGTCATTTTGTTTGTGTACTATGTACGGTATATATTACTTTTTCCCCTCTTGAAAAAGAGATGCTCATCTCAATGGGGTCTCCTGGTAAAATAAATGTTTAAAAGGTTTTTATATTTTGTTCACATTTTTCATGCTATTCTCATAGATTAGTTTTCAAGAGATTTTATATTTATATGATAAAAAAGGCCCTAGTTTCTGGGAAACATTTTGTTGCCAATGTGCCAAACGAACATCAAACAATAGTTACTTACGACTTTACCTGTCTGTGGTTTATATCCATAAACTATGTGGTACATAGGACTGGATTAAAAGCAAACAGAGGTTTAAATTGTGGTCTGCAGTGTAAAATGGGGTTCAGTCTATGTTGGTCAGTTCTGTGTGCTGCAGCCATGCTGTCCTTTTTCCTACTACTTAGCAAACTGTTGAGATCATCCTTGGCCTACCAGCCTCTTTGCAATTTCTGTGATCACCAATGCTGAATTTCTCCTTCATGAGCTTTCGAACAGTTGATTTTGGTCAGGTGAAGGTTTGGCCTATGTCGCTGACAGTTTTTTTATTATTTCTCAGTTACATGGCTACCTTGTCTTTCATTTCTGGCACAGCTCTGGCCCTCGTTTTGACAAACGACTCCAAAGCCAATCAAAAGCCGAGAATCAAGACTAGGCACTGAAAGCTCTCTTATGCCTGCACGAAGCAATTCACAAAGCCTGTAAACCTTTTGTCCCAAACATTATGGTCCCTGAAATGAGGGGCACTATGTATACAGTGCTGCAATTCCTATATGGTAAAACCAAAAGGTTTAAAATACCCTTTTAATAATCTGGGGAAAATGCATTTTAATTACATGTGAATTGTTTGATTACAATAAAAATTGTGTATCACTGCCAATTCAAGAACATGTTTTATAAAAATCTGTGCGTGAACACATGCATGGATTAAGTTGCCCTACTGAAATGGCTGAAGGCAATTGGTTTCCACAGACCATTTGAACTGACTTTTGTTTTGCACCGTGGTGCAATTTATAAAACTGAATATCGTGCTTACTGAACAACATCTGATGGCTGGTTTAGTACAGATTTTCAACTAAATGGGAGACTTGCACATATTTGCTTTGATATTTATGTGGAATACATAAATCTCTCGGTCTGCAAAATGTAAATCCGCCTTGGAACATTGAATCCTTGTATACATATTCCATACATTTAATTAATTACATATTTATGAAGTACAAAGGTGCAATGTTGCTTGTCCCTAGAAATGGAAATCACCCAGGATAGTAAATCCCTCATATATCAACTACAATACCAATGGTGTTTTTGTTCTATTTCTTACTTTTTTGTAATATGCTGCATATTTCTGGAATGGTCTCTTTTTTTGTGGGTGAATATTTTATATGTACAGTATTTTAGCTAAAACAAACTCTACATTATGTTGTTCCTTATTGATTTTTAAGATATATATATATGCCTACAGTAATTATGTGTGTTGCTATTTTGCATAATACTCACTTGATACATCTTACCACTTCACTAGGATACACTTAATTACATTTATTTAATTACTGCATTTTAATGATTATTTTTATCTTCTGTTCATTGTTATTAGAATACTGGGGAAATTGAGAGTGAATGTGTGGGTGTTTTTCTTGTTTATTTAGTTAATTGATTGATTGTGATTGATCACCTGTATTAAACTTCTACACTGTGAGATCATTAAAAGTCCTGATTAAAAATAGATGTAGGTGCCTTTCTCAGTATATCTGAGATTTTCACAAAATGTCAGTCATTTTCTTGATAATTTTTATTTTATGCTGCCTGCTAGTTTGACATGAACTGTCCTTTTTTTTTTTTAGTTGAGGGTAGTCTCAGAAAATGTGCAGAGCATGTTGGTGTGACTTATGTCATCATAAATATTTTAAAATGTGGGTTGCTGTCTTTAAATTGTGCTGACTGAACCTTTATGAGTGACAGTTACTGTACATTTTAGCATTTTATGTTCTTAGCTGTGCCCTATTCCGAGTCATTGCTCTCTGGAATTACAGAAACACTTTAAATAACATTCACATTCAAGAAAATCAGACATGGTAAAACAACACATTGAAGCGCCACCAATGACTAACAGTGGATCATGGTTTTTTGATAGCTTGCTCCTCCTGTCAATCTAATATTGCGAATCTTTATGGTGTGGTAAATGGTATATGCCATTGCGATTCAGTGTAATCTACCTAATCATTTTTCCAATGGGCTGGCATTACCTGACTCAGGCTGTGAAAGGTTACCAATACTTCAGTTCCCAGCTTCTTCGGGAATCAATTTCTGCTGATGACATCTGCTTGGTTCTGCCACCGTGGCTTCAGAGGCCAGAGATAAGACGGAAATGAGATTCTCCATCAGACGACACTCATCCACAGTGTCCCTAAATGACACATCCACACCACTCACTCCAGACTCGGTCACGAAACCATATGGCTCTCAATACTCAAGCTGCTCCAGTACGAAAATAAAGAACGCAGAGGAACTCCTAAAAGCCCAGTGCAGGTGATAATAGGTCTATGACACACACTCAACGCTATTTTTCCACACGGGCATTGCAAAAGGACAAGAAAACAAGATGATTGATCTGTGATGTGGACGACAATGAGTAATAATTTTGTAAACATGACCAGAAAGGTTTGGTGTCAGTTCAAAAAATGCTTTAAAAAAATAATAAAGATAAGAACAAAAAATAAAAAATAAAGTTCCATGAGTACCATTTCTTCTATAAGGTTTCATTTCTGTCAGCTGATACTCAAATTGCATGAAAAATCGAATTAATCCCAGATATATTCATGGGCTTTTCAAACAGGAGTATTTTGACACACCAACAAATGCTTTACAAAGGCCTGGCATGTAAAAGGGGTGATTTATTTGTTTGGTCCCAGTTGGAAATCTTTTTGGAGTGTAGCTCTCTGCTATTTCTCTCGTAATTCCACTTTTATGGGTTTTTTTGGGTTTTTTTTTTATGATTGATGTAATAATACTTATCATCACTCAGAATGAATAACACCCAGGAAGTATGACATTTAAATTACATATCAGTATGTTATCTATTGTTTTGAACATACTGTAAAGAGCCCTTTGGAGAATGTTGTGTTTTAAGTGGAGAACTCATAAATGTGAGCTCTATTGTCTCTTGACGCATTTTGACAGTGACGGTTTTCACGGGCTCTCTTGCCGTTTAATGTTTCCGGGAAAGATGACAATGGCGTCGCCAAACACAAAAGCCAAGAGGTTTGACGGCTGAAAGCCCTTTATTAACTTCTGACTTAAAGAGATGAAAAACAACAACAATAAAACCTCAATTTTGCAGGGGGGTTGATCAAACCTCCAGTTCAGGGAATCACAATGAGTGAGGAAGAGAACAGGTCAAGTCAGGTACATGGCAATGGGGTCAATGATTTGTGTCTGAGCACTGTTTGCCTTAAAGTTCAGTGAAGCATCCTGTGAAGAACACTTCTAAAATCTGATTAGATTTCAACTTTCTTATGGAGTAATCCCACTGATTAGATAATTAAATGCATTTGTAATCAGTACTGGATTACATTTTCCACTACGCAGTGCAGGTCAAGAGAAGGTTAAATAAACAAACAAACAAATCACTTTCTGCTATTAAGACAATAATACAGATGTGTTGAGCCACTAACAGAGGTAGACTTGACCGGAAGTGCGTCTTGTCCCTATTCACAGGGAGGGAGACGGTGACAGTCACAGTTACAGATTTACAAATTGTTGCATCTTGGGGACAGAAAGTCTCCAAATCAGACACCGCCTAACATGACTAGATCTCACGTTTGTTTTCAAGTGAGTATTATGGTAAAATGGTTACACACATAAAATTCCCTCCACAAAGCCACAGATATTGAAACTAGTGCACTTTGCACTTTGGTCTTACACTGTCTCTAGTCGTGATTTCAGTAAACATTTTTCAAAGTAAGAAATTGTACCTTGGCAAGCATAATCCCTCATTTCTTCATTTGAGAGGTAGTGTTAAGTGCTGTTTGTAATGTCTTCGAGAGGTGATTAACTTTAAGCCTGAAACACACTGGGTACTGCAAAACCTTGGCTTATAGTGCTTTACAGATTCCCGCTGCCTCATACTCTGAATTTAAATGTAATATTTACATTAAGATAGGTGTGAAACAACATAAAATACACTGAAAACAATGAAATATTTTAAATTAATGCAAATTCATTTTTGGAAAATGGATTTCACCCAAACAATATAAACATTCAAAAGGTCAATTGTTGCCTCCAAAAGTGAAATATCCAAGCATAATTCTAGTTACGAAACACAAAATTCTACTTCACGCTTAACACTAACCGTATTCTTAACCCTAACCTTGGCTGAACCCTAACTAAACCCTAAAACCCTAATTGTTTGCTAAAGAGCTTGCTAAAACAACTATTATTGACTCAATAAAAGAAATACAAAATAAAGTGTTTACTTTCATTTATCTTGAATACAGCATTTCAATGAAAATAATTGCATATACAGTAATTTGTTATCGGGTTACGTGTGAAACTCATAGTGAAAAACCTTTGGCACTTAAACAACTAACCCTTGTTCTAACCTTTTCTCAAGTTCCTGAACACAGCCCTACTCTTTTCTCAGCCCTAGCACTATTTTTCCAACCCTAAACTTGCCAAACCCAAATTTGAGCCCTAAGACCCAATTCTAACCCGAGAAGTTCTCTTAAAACATGTACCTGTGTAAGGTGACGGTAAAGTAATCTGGTGCAGTCCTGCAGCAAAGATGACTGTGATTCAGCAAATAGAGCACCGTGGTATGGTCTTGGTGTGAGGCTAAAGTCATCTAGAGTGAGCAGAAAAGATGAGTCCCTGAACCGGAAGCCGCGAGTCGGATGTTTTCTGTTTCTGGGGCAGCTAGAAGGACAGAGCGGGTGTCAGGTGTGTGTAGCTCATTTCACCAAGGAGGCTAGAAATCCCTCTCGTCAAACGGTAAAGCGAGGGACGTCAAAGAGCGCCGCGATCCTGCAAATTCGGGTTTGATGAATGGGCAACACGGGCGGACTGTGGAAAGTCATGTGCACATACATCACCGGCTGACAGCCGGCCCACTGATACGACGCGCATCTCTTCCAGTGTGGAGTGTGGAACGCAATAACCCTGCTCTCTCTACCACCCGTGACGAGCGATGACCGTTTCGGGTTTCGTCAGGGCCGAGCTGCGCTCTTATGTTGTCCGTTGCCTCCGCGGGTGCATTATTGTCTCCGTGCCATTTCAATTCAGAAATTTCTCTAAAATACACTAGGGGCTGTTTAATTGCAGGATACATGGTGGTTAAGGTGTCTCAGCAATGTCTGTTCATGGCAAACGGAAGAATAGTCCGCTTAACTGCATTTTATAAGGTCGCATAAATACTCTGGTTGTAATGCCATTCTTTTAGATTACTTTTCCATATTCTAACGTCACGCTTCAGAACTTGCATTTTGAGACTTTTGTCCATGATGTGAAATGGTGATAAATCTATTAATCTCTTGACACATTTCCCAAATGTCTTGCTTTTTTCAAATTCAAACCAATTTGAATGTAAATTTTCTTTTTCTTTTTTTTGCAGTGATAACATTGTTCCAGTGATTTTGATAAGGGCAACAGACGCTGCAGGGAACATTAGTATGGCAAATAAAAATTTAACAGATGTGAAAGTGGAGTTGCATCTTTCAGACCATGTACCCTATGAAACTACAATCACCTTAATCATCTTTTTAAAAAAGAAGAAAAAAAAACTTTATTTGGAGAAATGCCTAGACAGCTATTCTTTTCATTACTTTTGAAGCAGGGTACCAACAATGGCATCTGTCACCTCCAGTAGCAAAGAGGTCTGCGGAAAACGGCGTCATTCATCCTTAAATTTCTTTTGTTCAACTCCCTTTAAACCTGGCACTTTATCGAACCTTATGGAACCTGTGCTAATCCGATATCTCCCTGCCATCTTATTTAGTATTGTCAAGTCATAATTAGTTTTCAAATTAATTACAGTTTTAATTTGAATTTAATTAATGTTCCTGCAGGCTGTGGAGAAGGTTGGAGCCATTTTGGGTTAGGCATGATGAGCATGCCATTGTTACATTTTCACAAATAACATCAGTTCCTCCATTGTTCAGAATTAAACTTTCTTTCTTTCTTTATTTGATTTCCCTCCTCATATAATGAAATGTCTTTGTATATCATAAGCAGCAAGGACAGTTAATTTGTTCTCTCTGGAAATCTGTCCGTTTTTAACGAATAATCAATACTGTCCTGTATGCAAGAATAGAATAGAATAAGCCTAGCTTCTATTGGCTTCTATTTTGTATATTTGAATGAACCTTCCAATATAACATTGTAGTTTAGAACTGAATTGATATTATTGTATTAATTTTAGGTGGATGTTTTCTTTGAAGGGGATTAGACTGGCTACCCATGCAAAATATATACTCCTGTATACACCAGCATTAATATTGCCTCTGGCAATCTTCAATTCTGTAGGCCTGGAATATAATGTGAAAGAGCACACTGTGATCTGGACATGTTGAAAATTATTATGATTATTATGATCTAATAACATAATGTTCTAATGTATGTTGTTATGACTGAGATTCATGGGTGACTTTGAGGGAAGAAGATGTTCTAGTTGTGGAGAAGTTGTATTCCATGGTGATTACCGGGGTTTCATGAAAGGGGAAATTGCTCTTGAAAGATAAACACCATGATTGATCCTGCAATGAGATAATGGCAATGCACACAATAATATATTATCATGTTGAATCCAGGCATGAGGTGACTGAGAAGTTTCCCCTGAATCCACAAGTAAGATGTGTTAGAGGTTTCCATAGAATGCTGGCATACACCTTGATGGAATACAAGTCATGCCCAATAATGAAGAACACCTTTCCCAAAACGAAACATTCACGAAATGCAATTATCTTAACCATTTCACTGCCTGCTGTACCATCACAAATGTCATCACTCCAGACCTGGCACAACCTTGTACGATCACAAATATGTGATTAGAATGCATCATTTGAACTTTCAGTTGATAATGTGGTCATAATTAGTTACTTACTGCCTTCTTAAGATGGTCTAGCACACTTCTGAGCAATGTGACAGGCGCACACTCAACTTTAAAAATCAATTTGTCATTGCAGAGGCTGAAATGGATAATGAATGATATCTGTTTACATTGAATATTTTATTTACACCAGTAATGAGCTAGCTAACATGGTCTAACAATTGGATTCTAATGTAAAAGTGCATACACGATTCGGATGCAGTGCCTAGAAGTCATTTATTGTTGTACTGAAATGCAAATGTTGTTACTATAGATGTTATCATTACAGTGGTCATCTCATTGCACATTTGGTATGTATAGCCGGGTAATACAGTTGTATAAACAGTACTGAACTTAGCTTGCATAAATATTCACAAATGTTGGTACACGCTTGCAACTTGTCCAGCACGGTCAAGTACATATTTGTAAGTGTAGCACAAGACATTTCCCACAAAAACATTGCCCAAATAGATTCTTCACAATGCCCATGTTTATTTCCTCAATGTGAACATTAATTTGTTTATACAAACATTCACACTTGCTCAAAAGTAGCAACAGTTTAGTGTGGTCTATGTGCTGACAGAAAGCTAAATATAAACAATATAATCGTGATTGCAATTGTATCGCATCTTGAGGAAAAGTGATCAAGACTAAACACTCTGCAAAAGTTGAAAATAGTCCAACGGAATTACTGTTGGCAATGCCATCTCATTCTTCCACTTTCAACCAAAGATTACACATGATAGAGATGCTCACTTGCCCTCTGCACAACCCCTATCAATTCCTTATCAAGTCTTCTAGGAAGATTGACCAGAACAAATGAGTAATCTTAGTCACGCTATCTTCTTTTGTTGTACTAGATGTCGCTATATGAGTTCTCCCATGAGTTCTTTATTTTTGCATAATGTGATCAGCTGATCAGTATAACCTTATAAAAGTACCACCATGGGTATCCATTACAATGTTTAGAATCAGAATACTTAACAATTATTTGAAAATATGGAAATAATATTGCAAGTAAATAAGTTTTAACTACACAAACCATTCGCTGACATAGATTGTTATTTATGCAAATACGCTGGTAGCTAAGCTTGTTAAGTCAGACGATCCCCTTGTGTCTGACACAAACTATCTAGTGTTGCTGTATTTGTGTATAGTCATATATTGAGCTAATTAAATTGTTGGATATCCAATGGAGGCAAAACTGAACAAAAAGTTAGCATTTAAAAAAATGAGAACAGCAGCTGGTAAACAGAACACAGCTACACAGTGCAGCGATCAGCACTCATATCAGGGCAATTTCAACCATGTGATGGCTAGTGTAATGTAAGCGTCAATTGTTGGAACAGCTGGTGCACACGCAGAAAATAACTGGTGAAAATGTTTTAGAACTTACGTGCCATGTTACATTAATTTTCAATTCAGCTGACTGAGCAGTTACTTTGCAGATCTTTCAGTGATATCTGTAAGCCCATCCTGACTCGATTACCTTTTCTTTTCTTTTCTTTTCTTTTTATTAGCATTGATCATTGTTCAATATTGTAAATCAGTAAGTGGACATAACAAATGTGTATGCACATTTTCATTTTTTTATATGTATTAGTTAGGGATGAGTAACATTTCATTGGATGTCTATTCTGTATTCTCCTGCCATTCCACATAGCCAGTGCTGAACAGCTCTTTGAATCCCCATGGTGGTTTCCTGCTCATGGATGCAGCAGCCATATAGAACAAACTGTCCAACGCTGCATTTAGAAACACTGGATTCTGGGAACTCTGCTGAGCAACCAAAATGTCCATCAAAACACTCAAACATGCTCCAAGACCATAGCGCTGTCCCTGATACTGGGGCATAGTTTACCAGGCCTTCAAATGTGATCACTTCCCCTGGATTCAGACGCTTTTCCAGTCCCTCAAGGGGCATTAGATTTGTGCAGTGATTTATGAGCCTGTGATTGCGTTAAACCAGTCCAGTCCAGGCACAAAAGCTTGATGCTTCAGAACAGCACAGAATAGATGGGTAATAATGTGTCATAGGGGTTTTTTTTACATCAGCTTTATACGCAAAAACAATTTCATTTTCACTTCTACTGTCATCAAGCGCCATCATTGTCAATGATAGATACAGTATAAGAGAACAAAGGTATGTATTTATGGATTTTTATAACAATTATATGCAAGGGGTTGTGCATACACAAGTGCAGCTGATTACTCTAATTATATATGAACATCCTGGCGCTTTAACTGTAATCTTTCTTAGTTATAGTGGGAAGTGTGGTTTCCTGTGCATTTCTTCATGCATGCTTAATTTCAACTGAAGTTGTGATTGATTTTATTTTCCACATTTTTGGGTAACTGTGGAGTTATTGATTGTATTGAACACATAAGAATAGATTTTGGTATGACTTTTCCATAAGGGTAAATAGCCCTTCGGCCCCAAGACCTTTGCATTAGTTTAATGTTTAAAAACAAGTACTTTTGCGATGTTATATGTATTACAATACATACGGTTGTACAATATATACGGTATTACTGTTAAAATATACTTTAAAACTTTACCATTTTAAATATGAAATATATTTTATGTATGCAACATTTTATAATATGAAAGTGGCCATAAGCAGGACGTGAATAACATGAGGATCTTACCAGATTTTAAATTTTTCTTCCATATGGGATATGAGTGTGTCACAACGTATTCTTAACGATGAGATCCATTGTCCTGCTGTAGGATGTAGCACCATCCAATGAAGGCATTTGCTGGAACTTGAGTAGGCAAGATACTCTTCAGAATGATTTCTTCTATTGCAATCTGCAGTGACATCAGTAATGAAGACAAGTGAGCTGGCACCTGTGGCTGCCATAAATCCCACCCCACCGCCAGGTTTCACAGAGGGGAGTGCTTTGGATCTTGGGCAGGTCCTTTTGGCCTCCATACTGCTCTCGCCATCACATACAAGTGAACCTTGGTCTTATCTGTACACCAGACCCTTACTGTGTCCTGGCCATCCCTTTCAAGCTAAATAGAGGTTTGGATCATGCAGTATCGCCCCTGTGGTTCTGCTTGTGATGCCTTCTGCTGACAGTAATCACTGATACATCCACGCCTGCCTCCTAAAGAATGTTTCTGTTCGGGCAGGTTTTTGAGTCTTTTTCTGCTTTGTGGTGATAATCTTTCAGGCATTAACCATAGACATATTCCTTGGCCAACCAGTCCATTTGCAATTACTGTGCACCAGTGCTCTCTTTGTTCTTAATGATGTTCTGTTAAATTTGGTAAGCCTGAGGTTTTTCCCAATGTCTCTGACTGCTTTTCTATGCCTCATAATATAATGGCTTCCTTGACTTTCATTGGCTCAACTCCTGTGCAGCAATAACTGATTAACCCCAAAGGCAGTCAGAAGCCTACAATCAAGACAAGATACTAATCTTATATGTCAGACACCTGACCTGTGAAGCCACCTCCTTGACTTCCTCTCTCCACTGTTCCTCTGCACCTGCTCCTTCATCGTGTAAATACATGAATACACCATTTAAGACTGAGAGATTTGTTTCGGAAATTGCTTGTTTGTACATGTGAATCTTAAATCAATGCAGCTTAGGGTTTTTATTCTTTTTATGATTTCAATTAGATGTTACAACTTGAGGAAAAACCTGGGTCCTGGCTTAAATAGGTTTTAGGTTATGAGATTACCAGAACCTTATCGTGAAATGAAATGTTGCTTGGGGTGCTGCAATAGATGTTAACTTCCTAAATGCCAAATGCTTCAACTTTTAATATTTTTGATCTGGAAGTCAGGAAGTTACCAATCATATACACTCACTGAGCAGTATATTAGGAACACCTGTACACCTACTAATTAATGCGATTATCTACTTAGCCAATTGTGTGATGGCAGTGCAATGCATACAATTCTGCAGATACGGGTCAGGAGCTTCAGATAATCAACCATCAGAATGGAGAAAAAGTTATCAGTGATTTCGACTGGAATGATTGTTGGTGCTAGACAGGCTGGGTTGAGTATCTCAGTAACTGCTGATCTCCAGGGATTTTCATGCACAACAGTCTCTAAAGTTTGCAGAGAATGGTGCAAAAAACAAAAAACATCCAGTGAGCAGTTCTGCGGGAAGAAACATTATGTTAATGAGAGAGGTCCGAGGAGAAGGGCCAGACTGGTCCAAGTGGTCGAACAGTGGTATGCAGAAGCGAATCTCTGAACACACAACCCATCAAACCTCCAAGTGGATAGGCTACAGAAGCTGAAGACTTAATAAGTACATGATTAAATATAATAATGTAATAATTATTATAACAATATGATAAATAATAATAATAATAATAATAATAATAATCACAGATTAATCTGTTACTTAGGGTTTCATAACATACTGAGAGTCACATAAATAATAAAATCCCCTTCCCACCCCCAGGCACAGCTGCATACCTGCTTCCCCCATCACAGCCGACAGATGAATCACTCAACCTGGTCTGTGTGAAATCAGCTGCCCCAGTTATTGCAATTAGCCTGTCAGCCACATCTGTATGAAACATCACCTCACTGGGATTTCAGTGCACTGAACGGGATCACGTGGTCTGTTTGTGTATGCCATTCAGCATGCATCAATGAAACATTTATGGTCAACAGAAGTAGAAATTCTTCAGTTTGCTTCCAAACTAAAAACAGAGGGGGATGTGCTTGTGTTTTTGAAAGTTTTCGTTTGTATTTTAAATATTTCCAGGAGCTATGCTTTGTAAACATATGAAACGTATGGCATTTTTCCAGCAATTTCTATTCATGTGTTCACCAACCTCCACCATCCTCTCAACCTCAAACCATCCTGAAGATGCATTAGCTTCTCAAAACCTCATCAGGAACTGGAGCTCCTCCTAGTGCAAAGATTGTGTATTCACATGCTATTTACCTTCCTGTCACACTGAACCAGTCCTCTCTTCACATGCCCACAGATCAGCACTGGGATCGACAGTAAACACCAACTACAGGTTGCCTGTCTACTTAGAGGATACACTTTTTAGCAGTATTTTGGTCAGGTATAATAGAATACTTAATGAGAGAAATAAAGGCACTGGACTATGTAAATGATAACTGTAATGTAAATGTAATGTCTTGTTTTGTTATTTGAGCACTGCTTTGGCTATCAACCAGGCATAAGCCTGGAGGGATGCGATTTGAGATTGGGGTTTTAATTGTGGGTTATGAAACCTGATCCTGAGAGAAAATACCTGAAGATGTCCACTAATATTGTCATCTAATTTGAGCCAAGTCTCCCCCATGCAGTAAGACACATCTCATAGCACAGGACAAAGGTTTTATGTGAGAGGAGATCTGGTGTGTTATAACCTGGAAAATAGACAGTGAAGTGAGGACATTTTTTCATCAAGAATTTCTGCCGCCGCAGTCATATAATTGGCGTGTTCCTCCAAAATAACGATGTGTTTATAATTTCCAGAAACTTGTCTGCCCGAATGAATTAGGGACCATAAAATTGACGCTGGTTCTCTTCAGAAGAATGGCTAAGTAGCCGCGAGATGGGGAAGAGCTCCCCGCCCCTTCGAGCGAGGCGCGAGACACCTGCGGGAGCGAGGGCGCTTCTGCGAAAGGGACGGAGCTGTTTGTCGATTTGCTCCCGCTGCTTTTGGCAGGCCTGGCGGAAGCAGCGGGCGAATGGCGGCGTGTTGCCGGACATCTGGTGAAGCAGCGCGTGTGTGGCGGCGGGGCGAACGGCTTCCAGGTCTCCGGATTTAACACTCCGGACTCCCGGCCGCTTTTCGCGTTTAGGATTCCCGCACGTCGCCGGCACGCCGCGTCCAAGCCCTGCGTGACGTTCCAGGCGTTCGAAGTAAACATGACTGAGCCTCCGCGCTGCTGTCATTTGTTTTGGAATTTAAATTAATTTTATACTCTTTCATATACTCATATCCTAGTTTTGAAACACAAACATATTTATTTTGTTCATTTCCAAATGCTGTGCTGTCACACAGATGCGTCCTGGCGATCCTGGTCATATTTACATAGTTTGTAAGAAAATTGTTCAAACTATACCTTTGTATAGCTTTCAAAATCTTATGGTATATTCTGTCCCATGATTAAACACTTTGCTTTATGCAAGCAAATGTTCATGACGTAAGAAGAATATCAACATGGTTCATCAACATTACCATGTTCAAATTTTATATATCACATAGTGTCATTTGACCTGAGATCACCCCCCTTTCTCCTATTTGTGGTGCTGGCATCCTGTAATTGCTCAACTTCAGTGCTCCTGTAACCAAACTATGAGTGGAAACAACAAGATCTGTATCGTTCTTTAGTAGACGATGCATGACAACTATTCTGACAGAGTGTCTCAGTGTCAGCAGTTAGTCTATTTAGTGCCCACTGCCAGGGCTCATGCATAACTAGTATGACACATTGGACAATAGCGTCTATCTGGGACGCTGCTATGCCTCAGCGTGCATAGCAGAGTGAATAGGTGTGCGGACCATTGTGACCTAACACGGTCTTCCGAACACAGGGACGTTGTGCAGTTATTTGTCATTTTCTGTTTTTATAAATATTGGTCCATTTCACATCAATCAAAGTGTTTTGGTGTCTGGGAAAGTCACTAAGCAACCATAATCATAAACCACATTTCAAGGGAGAAAAGAGAAAAACTACCATTGAACGGACGTTGAGTTCTGGTGGAAGCGGCCACTTTCCTGTGTTCTGTTCGGAACACCGTGAGTTTACATTATGAGTAGGCTTAGGAACGGTAAATTAACATATATGTCATTGTGTGTATGTGCGTGCGTGCGTGCGTGTCTGCCTGCCTGCCTGCCTGCCTGTATGTGTGTGTGTGTGTGTGTGTGGGTGTGGGTGTGTGTGTGTGTGTGGGTGTATGGGCTCTAGTCCCCACGTACCTGTCCTCAGCCCTTCGTCAGGATGTTCAGTCCCACCTGTCCAGCATCATTATGAAGATCAATAGCTTGTCTCTGGCTGCCCGTAGGAACATCGGTGCTTTTGTTTGTCCTGACGTGGAGCAGTCACCTATCAGCAGTGCCTTTGGCCAGCCCTCACATGCACGGCATTGTCAAGCCCTTGTCCTTGATCAGCACATTAACCAGGGGTTCATTCAGAGGCAGGGAGCGTGCTCAACTTCTTCATCTAACAGTTATTAGGGCCATTCACCCCCGCCATTTCGGCTCTCTTTATCTGACGGTTATTAGGGTCATTCACCCCCGCCATTTTGGCTCTCTTTATCTGACGGTTATTAGGGTCATTCACCCCCGCCATTTCGGCTCTCTTTATCTGACTGTTATTAGGGTCATTCACCCCCGCCATTTTGGCTCTCTTTATCTGACGGTTATTATGGTCATTCCAGCTCTCTGCCTCTCATGGGATGAGTTTGCATGCTTGTTGATTTGAGGTATATGGCCCTTAAAGGTGTATGCCAAACCATACCAGATCTTTATAAATGATGCCCAAACAGATTGTTAAGAATTTATGACAACTAGTGCAGTAAATGCAGTCTCTTTTCATGTTTCTGGCACTAAAAAACAGCAGTATACTTAATATATTCTAATCGTACAATAACATTTGTAACAGTTATTTCTAACATTCCTGAAATGAATGTTCAGCTAGTGAAGTGAGCTGATCGTCTTTTACTATCAGAGCTGGAAAAGCTCTTATGTGATGTGCAAAATCTGTTCACTCATCTGATCATATTTAGTCAAAACCTTTTTTCCCTGTTGTTTCTTTCTGCTGTAAAAGTGGGAATTTCCTTGGTTGCGATAGTTCTAAACAACAAAGGTATGTACTTTTTCACTGGCCAATGTATGGCAGGGGTTATGAAGAGAGACATATTTTTTGTACTAGCGGAGATATCTTTTTGTAGTAGCAGAGAAAAAAACGACCACCACAAATCCACAAGGATGGAAAGTTTTCGGTCTAAAAGCCATGACTGGTTGCCATCTAGCTTTGCTCACCTAATGAGGCAGAGCGTGATTTCTGATTACCTACATGTGTGTGACCACACATTTGTGCTGTAGTATAAAATTACTTTGTGTAGTTGTGCAGCATACCTGTCCTATGTACTTCACACAAGTGCTGAACACTGCATCTAGCAATAAGTGTGTGGCAATTAATTGTTACATAACTCTTTCCAAACATAATTATGGTAAGGTACCTCTGGTAAAAGGTCAGCTAAATGTAGTGTTATTAATGATATTACTACATTAAACATCTCTGTGGATTTAGAGAACCGCATGCATATATGCTTGAAACAAGTGTTTTTAATGTTCTTCATTTAAGTATTCATTACCCTGCATCCTCTGGCTGGATGTCATTGCTTGACAGATATAATTTAAATGAAGTTTCTGCAATTAATGATCTCTATTATGACTGTCTATTATGAAAAGGCGAGTTGCCTATTCTAACCAAAGAATAGCAGTGATCATGCCAACACATTTCTATAATAGCGCGATCAAAACAGTTTGTACACTAAATGTGTAAGGATTTTTATATGGATAATTTTTGTCTTCTTTAATTTTTCCTGGAATGTGAACGTCTGTGAATTGTCTAACAGGGCAAAACACCTTGGAATAGTGTTAATCTGTAGTATGCAGTCAGGATTCTATTCTCTCTCTCTTTCTCTCTCTCTCATACACAGACGCACACAGCACAGCATTTTTCTATTTTGGTAACCAAGCACAATAACAATGTCGATTGATTTTGGACTTAATTTATGTCAGGTACAAGAAAAAATGCTTGAATTGTGATATGTCATCAAAGTCACATTTGACAGTTCTAGCACCTAGAATGCAGTTTAACCACTATTTTTCACCTGAACTGTATGGACTTTTTTTGTTTTACTCTACTGCAGTTTCTGCAGATATTGTAATGTATTTGAGAAGCAATGCATTGCCAATGGAACCTTCACATGTGTTCATGTTTTATATCTAAGTTGAATAAACCCACTTGAAAGTATTTTTTAAAATAATTTCAGGACAGGGCAGTCACTATATTGGATAGATACTGAATTCCATTAAGTTATGTACTATTTTGTATCATTAGTCTCATGCTTAAATGGAATGATGACTTCAATTTATTCACCATTTCTACAGCTTGCAGTTAAATGTTGATAGGCAACCCAATATTGTGTATGGTTCTAAAGACCTCAGCAGAAGGACTCAACTTTTTTCATATTACATTTTTGTGGAGCACTGTGAAAATAAATGCAAATTATCTCTTAATAACCAGCAGTTCGCTATTTATCCTGTTTTGCCTGCCTGAATTAATAGATACCTTTATTAATATCCTGCTCTCAGAAGTCACGAGGGTGAATTATTTAAGGCAGATTCCCCATGAAGTTTGTAACTGAATTATGTTATTCATAAAAAAATTGAAAAAAAGTATTGGTAACTCATAAAGAACATAAGTAATTGGACATTAATTTCTCTTTACTGTGAACTGGTGGCCACAAAGCCCTATTCAGTCACTCAGATTAAATAAATGATAGTGCAGCCAGCACTATAAATTTAATGTCTTTTTACATGAAACTTTTGACCCATAATTGTAACCATTAATGGTATAGTTAATTGAGCTGTCAGTGATTACTGGCAAAGCACAAAGTGACAAGAACTTGAAGTTGAATATCATGTGCGAGTTCCCTAGTGCTTCTTTGCAACTGTTATATATTCTAAAAAAGGAAGTGGAGGGGGGAGGGGGGGGGGGGGGTCATTGCCTTTGATTTTTACATAATAGCCAATTGAGTTTTAATAAAAGACAATATTGATTCGCTTTTGAAGTGTACTTAAGGAATAATAGATTAATTCTTTAGTGTAGATGTCCACTGGGGTTTGGCGTATGATCCTGGCTCTTCTCCAAACGAGTACCACAGGCGTCTTTCTGGGTTCCGGAAAGCTTTTGATGCGCTGGGCCCAGAGCTTCGCATCGGATCAGAACTCATCACATTAGAGTTTACTCCGTAACGGGGCCTGGGGCCTTCCAGGGAAGAGGAGAGAGAGTGCGCTGTATCAGCACCGCTGTACTTCTGCCTCCTGGAAGCACATCCCACCCGTATCCTTAACGTCTGCACCATCCAGAAAATCCCTCCCTTAGTGCCGCTTATTATTTAACACGGAGAGACAGCAACAGTCTAATAACAACACGCTGTAGAATGTCTTAACACCGACTGCTACAGCCGGCAATGGCTGTGGGAGTGTATGCCAGCATACAGCCAAAGTCAGTAAATTAAGATATCTTCATTATTAACATCAATATTATGAATATTCTCAGAACTAGCTTTGGAAATGAAAAAGCAAAATTAAGCTTTTATTTCTATGCAAATGAGTAAATATAATTTCTGATTTTAACATGCTCACACTCGTGAATTAGACCAGATACATAACTCAGCCAAAAAATAATAAGTTAATGCTCTTTTTCGAATCAACTTGCATTCCTTTAACAGGGCGTTAAATGATGTCTGAGTGGAAAGACAAAATGGTTTATGACAACACCAAAGTGGAGTGTCTTCATGCAGTTGGCACTGCATTATCTTAAACTCAACCATAATTCTCAATGCAGGTAGCTCATAATTCTTCTTGAATGGGAATTGTATTGCAAAACTATGTTTGCCAGCATCACTATTACAATTATGCTGTCCCTAACCATTGCCCAGAATTGTTTGGCGAAAAAAGGTTTCTCTCCTCACTAACCGCTTGCACTAAGCATAAGATAGACACAATAGCCACCCTGTGGCTTTATTTATTGAAATATATATATTTTAGCGACTGCCGTGCTTAAAATTATTTTTTACTGAGAGCCAATGGAGACCTCTGGCAGGAGCCCTTTGACAAAACGAAGAGCTGTCACCATTTTCTGTTACCAATCACGGACACGGCAGGGTCCGGGACACTGGCGGGACGAGCAAGCTGTCACTCTGTGTCAACTCGAGAAAGGACAGGGTGGGAACAGCAGTCATTTATACCCTCTACACACAGATCCCCTCTCTTCTGTCTATCCGAAGTGTCCCATTGGGAAGGTCACCATCTGCAGTTCTCTCCTGCTAAAAATGCCCTTGATGGTGATGTCTACTCACAGAAAAACTTGAGGCCCTTAAAGGCTCTATTCCTTCCTCTTTTTGTTGTTTCTATACATACTGCAGGTGTTGACACGCACACACATACACACATAATTAAACATAGTAGAACCTCAACAGACCGAAAAGTCCGGTCAACCGAACAGGGTATGGAATCGAAAATAAAACATTAATACAAAATGACGACTGCAACACACAAAGGAGTAATACTATTAATTGAGAGAACTTTAAGTTATATGAAAATTAGACAAGAAAGTGAGCTTAATGGCTTTTGCTGAAGAATAGCCTACAAGGAAAGTATCGATTTTGACAAAATAGTACCATGAAAAAATGTGCTGTTGGATGGAAGTGAGAAGCAGGCCAATAATTCTAAATCCGTCAATGGTCGCATCACACTAATGGCTATGGCAGTAGTAATGACCTTCATTCCAGATGTATTCAGTTCTCTGGAGTTCTACTGTTGCCGCTTGTTATAAATCTGCTTTAGAACAAAGAAAGAAAAACTCAATGCAAGCTGACAGTAACAAAACTAATTTAGAACCAAAAAAACATGAATCTTATCCGATTCAATTTATGCCCTTTAATACTTGACGAAAACTGACATAACATTGGTCCAAAAGTCTGATTGGCTGTCTTCTATGCTGGGAATGAAATATTATTTAGTGTAGCTAATGCCTGGGTAGATCCTCCTGAATCTAGCACATTCAGCACTTTGGCAGAGACGAAGGGTGGGGTGGCCTCTTGAGCAGCCTATTGCTTTGACAAATGAAGGAGCAGATAAGCAGAGTATCTGAGGTGAGAAAGTAGTACTGTCTCAAGGACGGTATTTACTAACTCTCTGCAATTTCTCTTCAACTTTGGCAAACAAATTTAAACAAGTATCACTTTATCAGGCAAGATTCTTCATTATTTGTTTGCAACCATCAGTTGATTTGATGATTTTGCACAAGTACTGCAGGAGTTAAAGGTGGCATATGTTCATTGGTAAGTGTCAAGGACAGGGTAAAGCTTGAGGATTGAGTTCTATAATAACGCTGAAACACATTCCACAAAATAAAGAAAAGTTCTGAATGTGGGAAATGTGTGACAAACTCCAGCACCCTCAAAACCGACCAAGCAACCTTAATGCTTGGTCCGCTTTTTTTCTATACTTTAGCCAACTATTACATTTATTTGTTTGATGCATTGGTGTGTTCAAAGGTGTGCAGTTGCCAGGGACATCCCTAAAGGTGAAAACAAGGTACTGTAGCTAAAGCATAGTTTGGCAGTAAACTACTCTATCAATAAGCACGCTCTCGCATCATTTCTCAAAGTAAGAACAAGTTAGCAGAATAATATATTCTGAATAAAACACAATTCATGTATTCATTGTCATGAATATTAAATGGAAATGAAGCAATTTAAAATAAAATATTGACATTGTTCATAAGAAACCTTTATTCCAACCAAATCACAAAGCTTGGCAAATCGTTACCCTGATGGGTCAATGTCTTATATGCAGCAATGGAGTTTGAATAACTGCAGTCATGAATGGGGTCCCATGGCCCTGTACTCCTCCCTGAGCAAGGTCAGTCAGAAATAATCATCAGTATTCTGTAGATCTGGAATACAATTACTCAATTCAGGCTGTTTTTGTCCATGCCAAAAAGGCTGAAGGACATTGGGAGGACACTGACAGCAAAATGTATTCTGAGATGCAGTCACCCGCCCATTCTCCATCCTCCAGAGAGATCCTGAAAATCACATTCTTCTTCAACTGGCAGTGAAAAATATATAACCATAGAAATTTGGTGTAGGTGTCTGTATGTACGTGAGTGTGTGTATGTGTGAGTGAAAAATGGTGTAGGTGTCTGTATGTACGTGAGTGTGTGTATGTGTGAGTTTGAAATTTGCTCCCTACAATACAGTGCAAATGAAATTGGACAGTTAACTGCTCAGCCGTTTTGTGGTCAGCTCTGTGTAGTGGCGTCATTAGCTCATACGCAAGACTTAAGAGAATGCTCTCGGGTTGATTCTGGGTCTGGCATTTTCATTTGAAGTCTGTTGCTGTTGTCTCTCAACATGAGGGCCAAATATGTTTCTAATAGAACATTTTCATATTCAAATCTCAACTGTCTCACCCCTCGTATAAGCGATTTAAGAAAGATGCACAAGGCCCATTGTGTGTTAAAATCAATTTTATACATTGTCAGGATTGCCTCAGATAGTTCACTGCAAGATGCAAACCACTGGTAAGCCTCAAGAATGGAATTGCTAGGTTAGAGGAAACTGCAGTGTTCTTGAACAAAGTCGTATGGACTTTGAACTGGCTTATTACGTTACAAGCATTTAGCAGACGCAGTTATCTAGAGCGACGTATAAAACAAGGTGCGTAAGTAGAACAAATCTGCTAAAAATACTAGAAGGTGCCAGAAGTGACTACAAAGATAGGAACTTCACCCTGTAGAGCCCCTGAAGGTGGTCAGTCTCTCTGCTGTTCTGACCTTCACAGGAATGTCATTCCATCACTCGGGAACCAGAACAGACAGCAGTCGTGACTGGGAAGTGGAAGTGTGAAGAGGGGGAGGTGCCAGGCATCCTGAGGTGGTAGAATGGAGAGGTCTGTCAGGCATGTGGGGTCTGATGATCTTTGGGAGGTATACTGGGGCTGACCTCTACTCAGCCTATTATGCAAGCACCAATGTTTTAAATTTGATGTGAGCCATAACATGTAGCCAGTGGATGGCAGTGGGTGTGTCCAGGTGGACTGCAGCATTCTGGATGAGTTGCAGGGGAATCTGATGGCATATGCCAGAAGGCTAGTAAGAAGAAAGTTGCAGGAGTCCAGGTTGGACAGTGGCATCATTTGGACAAGAAGCTTGGTTGAGTAAGGGGTGAGAAAGAGACGGATTCTCTGGATGTTGAATCTGCATGTCCAGCTCATTGCCACAATGTTCTTGGAGAGGGACAGTCCGTTTTCACTCACCACTCCAAGGTTCTTTGCACAAGACAACAATGATACCAAGGTGTCCCCTATGGAAATGGAGAAGTTCAGGAGGAGAGAGGATGGAGCAGGAATGAAGATCAGACTTACCTGGGGTTGAACTTATGTTGGTGGTCGTCCATCCAGCTCTGGATGTCCTTCAGGCAAGCAGAGATACGAGCGGAGACCTGTGTGTCAGACTGGGAAGGAGAGAAAGACTTTGCTGTCATCAGCATAACAGTGATGAGATAACCCAGCAGAGATTACAGAGAGACTGAGTATCGAGGGAGGAGGGAAGGGGACCGTGGACTGAGCCATTGGGAACTCCTGAGGCAAGGGGATGGGGCACTAATACTGCACCAGCCCAGGCAACCTGGAAGGAGCGACCAGAGGTAGGACTCAGTCCAGTGCAGTGCTGTGCCACAGATCCCCATAGCTGTTAAGAAGGACAGGAGTATGGGGTGGTCAACCTTGGTGAAGAAGAGAAATAGGATGGTACTTTGGGATGATGGAGGGGGTCCAGAATGGGCTTCTTTCGCAGCTGGGTGATATAGGTCTGCTTGATGGAAGAGGGGAAACATCTAGAGTTCACAAGAGAAGCAACACATGGGACGATATCTGGTCTGATTGCCTAGAGGAGAGACGAGGTGATGAGGTCAAGGGCGCAGGTAGTAGGACAACAGGATAAGGGGAACATTTTTAAGGTGAGAGAAAGTGGAGAAATAGGAGGACAAAACAGAGGGCGGGGGGGATCTTGGTTGTGAAGGGGCTGTGGATGTCGGCAATCTTCTCATTGACAAAAACTGTGAAATGATCTGCAGCAAAGGAGGGCTGAGGTGCGGGAAGAGGAGTACTAAGCAGTGAAGAGAAAATAGAGAGCAGTCGATGAGGGTTGGAAGAGCACTTATGAATCAGCTGCACGTAGGCTGGCCCTGTTAGTAAGAAGGGTGTCAGACATCTAAGGACTGGGAGGAGATGACCGTGCTGGCCTAGCAGAATGGGAGGCTTCCAGGTAAATGTCCCCAGGAAGATCAGTGGGATGTCATCCTAGGGGAAGGAGCTGAGCAGGGTGTTTAACCCATCGAGGATACTTCCCAGGGGCCTTCTAAAATAATAGATAAGGAAAATAATTGATAATACACCAGGTTAACTGGATCGAGACAGAGTGTTTTTCAAAAGCAGAGATAGAGAGGGGAAGTTAATTTCCAAGAGGGCAAGATCAGCAAACCAGTACCACTACCGTGCACAGATGGCTGGGGGTGTGAGAGACGGAGGATGAAGATGAGGACTGTAACTGCTGATGGCAGCAGCAGGATGAATTCTGAAGTGTACAGAAACATCTTGGACCGCACTTCAACATGCAGGACAATGACCAAAAACATAGGAAGGAATTTTTCAGAGCCAAAAAGTGGAATGTTCTCGACTAGGCAAGTCAATTACCCAACCTGAATGCAATTGAGTATACATTTTGAGTATACAGTATGACTGAAGGCAAAAAGCCCCCGACATTAACAGGAACTGAAGAAGGCTGCATTACAGGCCTAGCAAAGCATCACCGGGGAGGATACCTCAGAGTGACAGACTTCAGACAGTCATCAAATGCAAAGGATTTGCATTTTTCCAATTGCTCTTGATCCCCTGAATATGGGGACTATGTATAGAAAGGGTTGCAATTTCTAGATGGTTCTCCCAATATGTAAATACACATTAAAGCTGACAGTAGAGAGTATAGAACCAAAACAACAAAAACATTTACCACTGTCCAAATATTTATGGGCTGCACTGTATGTACACATATATATATATATTTATATATTTATGTTGAGCAGATGTGCACAAATGTTTTTCAGATGGACAGGGACATCTGGACAAACAGTATTTATAACTAAGCATTTATAGCAAAGTCTGTAACTCTATCTCATGATGTCCCTGTGAATTAAAGTAATTCCATTTGGTCCATTCTGTTTTTCACAGTTTTCTCCCCTGATTGAGTGTTTGTAGTGGAACAAAACTAAGCTCCAAGCTGTTGGGTGCCGAATATCCAGCTCCACTGCTGCCTCTCTGAGATAATCCTGCATGACTGACAGGTCAATATATTCTGTTCACAGTCAAATGAAGGCAGGTATTCTGCCTAGGAGTGTGAAAAGGAGCATTCTGCATCATATACATCATGGGTAAATGCGTTGTGTCTTCCTATTTTTTACTTTTTTCCGATTGAAAGATTGTAGTAGTATTGAATCATTGAAAATATCTGGTTTTAAATGCAATTCCAATTGTCACAGCAGCATATTTGGGGTTTCTTGATAGATTGTTTGGTGTGTGTGTGTGTGTGTGTGTGTTTTCTTCCTCACGTAATTCTTTGTAAATTCTGGTTCAAATCTGTAAGGTTGTATTTCTTCGTCAAAATTGAAAAGCTCAACCTTTAACTCAGCGTAGTCAGGGCTGTCCGCCATATCACTCAGGCTAGCCAAGTTAGGTTACATGATATTTGTATGCTAACGTTACTGCATTTTTGTGGGAGTGTCATAGGAGGGCCACCTGGATGGGTGGTCGCCCGTAAACCAGTCTCCGCGTTCTTTAAGGGTGGAGTTTGAGCGCCTGTTACCTTCTGGGAAACATAGGCTGGAGATTCAAGCCAAACACATCTGGTGATGTCACTGCACGTGTTTGTCCTTTGAAGTTATGCCCCACATCTAGGAAGTGGCTACACTGACAGTGATTTTAAAAATTCCTACACACAGAATTTAAGCATTTAATCCAAATAATCTCAACTGAAACAAGCGTGACAGTGCTCCTTTAACAGATATATATTTTTTTACTTGATACAATTGTTTTTCCCCTGGGTCTCTTTAAGATGGCAGTGGTAAAAGAGAGATGGCCCAAAAGGTGCAGGTAACTGAAACATACTGATTGTAATGCAATGAGACAGCTCTTACAAACAAGTCAGAAATAGTCATTGACAAGTCTGATGCACACAGTGAAGAGATTAACACACAGGTTGTACTGCAATTGAAGTTACAGGCTTCAGAAGTTTCTTAAATGTAATCCAGGTGTACAGCACAGGCAGTGTATGAGCAGTGCCAACAAGAAACCTCTTTAACAGGAAGTAAGACTTTAAGACTGTTTTCTATGAGCTGTCTTAAATTTCTGTCCCTTGTAGTATAATTGCTCATTCTTCATTTCCTTCATTCAAAAAGGAGGAAAATATAACACTAAAATGATTTCAGACAAACACTCATAAAGAAATGGTTTCTTGTCCATAAACAGCACAGACAGAAAAACAAGCTAAATGAGATGCAGGACCCTGGTAGCAGAGGGCCCGAGTAACAGTGATTAACTCTGTTGCAATAAAATTATGCATCCAAACAGAACAAAAAAGACCAATGTGGGACAAAACACTCATTACAAAAATACAATTCCCACACTAAGATCTCGAAAATAAAACAATTCTCTTCGACACAAAGGCATGAGTGAAAGACACTCACACACATTTAAGCATTTAGCATCCTGCTAAGCATTAAGCAAGTGCTGTACATTTAACAAAAACTTGAACAAAAACATTGCAACTAAACATATTAAAAGAGAAACCAAATTATGAAAAGACAAAATAAACACCAGAGTAAACTGAAATGGCAAATACAGTCAGTTCTACAACTTGCTAACTTGTGAGAAATGTGATGCACTGGCACCCTTGGTGGAATTTGAGTTGTGTTACCCTTTAGGCACACCCACTGGGCACAGGCTGAACAGCTGTATGGCAGGAGAGCTCTCACATCCTCTTCTGTAGATTCTCTGCTCCCGGGAGACTAAAATGGCGTAAGGAGTTGGAAGGGATAATGGCGATACCTAAATTGAAGCCAGCACAATGAGCCACAGGTGGGAGGAAAGTCCAGCTGGACACAGAGAGATGTCTGCTGGAGGACTCACAAGCTGGACAAGAGCATGGTGAGGAGAGTCTCACGTGGGATATGATGCTTAACAAAGATGTGAGGTGCTTTACAAAACTTCACAGAAAAGCCTTTGATGGCAAAAGACACAGGCTCAGCGGTCCTTTTGAGCTACAGACATTGCACACTGCTGTCAGAAAGACATTTCTCTCTCGTATTCAGGAATGAATTGTACCACTGAATCTACAATATATTATCTGATAGAAAACCTTCAGAAGTAAACACAGATCATTTATGTATGTAGTATTGTTATTTTAAAAATGTATTGTAATAATAATAATACTTTATTTTATTAGATTTTTTGAGGAAATGGATAACTAATTTTAGCACGGTACCAAATATAGTGATACATTCTTTGTTGTTTTTGTGATGCTCTATTAAAAATATCTTCATCGCAAATGCTGCAGCTGAACAAGGGCTTCAGAAAAGAAAAGCATTCACTTTCCCAGCACTACAGACCAAATGTGTGCCTCATTACACATAGAAATTCATCAAAGCCTTCTTCAAAGGAATGGAAAACAGGAAAGGACAATGTAACAAAGCTTCACAAAAGTACATCAAATGACTGTGGAGGAAAGCAACTCAAGAGTGCGCCATCACTTTTGTCAACAGTCTGCAATGCACTCAAGAAAAATTAGCTTGCTTAAGAGATCTTTCACAACAATCATGGTAACATCTGTTCTGTCACTCTTTTGTCATATTTACTTCCCTCCCTTTTTCTTTTTCCTCAAAATGTTTCATTTATTGCAATGAAGAAGCAAGTACGAGCTGAACACTGAAGAGCTCATTTTCATAAAGTAAAGCTGAATGATTAGGATGGCAGCAATTTCTGCGTCTGCAAATCTGTGATTCGCATTGCAATTCTTTTCCTCTTTGTGTATATTTCTCAGTCCTCTTTTCATGACTTCTTATATGACACTCTTGTAGTTCATATCTGAAAAATATCATTGTTTTAGGGATAGTCACAAAAGAGTTTTGCAAGGCATGCTAAATTAGACTTGGTATGAAAGGCAAAAACATGAATTTTAGGACTCTGACTCCTGCATATTCCTGGAATGATTCCATTCATAAATGGGTTACTGTGCACATGCAGTATTTATAGATAACGTATCAATGTAGTCCAATATCTTGTGTCTTCCATTGGCTGTAGTGCTCTCATTAAAAGATAAAACCATATTTAGTTTTCCTGTGGAAATCATATTCCAGTCATTGAGGATTGTTGCAAGATGCTCAGCAAGTACCCAAGACCAACAATACTTATCCATCTTCATGCCTTTGTATTATTTTACAAGCATTTGAAGTCAGTTTCATGTCAAATCCAACTGTATCGACTTGGCCTAAGTGGAGTGTGTTATATATTTTATGGGGACCTGGGTGGTCTGTAAATATTCTCAGCAACAAATCTTTTGAAATGCTTAGAAACCCTTTGAAACTGGAAAAGGTATTTGCAGCACCAACCCAGAAGAAATTGCTGATTATTCATTGTTACCCCCACCCCCATGGTTGTCACAGAAGGGTAAAGGTTGTCTCAAGGAGCAAAACCTGCAACTGTAGAATCTTTCAGTAGAGGATACTATGGTCTGAAACATTTTGGCAGCAGATTAGGCATGGTCATGTTCAAAAATCATGGGCAGAGTCTCATGACAGAACAGCACTACTGGTGGAACTCATGGAAATCTGTAAGCGGCTGTCTTTGATGGGTGGAGACTGGTTGTGTGTCAGGGATGGGCAGGGATGTCCAGTGGCTTGTTCTGCCCTTCCTTGGTTTGGGGAGGCCACTGGAGGGCTTGGTGAGGTGAAGGATGCGCTAGAGAGATAGAGAGAGAGATAGATAGGGAGAGGGAGAGGGAGAGGGAGAGATTGATTAAACAGGCCAACGAGAGCAGATATGTTTGGGCAGGGTAGTGGTTTGGGCTGGGTGGTGTTTAGGTGCCCAGGGTAACCGTTTGCGTGGGGTGGTGTTTAGGGGACCTGGGTGGAGGTTTGGCTGGGGTCATTTAGGTGCTCAGGATAGAGGTTTGGGCGGGGTGGTGTTTAGTGCTCCAGTGTAATGTTTTGGGCAGGGAGGTATTTACAGGTTCCGAGTAGCAGTTTTAGGTGGGTGGTATTTAGAGGTGCCAGGTTTTGGGCAGGGTGGTGGTTAGGTGTCCAGGGTAGTGGTTTGAGCAGGGTGGTAAAGTTTACCTCTCTCAGTGTTCCCTTGGCCCTGCCGATTCTGAGGATGATCAAGAGAAGAATACAGATGATGGAAGATAAAGCCATGAGCCAGCCCAGCCCATAAGCCCACCAGGGGTAAACATACACATTATTGTACTTCAGAGGGGTGTACATGGTGATGAAGAAAGCAAGTGTACCCTGCAGAGGAAAAGTAACATTAGCTTTTTTTATTGAAATCCATATGCAAGGAATATAGATACCGCATAAGCAACATGCCTGCTTGGAGCCCAGTCTTCTCTAGCCATTTCATTGTCAACCAAGTATTGAATGATTCAGGGTGTTGTCAGCCCCAAATAATAAAATAATTTCCTTTCTTTGTTTTTTTTTTTTTGTTTTTTTACATTGGACAACCCACCAAACATCCAGCGCTATAATTAATCTGGAGCTCAGTTTGACTCATGTTAGTAAGAGAAAGGCCACTCACAAAACAGGTCATAGGTGTGAAATATAACCAGCAGAATTTTATCAGAGGTGTTGGACGGTAGCCAATCATATCTTCAATGTTGTCATAGAAACGGTCAGCACCTGAAATAAACCCAATCACATTTGGTGTGGGACTGATTCCAGCAGCCTATTCCAGAAACAGAGCGGGTAAACATTATTTTAATTAATTAATTATAAATAAGTTTGTTGTTCAAACAGTTCAAGAAGCTGTGAATGTCTTGCCACCTACAAACCCAGGCCCCTAACCATTACAGTATGTTGCATTGGGTGGTCAGCTTTTTGGTCTTTCAGATGCAGACTGAAAACGTCCATCTTGGGTTGATTGCATTGCAATTTTTTATTATTTGTATATACTGTTATTCTTAACAAATGCACTATGCATGTGTAATCTTTATGAAACTTAAATAAAGTCAGCAGTTATCCTTGAGGGCTCAGTAAGAAAGAAGTTAGAAATATGAGAATTAACGAGGGCTTTTGGGCTACTGCACACCCCTGCAAGGCTGGGTGAATGCTAGGTCTGGGGCCTGTGGCAGTATACTGAGTAAGGTGAACTCGGCCCCGGAACTTAAAGGAGTAACATGGTGGTTTGTTACATTTTCGAGGTTTTCGATGATGAAAGTATTAAATATGTCTGTTCTTTAGTTTTGGAGAAGGAAGCATTTAAAATGTATCATCCTATTTTCAACCGGTTGAGAATGTTCATCTTGTAGTACGTCACATGAGGATAACCAGTCCTCATTATCCCTCCCCTATAACTTGTGACCCATAGTTTGCGCCCCTGGCCTCCAGGCAAGATTATTGCTGGTTATATTCATTTTGCTAGCCAACTAACATTTGCCAGCTAGCTAGTTTGCTTTCATAAGGTGACGTTATCGGTAATGTTTGCTTTCATGGGGACATTATCGTTGTGCTTTTATCTTAACTTGGCTAGCTAGCTAGCAAAAAATATTATTGGATAGGTCCACGTCCTTGCCTTTGCTATTGTTGATATACTAAGTGATAGTTGATATACTAAGTTAGCTATCTACTTGTGAAAATTTGTTTACTGCCACATTAACAGAAGGTCTCTCGCCCCAAACCACTCACCATAGCTCCAGCCGATGCAAACACTTTCAAAAAAAGCTACGAAGATGATGGACAGTCCACTGGCTGCATAGTAGTCAATCAGCTGGAAGACATATATTCCACCCTGTGGATGGAGGGAGGGAGGGAGATAGACAATGAACAGACATATGCACACAACACAAGCACACAAACACACAAACACAGATACTGTATATCAGGGGTGTCAAACTCCAGTCCTGGAGGACTGCAGTATCTTCTGGTTTTTGGTGTGTTTCAGCATGAGTGATGAATTTAAGTCCATCTTTGGACAAATACCTGCAGACACTGCAGCCCTCCAGGAATGGAGTTTGACACCCCTGCTGTAAATGGACAACACACATGCACACACAAGCACTTTTTGCGGTGTCTTTTTATGCTGCGGATGTGCACGCATGGCACAGAATGATAATGGGTTGTGCATTTCGATTCCTGGGTTCTCTGTTGGCCAGCAGACCTCGGTCACCATGACGAGTCCGATCAGGTAGAACACGACCACCAGCGCCAGGGTGAAGAGCTCTCTGCGGTTCTTCCGGTGGAACACGGACGGGTACATGTCCACCACAGCCGTGACCAGGCACTCCACACCCACGAACTGGCCAGGAGAGAGAGAACCCATGTAAAACCTAGTCACACAGGGATCTAAGCTTGCATAGATGTGTGAAAGATATATGGATATCACTGGATATGGATGTAAACACCCTCAAATTAAGTAATGAGTGTCTGCATTTTCATCTTTTATTCACTTATTCAATGTCAAATCCAATGTGCTGGAGTACAGAGCCAAATCAACAAAAATTGTTGTGTCCAAATACTTATGGACTGTGTCATACATTGCGATGATTCGGCAGGGAGTGACTAAGAACCCAATATGGGGTGATGAGGATTTTGTTGGGCCTTGCACTGATATAGGTGATCCATACCTGTGTGTCCAGGCCCAGCAGAATGATGGTGGTGAAGAATAAGCAAGCCCAGACAGGAGAGTAGGGCATCATAGAGACGGCACGGGGAAAAGCGATGAATGCCAATCCAGGACCTGACACAGGAGAGAACTTCTTATGGCACTCCAAAAACAGGATCATACTCCGTATACAGGCAAGGAGTTGTTATACAGGTCTGTGGACTCTGCCCTTAGTGGAAACCCGTAACAGGTCAAAATAGCCGAAATGTTCTAAGGAATTTGGAACAAAATATCAAATATATCAAATATTTCATCCAAACTGTCCTTTTTAAAAAATCCAGGGGAATTTTCAGGGGAAGTTTCACTATATCTGATCATATCATATCTGACAATATATACTGCATTTTTCAATATACAATATACAACCATTTGATTGGTTGATCAAACAATAGATTAATTGGACGATTGGTCCAAGCCCTGGATTGACAGCCCACATACATACCGGACTCAGCCACCTGGGAAATGGGCACGTTCTGCTCATAGGACATGAAGCCCAGGATGGAGAAGATGGCAAATCCGGCGATGAAGCTTGTGCTGCCGTTCAGAGCGCAGAGGACCAGACTGTCTCTGAAAAAGCCGTACAGGAGGAGTGTATCGCAGAGCCCAACACAAAGAGATGGTACACATGAACATGTGCAACACACAATGCCTGGGTACTGTAATAAATTCAATTCAGTTAAAAGAGCACTGTCACACTGGTTTCAGTTGAGATTATTTGGATTAAATGCTTGAATCCTGTGTGTAGGCATTTTTAAAATCACCGTCAGTGTAGCCGTTTCCTAAATATGGGGCAAAACTTTGAAGGGCAAATACATCCAGTGACGTCATACACATATATCATAACCTTGGCTAGCCTGAATGATATGGCGGACCGCTTTGACTTCGCCGAGTTAGACGAGCTTTTCAATTTTGACAGAGAAATACAACCTGACCATTTTGAATTGGAATTCACCGTGGAAGAATTGCGTGAGTGAGAGACATATATGGTAAATGGTAAATGGTTGGCATTTATATAGCGCTGTTTGATGCTTCTCATTCACCCATTCATACACACACTCACACACTCACACACTCACACACCAACGACGATTGGCTGCCATGCAAGGCGCCGACCAGCTCGTCAGGAGCATTTGGGGGTTAGGTGTCTTGCTCAGGGACACTTCGACACAGCCCGGGCGGGGGATCGAACCGGCCACCTTCCGACTGCCAGACGGCTGCTCTTACTGCCTGAGCCATGTCGCCCCATATATATATATATATATCGACTTTACACATTGAAAATGAATTTCACTTAACTAACTAATATTTCTTTGTTTACAGTATTTTCGTGGATGTCTATCATAGGAGCCAAAACATCTGGAGCCAACTGAATTGGCACTAGTGAGCAATGGCTCTCAACAAGACCAGGAAGTGAGCCTCAGTAACATAGCAGTTTGGGCTGCTTGGTCACACCGCTCACCTGTAGCAGTTGTAGCAGTTCACCTGTAGCTCACCTGTAGCAGTTCACCTGTAGCTCACCTGTAGCAGTTGTAGCAGTTCACCTGTAGCTCACCTGTAGCAGTTGTTGTTATATTTATTGTAGCTGCCTAATGCAGACAGACACCCCATGCACATGGTGTAAGAAAACATGATTTGGCTCCCAGCATCCATCCACACCTACAAGAGAGACAGTGCAGTACACTCACCGAGCACTTTATTATGAACACACTAGTCTCTAGAGTTTGCCAAGAATGGTGCAAAAAACTATTTTTTTAAATCCAGAGAGCAGCAGTTCTGCAGACAGACTGGTCAAAGCTGACTGGAAGGTGACAGTAACGCAAATAACCACACATTACAACAGTGGTATGCAGAAGAGCATCTCTGAACACACAATGCATCATAACTCTTTAAGAGGATAGGCTACAGCAGTAGAAGTAAAAAAAAAAAAAACAGATTAGGGATTAGCATGTGACAGCATTAGCAAGTTAGGCAGTAATGCTGTAATCAGTAATCGGGACGAAGGCAATGACTGTGGACAGTGTTGTGTGAAGTCAGGGGTGATTCTAGGATTTTATGTTAAGGGGGGCTGAGCCCTGAACTGTAGTTACATGGACCAATATAGGGGGTAGGGGGGTCCGGGGCATGCCCTTCCTGATATTTATTTAATTTTTTTAAATAACCCTTTAAGGCCACTTCTGGTGGCATTTTAGGCAAACATTTTGAACAAAATAGGGCCTTTTATAAAACTAAAACACTAGACTGGAGTCTATATTGTCCTACTTAGTCTATATAGTCTTACTATCAGAAATCATGTAGATAGTCATCGTCTTAACAATCTTAGCTATTTTATCAGGCTTTTAATTTCCACTTACTTGTTTTAACACCCCTTCTTGTCTCTTGTAGCCTAAATTTGTAGGCATATATCTGTCTGGGAGGTGGGCAAATAGAAGAAAAATTGACTACCTGATGATCGCCTAGCTCCTGTGCTCTCTTTCAGTGGCTTCTCCCATCCTACTCTCTCTCTCTCATCTGTGCCCTCTACACATTTCCTGTCTCCTGTTTGAACCTTTTACCTTAACTTCTTTTTCTGATTTTTTCTGTCTTCTGTATTTTCTGTCTTCACTGTTTCTGTAGGAAATGCGAATTTAACAAAGGTTTTGTCCTACAAGTGAATTTGTTTGTCCAGTGCTAAAAAATGACTAAATGTAATTACTATTTAATAACGTTATAAATATAATTAATTTGTAAGCTACATGACAGGATTCTTACATCACTGAAAGTTACACATAAGGATGGTAACATTTCTTGCTCTCTCCGTCAGATCTCCCCGCTTGTTCTGAATGCACCTAATGTTACTTGACAGTTTTTGTCAGCCAAAAAGCAAAGAAGCTAGGTTAGCTAGCTCGCTACTTTTTTCTTCTTGCTTTCCCATTGATTTAATATTAAGTGAATTGACTGCAATTGTGAGCAAAATAAAGTGCAATAAAGGACTTTAAAAGATCAAAATAAAAGCATATTTCAAAATGTCCCACAAAACTGCATTAGCCATTTTAAAATAATTTACTTGCTAATATCCGGATGTACAGCTGTCATGTCAAACTAAAATCCAAAGAAAGCTGCTGTGATAAGCTTGTCTGCTATATGATCCAGTAAACTGTTCCATGTGTTGACAACTCATCCAAATGGGTATGAGCCAAAAAAAAGAAAAAGAAAAGTGACTCCAGTCACAAATTTGGGTAAATTCTGAGTACAGCTTTTCTCCCAGGCCTTTCAACGGCAACAAAAAATGATCTCTCCAAATCCTGCCTCCTCGTAAACGTGAATGCAAATATGTCCCACAAGCATCATGTGAGATACTTCACACTGATTTTAATGTAACAGCCCACTTAAACTAAGAGTGTATTAGAAAGAGAGCTAGGTGTGCTACCCTGAGAGGGAGTGTGGGATACCTGCGGGTCAGCCAGACGGCCCAGGTTGGGGTACAGGTAGAACTTGATTCCTTCGGAGGCTCCAGGTAGGGTGACCCCACGGATCAGCAGGATGGTCAGCATGACGTAGGGCAAGGTCGCTGTGAGGTACACCACCTGGAGATCCCAACAAATGATTACACACACACACCAACACACACATGCACACACGCGCACACAGTTACTCACACACCAGCACAAGCAGACACACACAGTTACACACATTACATTAATGGCATTTAGCAGATGCTCTTATCCAGAGCGACATACAGTTGATTAGACTAAGCAAGAGACAATCCTCCCCTGGACCAATGCAGGGTTAAGAGCCTTCCTCAAGTGCCCAATGGCTGTGCAGATCTTATTGTGGCTACACTGGGGATCGAACCACCGACCTTGCGTGTCCCAGTCATGTACCTTAACCACTACACTACAAGCCACCCTACCTCATGCGCACACACACACTCATGTGCTCACACACATACGCACATGCACACACAATCAAATAGACACATGCATGCACACACCCACACGCATACACACACACACACAGTTACACACCGGCATGCACTCACACACACACGCACATACAACCACACAGACACACACACATGCACACACACACACAGTCAGAGAAGGTGATGAGATAATGGAGCCCTGGCTCACCTTCCCAGTGGACTTGACTCCCTTCCATATGCAGAAGTAGCATGTGACCCAGGCAACAAGGAGGCAGAGGGCCAAGTCTGTGTGCAGCTCCCCGATCTGCTCGATGCCAGGGGAGATTCGCAGGACTCTGCGCCTGTGTGCACCACATGTACCCAATCAGCAGCCTGTGTGCACCACAATCACCCAATCAGCAGCCAATCTGCACCACAGTCACCCAATCAGCAGTCTGTGTGCACCATAATCACCCAATCAGCAGCCTGTTTGCACCATAATCACCCAATCAGCAGCCTGTGTGCACCACACGTACCCAATCAGCAGCCTGTGTGCACCACAATCAGCACACAGGAAAATAACTGCAACCAATCAGTACAGTGCTAAATATCCCCAACTACACAATCAGCATCATATACGTCGTCCCATCCAGCCAATGAGCCAGTGGCGGTCATATAGGCAGTGCAGCAGGTGCACCAGGGGCCGTGGTTTAGGGGGGCCCGTGGCTTTGTGTCTTTTTCAGTTTGTCCGTTTTTTTACAGGTCTTTATATTCTAACCACTCACCAGAAAATAACATGTTAGCTTTAACAGTGGTGTGTGTTTATATATCCTTAAATAAGCAAACTCATCTCAGACATGGTTATTAGCTACATGTATAAACTATAACTTGTAGCAGGCTAATTCCTTTGGTGTTAGTATTATTTTCTGATATTCAAAGAGTTCTGGCAGGAAATATGTTTGCTGTTTTCCAATGTGAACGATCTTGATCATGTGTTGATATTAGCTAATCTAGTGCCTACAATATTGAGCACCATTTAGCTGCCTAGTGTGAAAATGCCCTTGAAGGACAAAAGTGGATCGTAGAAAAGAAAGGATAAAAAGGACCCAGTAGAAAAAGGTAGCGAAACTACCTAAACTGGCCGGCTTTTTGAAAAAATAGTCGCTCAACTGCTACTCTGTTGCCCATCACAATCACTGCACCCAACAGCGGCGAAACCTTGCAGATAGGATAGCAAGCTGGATATAACGTTAGCCAACTGTACTTTTTCAGGAGAAAATTCAGCTACATTCGGCTGAAAAGTGAAAAATATCTAGCAACTAGGACGTAGCCATGCTATATCTAGGTAAACCCTGAGCTGTATTGAGGTTAACCTTGTCAGTCTACAGTTGCAATCAAAATGATTCAACCCCCATTGCACCTTAGGTTTATTGGCAAAATATACAATTTCTCAGCTGTTTGCAATAAACAAATTACACAAGAACTGTTTAAAGTAGTTCAATGAAACATAATATTGCTAAATATTACAAGGGTTTTATCCACATTCAACACAAAATGCTACTTTTAATGACTACTGCAGTCTCAAAATTATTCAACCCCTTCATGACAAGCATCTTCAGTACTTAGTAGAGCACTTTTGCTGTTATGACCTGCTGCAAATGCGATGCATAGCCAGACACCAGTTCTGACAGCGTTCCTGAGGAATCTTAGCCCATTCCTCATGAGCAATGGCCTCCAGTTTAGTAATATTCTTGGGTGTGCGTTTGGTAACCGCCTTCTTCAAATCCCACCAGAGATTTTCTATGGGGTTCAAGTCAGGCGACTGTGACGACCACTCTAGAATCTTCCATTTCTTCTTCTGAAACCAAGCCTTGGTGGACTTTGAGGTATGCTTGGGATCATTGTCCTGCTGGACAATGAAGGTCCAATGACGCCCAAGCTTCAATTTCATCACAGACGGCATGAGGTTTTTCCCTGTGATTTTCTGATACTTGACTGAATCCATCATGCCCTCCACACGCTGCTGGTTTCCAGTGCCAGAGGCAGCAAAGCAGCCCCAGAGCATCACTGAGCCACCTCCATGCTTCACTGTAGGCAGGGTGTTCTTTTCAGCATATGCTTCATTCTTCTTCCTCCAGACATACTGCTGATCCATAGGCCTGAAAAGTTCCAGTTTTGTTTCATCGCTCCACAGAACAGAATTTTCTTGTGCTTTTGGGTCAGTAGTGGTGTACGTCTTGGAGTCCAGGCATGGAGCCCTTCAGTGTTCAGTATGCGCCTCACTGTGCAAACTGAAACCTCAGTGCCTGCTGCCACCAAGTCTTGCTGCAGGTGTTTTGCAGTCACTCTAGGGTTTTTGACCACTTGCCTCCTCAGGAATCTGGTGGCAGCCACTGATAGCTTCCTCTTTCTGCCACGTCCAGGTAGTGTAGCCACTGTTCCTTTAACTTTAAACTTGCAAACTATGCTTCCAACTGTATCTCTAGGAACATTCAGTGCTTTTGCTATCTTTGTGTATCCTTTTCCTTGTTTTGCAAGGCAATGATCTCTTCTCTGAACTTTTTGGACAATTCTTTTGACTTAGCCATATTTCTAACATGCAATCAAACATCACTCCCAACAAACCACTAGCCAGTCCAGGTATTTATCTGTTTTATCTCAAGCACACCTGAACTAATTAGTTGCACCAGGTGTGCTTGAAACAGGGGGTTGGGTAATTTTGATTAGTTGCATCAGGTGTGCTTGAGACAGGGGGTTGAATAATTTTGAGACTGCAGTAGTGATTAAAAGTAGCATTTTGTGTTGAATGTGGATAAAACCTTTGTAATATTTTGTAATATGTTTCATTGAACTACTAAAACAGTTCTTGTGTAATTTGTTTATTGCAAACAGCTGAGAAATAGTATATTTTGCCAATAAACCTAATGTGCAATCGGGGTTGAATAATTTTTATTGCAACTGTATATGTAAAAATGTCTCTCAATCTACATTTCCACCCCTTAGACGTCTGGATTCCAGTAACATTAATGTGAACTAACTTCATTCTTACATTGCTCAATCTTGCAATGATTAATTAACATTAGTCAAAGTCTGTAAATGTAGTTCACTCGCATTGCATTCAAATTAGCCAAGGAAGCTGCAAATTCTCCTGGCAGTTTCTGTGAATTTGATTTGTTTGTTCAATTGCTGGACTGGTTTTCTGTTGTATAGTCAGCATTCCACCAATGTTAAGATTTGTGTGCGTGTGAGTTTGTGTGTGTGCGTAGGTTATATTTGTTTGCGTGTGCATGCCTGCATCCCATAAAAAAGGACCCATAAAAAAAAATCTTGCCCATCCTAACTAGCTTTTTTTAAAAAGATTTTAAAAACTCTTACTCCCAGAATTCAATGAAAGGACATGTTGAATTTTCATGGTAGGTATAGTTGCCTGTGCCATTTCTTCTCTGAAATTCTCCACAGGTTTCTTAAAAATAAAAAGGACATTGTGACGTGACAAAAGAAAGTATAACACAACACCATTATAAACCTGAAGTAATTTGTGTCACTACATCTGATCTGTATAAAGTACTGATATTTATATTGAAATACTGATGAATAACATTGTTATTGATGAGACCCAAACTAGAAACCGTGTTCGTTCTTGAGGAAACACTAGCCTATTGTAGTGTGATACAAGTTTATTATTGACCGTGATTTTGTCAAGCTAATAAAGCTATTTGAATGGAACATAGCTGATGGCATTGCCTGAGTGGTTTTGTTAATTACAATAATGTTACATGGAGATATTAACAGCCATAAGAGCGCTAATGTTTAGTTGATGTTAGATGTGAAGTCCTGAAATGGTAGTTTGTACTGGATAACTCAATCAGCTAATTTAGCTGTCCTAAATAAGAAAGTGCTTCATTCATTCATTCGTTCATTCGTTCATTCGTTATCCTAACTCGCTTATCCTGAACAGGGTCGCAGGGGGGCTGGAGCCTATTCCATCATACATGGGGGGAAAGGCAGGAATATACCCTGGACAGGTCGCCAGTCCATCAAGGCACACACACCATTCACACCTATGGGAAATTTAGACTCTCCAATTAGCCTAACCTGCATGTCTTTGGACTGTGGGAGGAAACCGGAGTACCCTGAGGAAACCCACGTGAACACGGGGAGAACATGCAAATTCCGCACAGAGAGGCCCTGGCCGACGGGGATTCGAACCCAGGACCTCCTTGCTGTGAGGCGGCAGTGCTACCCACTGCACCATCCGTGCCGCAGAAAGTGCTTCTTCCCTTTCTTATTTACGATAGTTTTAAAAATGAGATTATGTCCACTTGTAAGGCACGTCTTGGTTTTCTATCCCACCCTTAAGCACATTGCTCTTATTAAAATTTAAATTCATTCATTTAATTAATGAATTAAAATTGTAAAATTAAAATGCAAGCTAATGTCCTTGAACAATAGGACTAGCCATAAATTAAGAAAAGCAGGTTGATTGTTACATTTCCATGCAAATGGACAACCAGTCGAAAACCGCAACTTCATTTTTTTCACTTTGGAAAAAGTGCAAAGTCACATATTTTAGTGACTTTGTCGACAGGGAGCCTATGTTGTTCTGTGCCATTCCTCAGGTAGTGTCCTATAGCTACAATATCTGTTGCTCAGTCAGTAGCCTATTGTTTAATATCTTGTTATTGATATTTAGAGTTGCCATGTTTATGCAGTCACCCGTTGTCAGTGTCATGCCTTTGGAATATTTGAACTATAAATGAATCAGTCATTTTTTGCCAAACTTTTTTCTTGAATAAATGCCCCTGTTGTGCAGCAATATATGTAATGAATGTGTTTATACTGACTTTTATTGTTTTGGCTGTGGTCCATCCAATTGCAGCATCATTGTACAGCCTATTACAGGATAGCAGCTATTACCTAGCTCGATAACATTCCAGCTCATATGAGCAGACAGAAGTATAGACATAGAGAAGTATAGAAATATGCCAGCCATGAGTTGAACTTTGCAAAATCTCAAGCACACCTGAACTAATTAGTTGCACCAGGTGTGCTTGAAACAGGGGGTTGAATAATTTTTGCCTCAATACAGTAAAAGGTGTGAAAGGCTCACCTGTGTTCCAGGTGTTATTGCAAGAGGACCATGGGAGGTCCCAGCTGAAGGAGAACTGGAGGTACAACATCGCCCAGGCTAGGATGATGATGTAGTATATATCTGACAGGGCTAACATGACCATCGAGGCATAGCCAATACCTGGACCAAAGAGAGAGAAAGAGAGAATGTGTGTATGTGTGCGTGTGCATGCATGTGTTTGCGTGTGTGTGTGAACGTGCAGACTGGATAAAACCCGAATTGTGACATAGGTACAGGCAGTTCCTTATCAGATCAGTGATAATCAGTTTTATGAACATGAAGCTATTTTTGGAAATAAGTGGGCAGCACAGCAGACCAAGTCCAAACAGTGAGGGGCTAATTCCAGTTATGGGGTCACCTTCAAAGAGGGGGCTGATCTTCCTCCAGCAAGTCATCCCCCCCTCCCTGGTGTACTGCCCCAGTGCCACCTCCAGAAAGAACAGGGAGAACCCGCAGATGAAGAAGAAGATGAAGTATGGGATTAAGAAGGCACCTGGTTGGAGGGACCGAGAAGAAAGGTCAGCAGTTACTGTCCCACTCTTCCAGGGACCTCCAGCATCAAGGGGACTCACCGTTTAGCGTTTAGACTCACCTCCACCATTCTTGTAGCACAGGTAAGGGAATCGCCACACATTGCCCAGCCCAACAATCTGTCCAACCATAGACAGGACAAACTCCAGCTTGTTGCTCCATTGTCCCCTGTCCATGATCTCCTCATCGTTCTGAGGGGGGACCTCATGGGGTGCCCCATCTGAAGGGTCTGTGGTGAGCACACTCTCCATTTACCCTGCACAGGTGAGTGGACCGGTGAGAGCCTGAAAAACACTGCTGGGGCTCCACTCTATGGGAAAAGCAAGTCTGCTGTTTTGCATAAATAGTTTGAATAGTTCCTTTTTGCATAAATAGTTTGAATAGACAATGATTAGCAACAGATTCAATGTAACATTACTAGCTGATGATGCCATGTTCTCAAACAGTGTATTTAAATCAGTTTTTTTCAAACAGTTTTTGGCTCTACAAAATGCTCACTACATACACAGTGTTGAAAAAAAAGACATTACATTAGCATTACATGTTGGACTACGCTTACCACAAGTCATTTGCCAGAATAAACGGCACCTTATTTTACATTATATTAAAACTGAAGTAAAACACATTCAGCAAGGAATTTTGAACTCAATCTCTAGACCAGTGGTAACCAACCCTATTCTAGGAGATCTACCATCCTGTAGCTTTTCATTTCAACCCTCTACTACAGTGACTCTACTATTTTGCAGTTCAACAATATTGCTAGCTGTTGAATCAGGTGTGCTTTGTTGTAATTGGAATGAACACCTACAGAATGGTAGATCTCCAGAAACGGTTGGTTACCACTGCTCTGGACTGTCAAACAAGGGGAGATGAACTGATAAATATGAATGAAGACAAAATGTTGAGAAAAACTCAAAATAAGAAGCCAACCATGACTGAGGAAAACTCAGTATTTTAGAGCTTCCAGCAGTAAAGCTACATGCTATGCAGAATTAAACAATGAAACTAAGATTGAAAAAAAAAAAGTCAATGCATGCATACAAACCTTTCACCAAACCTGACTCACCTTTCATTGTGACTCTAAGATATGATCTGGATTGGATGGAGGTTTTTCTAAGTCTTGATCTTGAATGCAGATCAGACTCTGTGAGGAGAGGGGAGGATTTGAGTTGACTATTGTGTTTGAAAGCATCACACCATGATATAGTCGTAGGTGTTGCTGGGACCTGTGTATTGGCTGCTGCTTGATGGTATGCCTTGGGGTGTCGCCAGGTGTGAACTTGGAAAGTTCTTGGCTCTTGAGGTGGGAGAACGAGATCCATGGTTACCGCAGGGGTGTTATGGGCAGGGCTGAAAATAGCGGCAGGGCCTAGATGTGGTCGTCCAGCTTATTGCTCTGGCTGGGATGTATCTTCGGGGGCAGCCTCAAGCAGGTGTAGCCACCTGCTGTTTAGTTAGCGTAGCTGCACACTCAGCTACACTCTCCACTTGCAACGGAATGCTATTTGCTCTAGACAGCGATAGATCATCTGGTTTGAGTAAGTGTCTCGCGCACTTTTGCGTTGTTGGTGTGTTCAATCAACTGGCCGCGGATCATCTCATCTCATCCTGCAGCGAACCAAACTTGCACGGATTACCCAGCCCCGGAAAGTTAGCCACGAACTGGTGTCCCTGACAGAATAAAAATCACAGAAGGAGAGCACTTTGTGGAGCATTGAAGTGGGTGTTCAGAAGTCCCACAGCTGTGTCATATCTAATGTTGGTGCTGTTCCCAAGCACACGCTGACCCTCCGCAGGGTTTCAAGCAGTATTGCAACAGTAGAAGGCATGCTCACGTTCCAAGCCACACTCACATGGGTTAACCCCAGGACTGTAACCAGCGAGTCCAGGGTATCGGAGGCCAGCCAGGCAATGCCAGGAAGGGGGCAGGTGATGGGAGAGAAATATCAGCCATACTTACAGGGAGTCAAGATAGTGGACATTTGGGGGTTTATATGCTGCTGTTGGTGTGCACAGAGGATTCAGTCTAGCTGCTCTGGCAATTTCTACCTTTTCATCAGTGATTTCAGGAAGATTCAGCTGCCTTCGGGCTTTGGACTTTCCTTTCTGTTTTGTGGGACTTTTGGGGAGACATGCTGGGGTTTGTTTATGGTAGTTTAATAAATTTAAATTGAATATAAACGTAATCAATTTTAATCTTAATTTCCTTGTGAGTTGTGCATTTTGATGCACGTTGATCCAACAGGTTGCTCTGCCTTGCAACAAATTTGCCAATTTATCTTTTGATAGTAATTAACAAATTAAATGGAATACTTTTATTTTACATGTTGGATAAGGATAAGTTTTAACAGTTGATGCGCTTGTGTTCGGTGTTCAGAGTGCCGAACAGTAAACAAGGGTGTTGGCTGTTAAAATTCCTGACTGAGGGGACTCTTTTCTAGGTTGTGCTCTTGAGATAACAGGGATTTATTATGGGATGACTGTGAATCACTGTCAAATGAGCCCAGTTGCCAGTTTGTATTAATAATAATAGGAAATATGCTTAATTCTGCCCTTTTTGTCATTTCAAAAAAATATTTTGCATGTATCTGAAGGAGATTCTATAGATTGTGTTTTAACACTTGGTTTCTTCTACATTTCCCATCTCAGGTGGTCAATATATTGTACAAATGATGGCGTTATATTTGGGTCCAGGCTTGTGTGGCATAGGGTGGCCTGTAGTGTAGTGGTTAAGGTAAATGACTGGGACATGCAAGGTCAGTGGTTTGAATCCCGGTGTAGCCACACTAAGATCCGCACAGCCGTTGGGCCCTTGAGCAAGGCTCTTAACCCTGCATTGGTCCAGGGGAAGATAGTCTCCTGTCTAATCAACTGTACGTTGCTCTGGATAAGATCGTCTGCAAAATGGCAATAATTTAAAGTAATGCATAGCTGAGGAAACATCAACTGCATTCTTGAATATTGAATTGCCCTGAAGCAGCCCACCAACACAGTGCAAAAAAATTGCACCTCTTTCTGGATCTGTATGTCCTCTATACCCACTGTAGTGTGTTGATCTGCAATGGCCACTGTTCAAATGCCTGTTCCCACACATCATGTTGCATGTAGCTTTTTATTTGGTGCTGAGCCAAAAGGACTTCAAGTTAGAGCTTCCATCTTTGTCACGTCTGTGCCCTTCTATTTGTTTTTCCCTTTTCTATGTTCTCTGCTTTCAGGTCCTTGTTTTACCTCTCTCCTCATTACATGTCTCCACCCCCCACTCCTTATAAGTATTTCCTTCCTGTCTTGTCCCAGCTGTTTCTCATTGTCTTTCATCATCTGTTCCCCAGCACCCACACCTGTGTATCATTTAGTTAATTTGTTAGTATATATAAGCCTGCTTGTTTTTTTTCTTTCACCACTAGTTCTGTTTCCCTTGTGTTGTTTCCCCGACTCCTGCCAGGCTCTTTGCACTGTGCTCTTGGATTGTGGACTCTATACCTGTGCCCTGTTTTTGGACTGCCTACCTAGTTTCAAACTTTTGCCTGTTTCTTGGATTATGCACCAGCCTGTCTTGATTAAAACCTATAATTTCACTGCGTCCCTGAGTCTGCGTGTGGTTCCCTCTGCCCGATTCCCGACAATCTCGTGCTCACCTGGAATGCTATGGGATGCAGGTCTCTGTGTGCAGGTCTCTGTGTGCAGCAGCCAAAGGAGACTCCCGATCTTCAACGAGAGGCAGTCACATCTGTCTCCACCAACACTACTGAAGCTGTCAAATGAATGTCAAAGAGCCATTAAGAATGTACAAGAACAGCAGACATCAGCTGCCTGAAGCTGGAACGGAAGTCGCCATTGCATTAGGGTGCATTTCTATAACAGTGAGTGAGAGCTGTCAGCTTTGTCGTTCACACAAAAAAACAGTAAACTAATTGACTGGCAATGACTGCTGTGGTTCAATTCAGCAGAGTCCTTTTCCCTCTCAATTACCGACAGCATTCGGTACTGTGATCAATTATTTCTCACAGGCAGTGTAAAGCCAGCCACTTCTGGTAGTCAGCACATATTAGGAGGGTACAGAAAGCTAATCAGAACAGAGGGGCAGTAATTACATTTCAGGTACATGTTTGTGGGGCTGCTGGCTGATTAGAAAAGGGCAGGAGCGCTAGTCAGGTGGCCTGGCGATCAGACAGGGACTGTTAGAGCTGACAGTGCTTAGCGATTATTACAGTGAAGATTATGCTAGGGAAATATACATGTAAATTCATTCTTAATTATTCTTCCTTTGCCTGTTCTATGAAAGCTAGCACTTCTGAAGAAATGTAAAGTCATCCCCCAAACAGCCCATAATTAAGCTTGATTAGGATGTTGATTGAATATTGACCAAGTTTCGACATTTTGTCATTAGCCTGACTGCTACTCCTTCAGAATATTAGTGCCATTTCACTCGGGTGTGTTTGTGCAAACGGAAGGACACAATACGAGTTGATTATTCTTGTAGTTAATATTTGGCATTTAAATGAAGCTGAGGCAGCTGAATTGATACATCTTAATTGGACATAAAATGCATTGTTCAATTGCCCAAAACATTTCATTGAACAGCTTGTGAATGACAATCAATTCACAGGGAATAAGAATCAGTTATAATAAAAGATCATGATTATAAATTATATTGTAAGCATAAATTAAAGTCATCTATTATACTTATTCTGCATAATGTCAGTCCATCATAATTGTAGTAAAACTCAAATATGCAATTATTAGCAACTTAATTCTTTCCCATGAGAAGTCATGCAGCTTTAACAAACATACATCTTTATTTTCTGCGTCTTGTTTATTTATTTTTTATCCCCCCTGAACCCTAAAACTACCCCCCCCTTCATTTGTTTCCCTCTTCCCTCCTGATTCTGCTATTTGCTACCAAGCCCCCCTACTTCACCTCTCGTTAATTTACACTTAACAGTAATTCAGGTTTGTTATGTTTTGACCTCAAACTGCCTGTCCTCGCACTTTCACTCTGAAAAAGCTCCCGGTTGACCCTCTCATATCTCCAAAATTAGAGCCCCCTCCCTCCTTTCTACCCTTTCCATTTCCTAATGGAGCCATCCATCAAAATTCCTCTGATTTCCTTTTCCATCTCTGCATTTGCTCCAGCCTAGATTACAGAATCTCAACATCTTCGAGCAAAATCCAAGAGAGTCAACAAGACCTTAACTCGGAAATCACGGATAACGGGCATAACACGCTAGTTATAAACTCACTCTGCCAACCCTGGAACTCAATAAACTCACTCTGCCAACTAAGTTCGAAGCTACCTGTATCTTCACATAAAAGGGGCAGTGTTTGTAACAATAACTCAAGATAATATGCTCAGTAAGGGCTGTCTTCGTCCATTCTTCGTAATTCTTAAACTACGATTCTTGGGTTACTTATGGCCTCCCTCACCATCTTTCTTATTGTTTGTGGAGATAATATGCACTTGCATCCTCTTCCTGGCAAGTCTGCAACCATTCCATCTGTTATGATTTTTTATTATTGCTCTTACCATGCTAACTGTCTATGTCTAACCATGTATTTTTTTGTACCCATTACCTGACTTGTGATGGTCAACTACCATCTGTGTCTCCTTAAATTTATTTCTGTCGATTAGGTTACTAACCTGGCGGCATGGATGGCGCAGTGGGTAGCACTGCCGCCTCAGAGCAAGGAGGTCCTGGGTTCGAATCCCTGTCGGCCGGGGCCTCTCTGTGCGGAGTTTGCATGTTCTCCCCGTGTCTGCGTGGGTTTCCTCCGGGTACTCCGGTTTCCTCCCACAGTCCAAAGACATGCAGGTTAGGCTGATTGGAGAGTCTAAATTGCCCATGGGTATGAGTGTGTGAGTGAATGGTGTGTGTGCCCTGCGATGGACTGGCGACCTGTCCAGGGTGTATTCCTGCCTTTCGCCCAATGTATGCTGGGATAGGCTCCAGCCCCCCTGCGACCCTGTTCAGGATAAGCGGGTTAAGATAATGGATGGATGGAGGTTACTAACCTCATGAGAGGCAGAGCCTTGACGCCAAAGTTTGCATTTATATTAAACCTCAATAAATCAAAAATAACTAAATATTGCTTAATTCATAGTGATTTGTCTGACTGAAATGTCCTTTTTGGAAAACTACCCAGACATAGCTTAGAAAAAACTATGCAGAATGCACATTTTTGAAAGGGGATTTGTCCAGTGTTCTGGCTGTGGCTCCATTATTTCTAAGTGCCCAACCACAGACACAATAATCTATATCAGTGAAAAGCAGAGAATCTTTTCACTTTCACTGTTTTAAACATTGTTTTAGTGATATTTGGATTAATTCCAAATGGCAAACAAACCCCTAAGTGTTACCTTTCAGAAGAGAGTAACCATTTTATTTTGGGTATGTCATTTTCAAGCTTGTGTTGTTGTGTTGTGTTGTCATCATGCTGATTATTTATTCAAAAATTGTACAATGACAAAGTTGGGTCCTGCCAAAAAGTGTTGCATGTTCAACCATGTAATTGGTGAGGTAGAAAGTTTCCTATCAAAAGGAAACTTTATTTAGCTTAAAAGGTATAATAGGCCTACTTATGTACAAAAAATCAACAAGTTTATTTTGCTTGTGGCTGTTCTTAAGAAGAATATCTTGGTAGTCTGGGTAGTTTGCCAGTCATACACCAAGTGGTGCTGATGTAGTAAACTATGAAATATAGAAAATAAATTGCACATGTGGCACAATGTCGCATTTCTGAATGAGCAAAACTATGTCTCTGAGTAGTATTATGAATATGTTGAATATATAAAGAACATTTACACACAGTTTGAGCAATAATGGAGTGGACCACAGCTCTGGTTGATTTTTCACAAAGTGTTTTTTCATAGGATCACTTGGTGTACTACTGATGGCTTTATATTAATAGCATTGTATTTCCCTCAACCATGAACCAACAGCATGAACAATAATCAATATTGTGCAGAGAAATGTATAGGGGAGTGTACCTGAATTTGAAAGATGATAATAAATTACATAAATTACATGATTGAAATTTTAACATTAGGTTGCAGCCCACTGCTGGAGCAGATGAGGACATTTCCTTATCTCCAATGTCCAAATCAGCCATAATGAAAGAACACAGGCTCTATTTAGCTAGATCTCCATTAGCATGATTTTTTGTGACATTTGAATATTTATTGTTCGCATTGGCTAATTGAAACAAGCATTGTGTGTATGCACTTCTGGCTTTAATATTTATATTGAGTGGAAAATTTCCTAAATGTAATTAAACTGATTTTAATACACATTAAAGCAGATGGAAAAGTTGCAATTTGAAAAAAAATCGTACCTCATACCTTGGCTGCATAAAAAAAATCCAAAAAGCTCAGATGTTAATTATGAATTAAGTTGTCTAACATAGTTAATGCAGCTGAACAGAAGAACTTTTTAATTAGCTGATGTTAATTAAGTCTGGCTGGAAAATAAATTTCAGACAGAGGTGATGTGTGAACTGGAACCTGGAAGTCTTGGTTATGACTACATTCACTAAACTTGAATGTAATTGTTTGTATCAATCCAATGAAGTTCATTCTGGTATGGCACATACTGTACGTTTGATTACGTTGTGTTATTTTAAACATTGCCCTTTGTTATAGTTGCACCATCCGTTTACATGGGTCCCCAGTTTAGATAACGAAAAGTAGCAGATGCACATTGCCTCTGAACTAGTCTGAAGATAAACAGATTTTTATTTTTTTTATAATCTATAATAATTTTATTATTCCTGGCATGGCCTTCAACTGCACATATAAATATAAATATTCAGGTTTGTCACATTGTATTTGACTTACAATATATACAATATTAGTGAACATGATATTGTATTTTTCTTTGCTTTTAATGAATTTAAGATTAATATTAATAGATATGGTACACATGTTGTTTTAAAATGCATAACATTTTCAGAGGTACGCAAAAAATCCAACTGGCTAGCCTGTACCATTCTTTTGTGAATTTTAAGATACTATTATTAGATTTTTCAGTCCCTCAGAACATGTCTGGATACTTCATTTAACATTTCATCTAACGCTCTGTCTGGGTCCTATATTTACTACCATGACTTGTACTGGGGCACATCAGTTAATATTAAGGTATTTTCTGAAACAACAACTTGGACAGGCACTAGCATAAGTCTAGTTCTCCAGTAGGAACATTTATATCTTGGAGCAGATGTTTAATTTAGATAGAAGTTTCAGGCCCTCCTTAAATTAATTTAGTTTGGAACCTAGGTCACTTTTCTCTCCTGTTGGCACTAAACAGTTGGCACTGTGGGCCTCAATCTTTATTGTAATTTAATATCATACAACAACACTGATGTGCATATAACTTTGATATGGGAGAAAGGACTTGAGATTTGGGCTTTGAGTTGGTCTCTCAGGATATCTGTATCTGTAAATGTCTAACTTCTTCCAGGAACCTAAGCCATTAGTCTACCAATTTCTCAATTGTCTCCTCCACATTCCCACATTCAAATTTGTCCACAAAGTTTGTTTCCCCACTTTGACAGTTTCAGATGAAACTTAAAGTATGGACGATAAGAATTAATGTTTTCTTGGAGAAAATGGGACACTTTTGTTTATGTTTCATTAATGATATGCCATTACTGAATAGGTATTTAATTTAAAAAGTTTAAAAAGGCTTTCACATTTTGTGAAAACCTGATAACATGCTGCACAATATTTTCAACTTGCTATTAGGACAAATGCATGTTTCTGTCTAACTGAAGTTGTACAATATAAAAATATCAACATTATCAGGACACCTACAAAGGATGGTAAAATTAGGCTGCCACGATTAAGAATGGGATGATCATCTGCTCATCTGTACAATATTTTATTATTACATTATTAGTTGAACTTTTTTTCCCCTCATTTCTTTTCTAGATCATGTGTATCGGCTCCTACCACAAGAAAGCAAGAAATAAGAAATGGCCTAATTTCACCAGGCGATGAAAAGAATGTCCCATTCCAGTGGGTTTTGAAGATCTTCTTTTAGTTGAACATATAATCATTCTCATATCAGCCTTGAAGAGAGACTATGAGAGATCTAATTTGATAAGGGGGTAATGAAGCCTCACATTAATTATGCAAGATAATCTATTTGTGGGACTGGCTGAGCAGTGTTGAGAATTCTATTAAACATAGCTTGATGATTTCCCTCTTATTTTGTTCAGATAAAAACTGGTGGGGGTGGTGGGGGTGATGATGTGCCTTTCTCCAATTTACCCTTAATTATCTGGCATCATTACTTGGCCGTACTTAAGACGCGATCGTGTTATTTAATTATTGAAATCAAGAAGCTCTCGTTCCAATAAGCCGGGTGATTAAACATAGTGTGCATCAGGGCTGAGTCTCCTCTGCCAAGCGCAGGCGGACTAGGTCACCGCATTGCACACGATCCGTCGCGGTCACGCTTTGCACAGCACGCATAGAAAAGGCAAAAGTTATCAACGCTAATTAAGTCAAGTTTCACAGCAAAAGCAGCCCAGTGTCATAATACACAACAGCAGGAGGGGATCATGTGGGTCATTTCTTGCACAGTACAAACATGTCATAGTTAATGACATGTCTTTGAATTACTTTGAATTACTGAAAAACTTTTATATGAAGTTGGCTGTTGAAAAAAAATGCTATTTATCATGGAATATAAAAAGGCGATACGACGAGAATTTAAACTGAAGTCGAAGCCTTACTTTTGCAATATGATGAGAATTTAACCACATAAACTTACATTTTAAAGGACTGGTCAAAATAAAAGAAAAACACAGAAAATATCTAGATCCATTTGAGAAAATATAAAATAAAAGAATATTTAATAAACTGTCTTTTGTGTTACCCAAGGGATAATATCTCTTTAATTCTTCCTTCTTATTATTAAACTACTTCCTGTTTGAAGTGATTGTACAAAGAAGCAGGAATTCTGACAGGTTTCACCTACCACACTCTCATACCTTTTGTTAAATTTAACAAAAACTCCCAATTGATTTTTGTCTATGGTTACTCATTTATAACATTTTAAAATAATAATGAATGGCGGATACTTTATGTTTCCTTCTTGCTATTAAGCTAAAATGGCTGTATGTTAGCTTTGAAGAAATTGTCATATTTGTGTGCAGTTCTCTTCGGTGTTACTGTCTTTGGTGTTACCACCCTTCAAGGTGTCTGTTGTGTTGCTTCTCACACCACTTTGTAACATGAATTAATGATGTGTTGTCCGTGGTGTTACCACCCAATATACAGGAAATAAATGACATCCGATCACTATATGCATTTCTTTTACTTTTCTTCACAGTAGTTGTGAAGGTAATGTTTTTAAAATGAAAAATCATTAAGCTCTCAAATTTGTGGGAGAATAGTAGGAAGATGTTGGGGGCGGCCTGTAGCGTAGTGGTTAAGGTAAATGACTGGGACATGCAAGGTCGGGGGTTCTAATCCCGGTGTAGCCACAATAAGATCCGCGCAGCCGTTGGGCCCCTGAGCAAGGCCCTTAACCCTGCATTACTCCAGGGGAGGATTGTCTCCTGCTTAGTCTAATGAACTGTACGTCGCTCTGGATAAGAGCGTCTGCCAAATGCCAATAATGTAATGTAAATGTTGCGAAATGAAAGACAATTAATTTTTAAGACAAATCTCTTTTTCTCAGCTGGTTTGCAACAGTTAACAGAAAATCACCATCATATGGTTTGATGTCGTCAGTGAGTCTTGTGTAACTGTAAGCCATCACAATTTGTGCAAACAACCCTATTTACATACTCAAATTTGTGCATATAGTATGTGTATAAAATTTTCTGCATGGGGAATTGCCTTAGAAAATGCCCAATATGGGCAATATGGGCAATATAGTCATACAGTGAAATCTGAAGCTAATAAAACTTAAGTTTTGCTAAAACCCGTTAACCGGCATTGCTGTGATCATCACTGATGATTCAAATTAGTTTTGTTTCTTGTGAAATTAATTGGGTTGCTTATTAAAAGTGACAAGATTAATTAGTCAGACATGAATGAAAACATTAGGAATCCGTCAAACAAAACAGAGAGGCATAATGGTCTGTAATTACTTGTGGCAGTACTTAGGATTGTCTTCCATATTTACACATTTTTGTGGGCAAGGAGATGCTGATGTTTTTCCCCCTTGAGAGCTTCCTATTTCTACATTGTCCCATTATCAAGGGCACTGTCTCTTCATAACATATGTTCTCGTTCACATATTTAGAATAATATTGAAAGCCTTTCTAGATGCAATTGTAGACAAGCAATTCAAGTATTATTATTTTTTATGTTGCCATTGTGCATGCACAGTGGCGATACAGTGTACAACCCAGTGAACAACCCATGAAGAAATACATCAAGGCAACCAGGCCCAAAAAATACAGAGGAGGGAAGCAATGGGAAGGTTACAAACAAGGGAGTGAATTATGCACCCAGAGAGATCACCAGGAGTAGTAACAATGCTATGCTGTTGTTGCTAACTCAGAGTAATACAAAGAAGCAGATTCTGCTTTGTTTGGTTATTTTATTGTTATGATGTGTGTCAAGTCGTATTGTGTGCAGATATCGGGTAGTGACGTTTTTTGTGTTCTAATGCGTCCTAATTATTTATTTATTTATTGTTAAACATTAGCGGTTCTGAACAAATTTACCCACCTGTCCTTATTTTGTTGACACGGCCACTCCTCGACACTGCCTGGAAAAGCTCGCTGGAATCAATTCAGTTAACACATTTTATCATGTCACCAGACAGTTCTCTCTGTGCAAAGAGAGATTTATTGACAGAGTGGCTGGCGGATGAAGGGCTTACTATCTTAGTGAGGACAGGACCAGGAGCTGCTCCGGGCCTAAGGACAGCCCTGGCATGGTCATTCACTGAGCTAACAAAGCACCTCAGATGAGCGCTTCAATCCACCTCCCATGCAGTTAGACCGCAGCATACCGAAAACATCTCTGCTCCTGTGCCGGAAAAGGGGGACTCCTGTGTATGATCCAGGGTTCCCAAGCACATTTTCACTTACTCATTTCCAAAACTTTTCCATAATCTAATATGTAACCTAATAATTGTTATTGTAATTTCTAGGACCATTTTTGCCGTATAAAGAGTACAGCACAGTGTCCACATGCAGTGTTAAAGGTTGATACAGACCAGCTGTGCCTTCTATTTTCCTGGCTAATGTACGTTCCCCGGACAATAAGTTAGACTCAGTCTCAGATTACTGAATTTCAGTTTTCACTGAAACTTGGAGACACGGTAAGATACCTGACTCGCCAATCCAGCTGTATGGACTAACTTCTTTCCAGGCGGACAGGAATTCACTGACTATGGAAACAAAGGTTGGTGTATGAACATTTCTGTTGCATTCAGTCATTGTTCAGTGGCAGTGGAATACAGTAATGTTAAAGTGCCGCCCCCATTACCTAACGAGAGAGTAGGTAGATGCATTTTACCAAAATTTCACCAGCATGTCTCCGTTCCAACGAGGGGAGAGAACATCCTAGATCATGTGTACACTAACCGACCATGAGCAGACAGATCCATCCCCCACCTACATCTTGGACACTCTGACCACATCTCTGTGGTATGAATCCCTGCATCCTAACCGCTGACAAAAAGAGAGAAATCAGTCTCCAGAAGTTACAAAATGTGGAGTGAGGGTGCAGTTGCAGAATTGCGGGACTTTTTTGAGCATACAGACTGGAAAGTGTTCAAAGAGACGCTGATGCACGTGATGATCACACAGATTCAGAGGATTACGCTTCATCTGTCATGGGATACATTAGCAAGTGTGTGGACAATGTTGCTGCCACCAGCACTGTGACAACTCAACCTAACCAAAAGCACTGGATATACGCTGAGGTCCGTTCCCTGCTCAATGATGCTGCTTCTAGATCTGGTGAAGCAGAGGCTTACAGAGCAGCTAGGATCAACCTCACTGCTGGAATTTAAAGGGCTAAGGCTTCCTATGATCTGAAAATACAGAAACGTTTTCAATATAACAATCCACGATGCTTGTGGCAAGGCATCCAATCAATCATTGATTATAAGGGGAAAAGCCCTGCATGAAAGATGCCTCCCTGGAAGACACGCTTAGTGTCTTCTGCACGCGATTTAGAGCTACCAGCACGCCCCCACCACAGGGGGTTCAAAAGTTTGAATTCAACATAGAAAATCTGGGATTTCTTTTTCATGTAATCCTGGAAATAAACAGAAAGTTTTAGGATTTTTTAAAAATTAAAAACTTAAGTTTTTTCAAAGCTTTGCAAAAATACTCAAAGACCAAAGAAGAGAAAGGAGCACAATCCACAATCACCTGACCTCAACCCCATTGAACATTTATGGGGCACTTGAAGACTGATAAAAGCCAAGATGATGGTAACATCACACGATGCTCTTTGGCACATTATCAAATAATTCTGGGATAACATGGTTCATTAGACTGTGTGCCAGCTCGAGTGCACGTTGCCATTATAGCAAAATGGAGACAAACAAATACTAAGAAATTCTGAAATTCATGTACAAGATTCAACTTTTTACTCAAATTGTTTTGCTGATGAGATAATTTTTAATTAAGAAGTTTATATTAGACTTTATCTCTGTACCCACTGGCACTGTTGATGCATGCTCAATGCTACCGGTCCTATGTGGATTTCTTAGTAACATTACATTACATTATTGGCATTTGGCAGACGCTCTTATCCAGAGCGACGTACAGTTCATTAGACTAAGCAGGAGACAATCCTCCCCTGGAGCAATACAGGGTTAAGGGCCTTGCTCAAGGGTCCAACAGCTGTGCGGATTTTATTGTGGCTACACTGGGATTCGAACCCCCAACCTTGCCTGTCCCAGTTATTCACTTTAACCACTACGCTACAGGTTGCCCCAAAACCACTACCCTTATCTAACAACCGTCTCCAGAAACGTACTACTTGCATGTAGGATGCCACCCCTCCAAGTTATAACTGATTATAAGCCTGATTGTAAAGGTGCATTTTTAATCTAGATTTAAATATTGAGACTGTGTCTGACTCCCTTATGAATTTTGGAAGGGTGTTCCAAAGTAGTGGGGCTCTGTATGAGAATACTCAGCCACCCGTTAGCTTTTCTCGCTTTGAAATATGCACGTTTCAGGAGCGGTTTGAACGATTAATTCAATAGGCTAATGCCATTAGCTGTTGTTAGCCACGGCCTTCTTGGCAATTAAATAAAAGTTCAAATCCGGGTTTCAAACCTGTTTTCTGTGCGGTAAGGCACACAACAGCTTTCTGGTATTTTGAAAAGCGTTATGATTTTAATATGTCGTCATTTTGTGCTCAAAGACTCGTAACTGGCCTATGGAAACTCCTTTCCTGAGCCTAGAGAGATGAGGTTTTGTGGGTGGTTCAGCTCTTGCCGACTGGATCTATGCCAGAACACACCCCCTATCTTGTGTCCCTGGTGGAAGTGACGTCAGGAACCAACACCAGACTGTGAGGCATGCCACACTGCAGAGCGGAGCCTTAGCAGGACAAGCCACCCAACAGCCTTTTCTGCTGATTGGACGGAGCCCCTTGATGGGCCAGTCAGGGCACAGCAGTGGAGGGGCAGACAGGGATGAGAGGAGAAGAGAAACGGTGTAGCCAGAAAGCATTTTCATGAGCTTGGCTAGCTCTGCTGATGAATGGCTGAATGGCTTGTGACAGCGTCAGACGTGACTGAGGCTGCAGTCCACAAGTGTGCGCACAGCATGCGCAGTGCATGGCAAAATCACACAATAAACACTCACGATAAATAACTCCAGTGTGAACCCTTCGCTCCAACGCAGTTTTGAGTGCCTACAATTTACAGCACTGCATTCAAAAAATAATTCCCAAATGTCAGAAAATAATTTAATAAAATGACAATCTCCATGAACATTCATCTCTGGTGTTTTGCTTTTCCTTTTTAAAAGCATGTATTACCTTCTTGGTCCTGGCCCCTAAAATGATTTGGAGGCGCTTCAGCATTCAGAAGTAAAATAGCAAAATAATAAAGACTATTGAAAATGAATAAAGGGAAAAATAAATTCATGGAGAATTATTTCAACAAAACAACTGGCTTGTAGAGTAACATAATGCAGTGCTTCACACAGTTGAGAGCCGTCTGCAAGTTGGTGAAATCTCTTTCTCTAGGCTCTACTCCACAGCATTCGTAATATAGACGTTGACACTTGATCACACGGCGTGACATTGTAATATATTGCTAAGTTGGAATCCATCTGAGGTGACAGGGATGTTTGACAAGGCAGGGGAATCGTGTCTGCCATTTTCTTTCTTTTTTGTGGGTGGCTGAACAAAGTCATTCTGAACTGGCAACTTCAAAGAAGATCATAGTGGATTCATTTGGGAAAGACTTAAAAACGTAGAAGTAAGTCAAAAGTTGCAGTACACTTACTGTGTGATGGAACAGACTCTCACTAAGCCATGCCAATCATTCAAGGCAGTGGTGTGAGCATAAGTGAAGAAGAAAATGCAATGAAACTTTTTCAGCCATCTCACACACAGACACTCGCACGCGTGCACGCACGCGTGCACTCAAAAAAGTCTTACCTCAAGGGAAAAGACTGGAACGAAATCACAACTGCTTGTACAGCCATTCCTACAACAGCATGTGCACTGTGAGTGCACTGGGCTACATTATGCACCACTAACCGAAAACTAACATTTCACAACTTTTTGAAAAAACTTTTATGAGGAAATCAGGGCAGGGCACCTCAAATTGCTGAAGCGATTTATATTCACCTAAAACCTTTCTCTTTTTTTCCCTTATAATGAAAAAAGAGAATTTTGTTATACCTTTGGCAGCAAGGGCTCTGCTCTTATAAATATAAAAAATGCATGAAGAACTTTGCATTGCATTGTGCATTGGTGCATGCTTGATGTTCCCAAATAACGTTTAATTTATTTTATGACTTTAATCATTTCAGGGAAAACACAACTAGTTCTAAGATATACACTCACCAAGCACTCTATTAGGAAGATTTTTACTTTATTAGACCTACTTATTCATGCGATTATCTAATCAGCCATTTGTGTGGCAGCAGTGCAATGCATACATTCATGTAGATACGGGTCAGGAGCTTCAGTTAATGTTCACATCAACCATCAGAATGAATCATTGATTATCAAAGTGACTTGGACAATGGAATGATTGTCGGTGGCAGACAGGGTGTTTTGAGTATCTCAGAAACTGCTGATCTCCTGGGATTTTCCCGCACACTAGTGTCTAGAGTTTGCAAAGAATGGTGCAAAAAAACCTTTTAAAAATCCAGTCAGCAGCAGTTCTGCAGACTGAAATGCCTTGTTAATGAGAGACATCAGGGGAGAATGGCCAGACCAGTCAAAGCTGACAGGAAGGTGATAGTAATGCAAATAACAACACATTACAACAGTGGTATGCAGAGAGCATCTCTGAACACAAAATATATATATAAATGGAGTGCAAAAGTGTGAGCATTCCTGGTTTAAATGTCCATTACAAGGAATCTATACATGATTGGAAGCTAACCTGAACTCTAAATGCAGTTAAACATGAGACCTTTCTGCACATTTTAAAGCAAGACAGATTTTTATTTTTATTTACTGTTTATAAATTATAAACGGCCCTGCGAAAAAGTTTACAAACCCTTTTGGATTATCCTTACTTTTCGAAAATATGATTACTAAGGCCCAGACCCAGATGATTTACTTGTCAGGGCTTCAATTAGTCAGTTGAGTATAATTCCAGGGCTGAACGTTTTATTGTGAAGTATACAACTGCAGTGGCTGTTCTGTCTGGTTTTAACAACCATGGGTTGTCCAACGATGTCAGAATGAAGATGGTTCATTTCCACAAAGAAGAGCAGAGTTTCAAACTACCTATTTCCACTATCTGAAACATTATGGGGGTGTAGTGGTTAAGGTAAATGACTGGGACATGCAAGGTCGGTGGTTCTAATCCCGGTGTAGCCACAATAAGATCTGCACAGCCGTTGGGCCCTTGAGCAAGGCCCTTAACCCTGCATTGCTCCAGGGGAGGATTGTCTCCTGCTTAGTCTAATCAACTGTACGTCGCTCTGGATAAGAGCGTCTACCAAATGCCAATAATGTAATTATTAGAAGATGGAAGATAAATGGAACAGTTGAAGTCAAGGCAGGGTCTGGAAGACCAATCCAGATTTCAGATAGAATGGCCTGAGACATGGTGAGAAATGCTCACACATCACTGCAAAACAGTTGCAAAAAAAAGCAGCAGACACAGGTCTAGCTGTTCGCTTTAAACAACAACGATGACAGAATTGCCAGAAAGAACGACGTCAACACAAAATTAAGCGAAGTATGCAAAAGCGAAAACATTGAGAAGCCTGAAGTATTTTGGAACAACTTGCTTTGGACTGACAAAACCAAAATAAAGCTTTTTGGGTGAAGCCTTTGTAGAGAAGAACATCTTGCCAATTGTGAAGTATGGAGATGGATCCATTATGCTTTGGGGTTGTGTGGCAGCTGGGGGCAAAGGAAATATTGTGCGAGTGGAAGGAAGGATGAATTCCAACAAATATCAAGAAATTCTAGAGGCAAATTTTAAAAGACATTGTACAAGAGAGTACAAGAGTACAAGAGAGGTTGGGTATTCCAGAAAGACAATGATCCAAAGCATATCTTGAAAACCAAATCAGAAGTACCTCCAGGAAAGACAGATGAAGGTTTTGGAATGGTTCCCATGGTCCCCAGCCTTGAAAATGATCCTAGCTGGCAACTGGAAGCGTTTACAAGCTATTAGTTGCCCGAGAAGTTGCAACGTACAAACAGGGTTTGCACACTTTTCCTTTTTTTTTATATAACTTTGAAACTAAAACAATTAAAATAAAAAATAAAATTTGACTTAGTACCATTTAGAGGCCAGGTTCGCTTCTGTTCACTTAGATATTCATTGTAAAAGGCTTTCTGACCAAATTCTGGCTCGCCACTGTACAAATGAAATCCCGATAATGAAGAAAAGTCAGCGGAGGGAAGTGGCGACAGCTCGTCAGAAGGACCGGTGTGGAGTGCGCTACAGGACCCGCAGTACGTCATCGAGCGTTCTCTTAAGGAAGATGGCTAGATTAACGTCAGGGGAAGGGAGGACAGGTGCATGGATGATTGACTTCCTCCATTACTATCTTGTCATGCTTGATTTCAAATTATGACAGCAGGTGCTTCAATGACACATAAATATATCTGCCGTGTGTATTCAGGCTGCAGAGTGAATCGCTCTGTCTGCTACTCCACAGGCTCAAACCCTGTGTGTGTGTGTGTGTGTGTGTGTGTGTGTGTGTGTGTGTGTGTGTGCGTGCGTGTCCATGACTCACCCATCCGCCAAAAACTGTACTCAAGTAAGAGTAATGTTTCTTTAAAATAATACTTACTCAAGTAAGGGTAAAAGTAAGCGTAAGAAAGAACCTACTGAAAAAAAGACTCAAGTATGGAGTTATTTTAAGCTATAGGATCTGATTTCATATTCAATAGAACAAGCAGTGCAATGGCTGCAGAACTGCAGAATCACAGCCTAATATAGCACACATACAGCAAGATCAACATAATTAAAATGTCCAAAATATAACATTTCAAAACACATTTCCAGTAAAATAGTAATAAAGTAAACGTAAAATAGCCATGTGCGAATTAAAACCGGGCCTAAATCAAATGTCGTTATAATAAAACTATTTGCAGCCATAAATTAAATCTTTATCCAACAAGCCACAATAAACATTATTCTAGAGTCCCAAACTTGTTCTTCAACAGATTACTTTGTAGTATCCAAGCCTGTTCAGTTTGGATTTACATACACACTGATTAAAAATATATATATCTTATCACTCTCCTAACAGCTTTTGTAACAAATATCTAGTGGTCTCACAGTACAGCATTTTAGAACAGCATGAGCATGAAGTGTCTGCACCTCAAAGTGTTTGTTTTCATTTTTTATTCATGGTAGGTTTGATAAATGCAGCCACAGCATATTCTTCGTTTCTTAATACACGTTACAAATCGTGTTTTTTGCCAATAAATATTGTATTTATATCTCAGGTCAGCTATACTCATTATAAACACAGCTGTTCATTTCTGTGCAGTTCAATCTTGTGTGTTTATGTGTGTGGTTGTTTAGGTGTGTGTTTGTAACAAAAAAATTCCCTCTCCATACTATGTTGTATAATAAGAATTACAGTTACCAAAGTAAAATGAAGTTTGTGTCTTCAGCAAAGCTTAGAGCAGTAATTAATTATTAGAGCAGATAGATGCATTACTGTATCATGCCTAAACCCTTTGGGGCAATTTTACAGAAACACATTTTTTGATTTACTGCTTCCCTCATTTCATCTTAATTAAAGAAAACAAAAAAAGTTACAGTAAGTAATGACTGGCTGCCGCCAAGTGCTTTCACACAACGGTGGAACCTAATCAGAGGGTGACAGAAATGGAGTGCTTTCAATTCCATTCATGCAAAGGACAGCTACTGCAGCTACTGTGCACTTTTTTCCATGATATGATTTGATTTTCTCGGCACTGGGGAGCATTATTATATTCCTTGGGTTTATGAACCACTGAGGTGCATTATCTGGTCCCTTGGGAAGCAGAGAAAAAACAGTAGGTTTAAAAGTGTGCTAATGAATAGGTCTATAGCTGGTTCAGTGTACTGTGCTCAAAATGAATAGAGTCACAGTTTTAACCAGACTTTATCCTTTTTTGTCCTCCATAATGTGGAATTGCTAATTAACCACCACTGTGTCGCACACGCCCCATGCTGGGAGCACTGCAGCTAACGGGCGTGGCCTCTTCCAATGCACTGCAATGCACCTGTGAGCCTACAGCACTACATGAGAGAGCTAGCATCATAAAAGTACTATAGTGGGCATACTTACCAATAAGCTGCATGACTTTACAATAAATATTTGTTAACATGTTAACAGTTGTTAACATGACCATGAACATGAACATGAACATTAATTGACATACAAATGCATTAATTAAGGATGAAGTTAACTTTTAATTAGTTTATTATTTAACTACTCAATCATGTAATACTGTAGTTATATGAATATTTATACATTACCAAAACATAGGATAAACGTATGTAATTCTACCATGTACAATATCAATTTCACAAAAGTCATTATATGTAAAGAATAATCCAGGACAAGGTGGTCATTAAAGGGTTGAAATGCCGGCGAAGCGGATTATTCCACTTATACCATGGTCATTTTTAAATTCTGAAATTGTCTTGGGTCACACATAGCTATACACAACTATATCACACAATTTGGCCAACATAGCCAGTTTCTCATGTTTGTGCTGGTGATAGCTACCCACTAAAGGAAAAGATTAGAGCTAATTGAGAGTTGTCCGTTTACAAACAAACATTTCAGGACATCACATAGCTTGTAACATTAGTGTTTAAGAGCCTAGCTATGGATACTTCACACAATCTTTCGCATTTATATCAGATGCCATTTCAGAATTGCTTTGCTGGCATGACAATATCACACTGATGGCTTTGCGTCTCTCCTTGCAGCAAACCGCAGGCAGCGTATGAATTTGTCACAAATGATTAGACTTGAACTGGACTATCTGCCAAAGGTTGAAAGATTATATTAATTTAATCACCTCCGAGCATCCAATTAGAATCGAGCATTCACCCAGACCATGGTATAAACGCTTATATGGTCCACGTAAGAATTGTGAAAAATCTGTACGATTTTTTTTTTTTTTTTACAATAATACGTGGTATTTTTGCCTTTGAGTCATACCTTCTAAATCTCATTATGCCTAAAATGGAACTTTTGTTCTGTAATGGCACTTTCTCTTAATCAGGCTCTAACCGAAATGACCATGAGTGCTATACAGCTAAGCTTACAGAGTTAGGGCCATATTACAGACACTTGTGGAGTAAGCAAGTACACTTTTATTTTCAAATGCATTAAAATATAAAAGACTTGCATATGCACTTCGATTACAAAAGAGGAACATCAATAAACAGGTAATATTTTGTCAAAACTGGAGCTGGTAAGCATCTGATCACATACTGTATGCATCTCCTTACTTACGAGTACAGTACATGCCCTGACCTGCCCACAGAAATGAATTATTCAGTGTACGACACCCAGTCTGAGCTTCCTTTAAGTTTAAACAGCTCTTAGTACAGAGGGTTTATTCAAGAGCAGTGTAATTTTGTATTCTTTTTCATTCCCTGCTGTTTTCCCCTCCTTACACCTGAGGGGCAGTGGAAACACTGTTCTCACTGAAAAGGAAACAGAAAAAATAATTCAGCTTTCAGTTGGTGGCCATTATTATTTTCTAGGGAGGCTGATTGCTGGCTCATAACCCTGATCATTATACTTAAGAATGACGAATTGTCCCTGTTGTTCATGTAACTATAAGTGGTTGGAATTCAGTTCTTTAAGCATGTATTTTCTCAACATTATTTGAACTTGAAAAATGCTTCTGTGAGCTCAGGACTTGAAGTATTTTTACATTCTGCAGAGATCAGGAAGCTCTCCCAAATACAGCCTCCATTAGATATGGGGTTATCAAAGAGTTTGGTAGGGAGGGTGATTTCAATAGGTATCTCAGGATGATGGGTAGCATAAATAAATGTAATGTTTTGTGACATATTTTGAAAACATTGACCTTGAGTGGAAATAATGAAAATGGAGGGAAACTATTACTGTTGAAAGTTTTATCAGCAGCTCTTTGTTGCCGAGTCGATGTGGATGTTAGGACACAGGACACCAGGCCTGTTCAGCTGCAGCGGTCTGCAGATTCCACCCGAAACCATTCATCATCAGCAACTGCGCATAGCAGAATGACTTTGACATTTAACCAAGCAGTTAAATGATGCGTGGCCACTTTAGAATTTACACATACTCAGTATGAGAACAGATTATTTTTATCAAATTAAGTTAAATTATGATAAGTATCAGATTTTATATCACAAACGTCTCGCTTTGGGTGCAGTTTCATTCATCTCTGCAATTGCACGAGCAATAAAAAGTAGTTTCAACCAAAAATACTAACACGCACTTACACTTATTCGGTACACCTGTCGATCAGCTCAGTAATGTAAATATCTAATCAACCAATCATGTGGCGGTAACTCAATGTATGCAGGCATTGTGAAGAGGTTTGATTGTTGTTTAGAAAAAACATAAGAATGAGAAGAAATGTGATCTAAGTGACTTTGACTGTGCTTTTGTTGGTGCCAGAGATAGTGGATTGAGTATCTCAGAAACATGCAAAACAGTCTCTAGAGTATACAGAGAATGGTATTATTTCATTATTATTATATACTTTTCTTAAACTTGATAACATCATAGGTCAAGACATTAAAATGAAAGGAAGACATTCAAATGACAGACCTGTTTTTATGATGGTCGATTATGTATGCATCCCTTATCCACAGGACCCCTGTGATAAAATGTATGATTAATTTTATACCCTAAATCAATATTTTTAATGTAACCTCAAATCAATACATTTGTGGCTATTTTCCATTCCTACTTCACAGTCCACAGAGACAGTATTTCTTCAGTGTACAGCCACTTGTTGTGACTACAAAAACATATAATGGATTTTTTAACACTAAAACACTAAGACTAATAGAAACGCCTAAATGGTGTGGTTTCCTGTAGTGTTAATGCAGCAAGTCATAGGGCTGTGGCAATCGTGACATTTAGAAAAATCTAATTGATGATACTCCCTTGCCACATCAAGTCACAGATTTCATGCTGAAATCTTTCAATTTAGTGGGTTTGCACTGCTGTTAAACTCAGAAAGGGACCATTCTTGACCCAAGGACAATGCAAAGGTCTAACTTTGCTGTACAGGGTCCCTTAGAGTTACATGAACTGCATTTTCTTGGTTAAGGCCACAAGCCTCGAAGAATACCCGCTAAACTGCCATTGTAAAGCCGACAGGTCATCAACAGTAACATACTATTCCACTGAGAAATGTACATCCATGCTGAAACTGACATAATATCAAAATGACCCAGAAAGTGAACTTCCTCTTCAATCTACCATACTTCATTACAGTCGTTTTAGGTTAGGTGGCAATAAGATAACTGTGTGATGACCATCAGAAAGAAATATACTGCAAAGAGGAAAAAGGCCATTAAAGTTCAGCCTGCAGCATGTTCACATGGCACTGCAACAAGGCCCCCTGGCCAATGTCTCCTTTCTCTCTCATGACATCGCACTGAAGAATATGGTGACATTATCCACTGCAACCATGCATAAGTACCCTCCTTAGCGACTGGAGCAGTCTTAAAGGTCATATTTCAGCAATGACTTGTGAATTTGCCACATATTTTGCATGGTAATAGACATATACTGTGAGAGAGGAAATGAAACATTGAGTTTATTTTATTTTCTAGTGGAGTGTTTCAGTTTAATAATATTTTAGGTGGAAAAAGATCGCAGTGATCAGATTTACTCACTGAAAGGAAATTAAGCCATTATTAAGTAACATTGGAAACATTGCCTTGCCTTTATATTTTGTGCAATTACAGAAACCTTGCACTTTAGCCAAAATCCTTTAAACATACCTGAAATAAAGATGTGGATTAAAAAAAATGAATAAATTGTGTTTACTCATGTATACACTGGGGTGTAATCTCTGGGGGTGGGGGGTAGGGGGGTATAGGGGTGCAAACCAGTGGCAGCTGCTGGCCCTAATTTTTGGAAGTTCCTGGAATGCTTAGCTAACCTGTTTCAACCTGTATTATAAGGATTCTTCCAATTCCAAAATCCAAATGAAATAAATGACGCCAAATTTGATAGCTAATGGGCTAACATTAACATTAGCAATCTGCTAGCTAGCTAGCTCAAGTCTTTCTCGCAACTCCACAATGAATACTATTTACAACAATATATACAACATAGACAATGCCTCAACCATTAAAATTCAAACAATTGTTATAATAATCACTTTTACTCATTATCTCTCTCTCAATCTCAATTCTCATTACAATACAGGCAAGCCTTTACAACCCAAAAAATTGTAGTGCCAACCATAGGTGCCAACTGAGTTGAACTTATGTTCTGATTGGTTAGACTTCAGGTCAATCATCATGTCGAGAACGACCACAATAGCATGCATGATTAGAAGACATTAGTGAAGCATGCTTCAGGGTGGGCTTAAAAACATGCAATAAATCCACAAATGCCTTATTTTCCTTATGAAGCACTGTTTTGCCATAACACATTATGAACAGAGGCATTTTTTTTGCTCCACAAAGGGAACAGTCATTGTAATGATAATTTAACTTGCATGATATCCATGTTCTTCGGTGGGGGGAATATATCAGTGGGGCTTGTTGTTGGGAATCTGATTTTGACTGGGGCTTACTTAGATATATCCGGGTCGCATGGTGGGAACCCCCCATCTTCAACATTTTGTTGATAAGCCCATTACATATCCAGATGGCTCAAAGGTGAGAACTACATCACTCCCTTTAACATCTACTTGGCCTCTGACCAAGTTTTTCTCCCTCCTCTGTAGTCAGAGCCACTGGCAGCTTGTTTTGGTGCCTTCAGACAGAGCATTGATTGTTCTTCATTGAGGCTGACCTCTCATGAGCTTAGTCGTTGACATGGCTACAAAGTCAATGACATCCATGTTGCACTGTGCTGACCGTTTTCTTCCTGCCATGCTGTTCTGCATCATACCGTCAGCGTAGTCTTCTGCGTACACGGGCTTCCATGGTGTCAGCCCACTGTCAGCTTGATGGTGTAAACTGTGCTCAGTATTGTACAAAGCACCAGGCTGGACCTCAACTTGATTGAGGCCATTTTTGGTGGCAAAATGAGTCTTTGGCTAAGGTCTACTGGCATCTTCCAGCCGTGATTCAACATCTTGTTGATCTTTGTTCACATACCTTCAAAAACTGCCTCAAGACACTTGTGGACATCGTTGTGCCACCAGGTGCACCTTCTAGGCGTGAGGCTTGCTTTGTAGCTGGTTGGTATGTGCTTGAGGTTAGCTGGTGTTGAGCCAAGAACCACTGGTTAAGGTTTTTTGGTGTGGTCAGAACATGAATCTGATTACAAAGCTAGGTCTGTTTACTTCCGTGCTCCATAACTCCGTCCAGCCAGTATTTTTCTTCTGTACTCTCTTTCTCATCCACTGGCCCCGTTTCATTAGTGAGGCCATTTCAAAAGCATTGGCAAGATCAAGGACATAGTATGGAGGTCTCGTCATTCCCTTTTGGAGGTTTTTTTAAAATGTTCTAAGCATCATGAGAAGCTCAGAAGCCCATCCTGGAATAGCTGCCTTCTGTACTGATGCATTGATGAAGTTATAATTGCAGATAGACCGACAGCTTTCAAGCTTTGATGTTCAAGTGACTGATCTGACCAAACTGGTTCTGAAGAGTCTTTTTCTTTTGGGATCTGGACTCCCACTCTATGGCCGGCTTTTTGGTATTAAAAGTAATGCAGACGTTTTTGGCTGTGGATATATAGGCCTCCAACAGGTCTTTCATTTTTCTTTTTTTTTCTTTTTTTACTTTAATTCTCAATAGATAGAGCCACTTAATAGTCTTCTTTGCAAGGAAATGTTCTCCCAGGGGAGTGGAATTCAAGTGGTCAAGTGGTAGGGGATTCTATGAAGCCAATGTAAAGGTACAGTCCCACAGAAACCATGGCCCACTATGGAGTAGCTCCATAGTGGTGGACTGGGAACTGCTCTCATTACATACAGTCAGGTCCATAGATATTGGGACATCGACACAATTCTCATCTTTTTTTGGCTCTATACACCACCACAATGGATTTGAAATGAAACAAACAAGATGTGCTTTAACTGCAGACTTTCAGCTTTAATCTGAGGGTATTTACATCCAAGTCAGGTGAACGGTGTAGGAATTACAACAGTTTGTATATGTGCCTCCCACTTTTTAAGGGACCAAAAGTAATGGGACAAACTAACAATCATAAATCAAACTTTCACTTTTTAATACTTTGTTGCAAATCCTTTGCAGTCAATTACAGCCTGAAGTCTGGAACGTATAGACATCACCAGATGCTGGGTTTCATCCCTGGTGATGCTCTGCCAGGCCTCTACTGCAACTGTCTTCAGTTCCTGCTTGTTCTTGGGGCATTTTCCCTTCAGTGTTGTCTTCAGCAAGTGAAATGCATGTTCAATCGGATTCAGGTCAGGTGATTGACTTGGCCATTGCATAACATTCCACTTCTTTGCCTTAAAAAACTCTTTGGTTGCTTTCGCAGTATGCTTCAGGTCATTGTCCATCTGCACTGTGAAGCGCCATCCAATGAGTTCTGAAGCATTTGGCTGAATATGAGCAGACAATATTGCCCGAAACACTTCAGAATTCATCCTACTGCTTTTGTCAGCAGTCACATCATCAATAAATACAAGGGAACCAGTTCCATTGGCAGCCATACATACCACCACCATGCTTCACTGATGAGGTGGTATGTTTTGGATCATGAGCAGTTCCTTTCCTTCTCCATGCTCTTCTCTTCCCATCATTCTGGTACAAGTTGATCTTTGTCTCATCTGTCCATAGGATGTTGTTCCAGAACTGTAAAGGCTTTTTTAGATGTTGTTTGGCAAACTCTAGTCTGGTCTTCCTGTTTTTGAGGCTCACCAATGGTTTACATCTTGTGGTGAACCCTCTGTATTCACTCTGGTGAAGTCTTCTCTTGATTGTTGACTTTGACACACATACACCTACCTCCTGGAATGTGTTATTTTTCTTCACCAGGGAAATAATTCTTCTGTCATCCACCACAGTTGTTTTCCGTGGTCTTTCGGTTCTTTTGGTGTTGAGCTCACCGGTGCGTTCTTTCTTTTTAAGAATGTTCCAAACAGTTGATTTGGCCACACCTAATGTTTTTGCTATCTCTCTGATGGGTTTGTTTTGATTTTTCAGCCTAATGATGGCTTGCTTCACTGATAGTGACAGCTCTTTGGATCTCATATTGAGAGTTGACAGCAACAGATTCCAAATGCAAATACTACACTTGAAATGAACTATAGACCTTTAATCTGCTCCTTGTAAATGAGAAAATGAGGGAATAACACACACCTGGCCATGGAACAGCTGAGCAGCCACTTGTCCCATTACTTTTGGTCTGCAGTTAAAGCATATCTTGTTCGTTTCATTTCAAATCCATTGTGGTGGTGTATAGAGCCAAAAAGATGAGAATTGTGTCGATATCCCAATATTTATGGACCTGACTGTATATACAGTCACCTTGATTTTGTCACAGGGGGCAACAGAGCCAGCCGACTAGAAATGACCCCCCCTCCCCAATTCAATCTCCATCATGCTGAAAACACAGAATGAAGTGCTTTGAAAAACTAAAATATCCAGATGAGACATATGCTGTGGTGATTTCAATGTTTGTAAAGGAGTATGAAACCCCATGTATTTCTGTGATAATTATTACTTGACTTTTAAACTGATTCTCCGTGGACAAACAGTCATGGAATAAGCACCAGATGATGACCCAAGGCTGACTGTATAACAGTAATCCCGAAGAAATGGTTTCAATAGACACCAGCTTTTCATTTTTGGCAGAAAACTTGTAAAATGAAGTTGAGATGGGGGAAGGAAAAATTGTGAAATTCGAGTAAAATATTGAAGCTCTGTGCATTTCTCTTGTGCTTTTGTCAAAGTTATCAATCTGAGATTCAGCATTTTCCACAAAGGCTCTGGAACAAAAGGGGATGATGACTCCCATCTAGACCCTGAGCTTGAGCAATTCATGGAGCAGAACTGAAGAGGCAAGGAGATGCGTTGCTTTTCTGAAAGCACCCATAAGCGAGACAGCAATAGGGCCATCCGTACTTTCAGTGCTCATCGTGGTAAATCATTCGTTACCTGGACAGTCAGGATGCTGTAAACTCAGAGAGTGTGAGTGTAAACCACTCAAAAGCTTTGGACACAGAAAAGATCTCCACAGCCTGGCATATGGGCATCAACACGGGGGAAACATTACAGAGATTACACTCGTGAGGCCTCCAGAGTTGTATGACTAAATTAAAATGACCTTCTCAGCCCGTCCGCAACCCTTACCTCAGGATGATGAAGAGGCCTGTGGACTGTGCATTTTGCCATTGCTTGAAAAGGTGGAAGATTGTAAATGCACATACATTTACCCGGAGAGAGCAGCCCCAGAGTCCGTACCTGACAGTACGGTGATGCAGCAGCAGCAGTATAAGTCATTGGCGGAAACCTTAGTGTGGTAATGAGCCTGCAGCAAGGCTCTGTGGGTGCATAAGTGAACCATTCCTTTTCATGCGTCAGAAGTTCTTTGATTTTTCCTTTTGAAATCTTCTCATCAAAAACAACTTTGCTTTGATCACCTCTGCCTCCCCCCCCCTCCCCCCAAAAAGTTGGAGATTGACATCTGTGACTGAGAGCTTCATTGCTCCAACAGTGTTTCAAACTGGAATTATGAGCTTTCAGCCAGCAAATGCCAAGGCTTAGCAACGAGAAATTTTGCAGAGACCCAAAAATCTAAGAGATTCTTTCTTGACTCGAAGATGAGGAACACCAGGAAGGACAAATCTGCACACAGGCTGGGATTTAAAAAACCACATGGCCTTCATAGCAATAGATAGAAACTTTCGATAGAAACTCTATTGTCTTCATTGTCCACAATAATAATCCACTGCAAAATATCAGTAAAAAATTTTGAATACAAAATAAAGATTTCCAAGTTTCATTGATTCTGCAGGAAACCACAAACCAACCACAACAATAATCAACAAGTAACAAAAAAAAGGAAAGTCAAATTTAAAAAAACCAAGGAATCTTGACCAATAACAGTTTAGAATAAGAGTTTAGAATGCGTCACATTTTATCCTCACAAAGAATATTCCACACCAGAACAAAGACTGCAACATCCATTCACCCCTGACAGCATACACTAGCCAGGTCATTATTCAGCCCCTTGTGCAGTCCCCACAGAATGACAGCAGGGTCCTCTGAACAGGTACCGTCAGACTGCTCCTGCTCATACTGAATGGCATTTCCAGCTCCATCTACGGTCAGCCAGAATACATGGATATCATGTCTCTCCTCATCTCTCTCCACTGGCTGACGACAGAGGCCTAGATGAAATGTAAATCTCTAGTCCTGGCCCATAGTGTAGCAGAAGACCAGCACCCTCTTAACAGAGGGCTATTATCAAACCTTAATCTCCTGCCAGACCACACTGCTCCCCATCCAATGGCCACCTTACCATCCTCTCCCTGAAGGAGCCCTCCTGCAAATCACAGCTCTTCTCCACCCTCACCCGTTAATGAGCCTGTATGAACCACACCTCTGCTCACATACAGCATTTCACCTGTTCATTTATAGCATACCATATGGAAAGGTTTGAAGATGTATTTATGTATTCTCTGACAATAGGTATGCAGTACTTTGAAAATAGAGGCAGGATATATAGGAGCCAAATGATTGTTTTGCATTATGAATGTCACACCATATGTGAATTCCATCCACTGCTACTATTTACAGTGTTTTTTGTTTGTTTGTTTGTTTGCTTTTTTTCTTTTCATAATTGAGTTGTTGTATGGAAGCCATTTTGACAAACGTGTTTTCACAAAAGAGCAGTGAGAACAAACGGTGAAGCAGAATAGAGTTGCAGCTTTCCTGTGGTATTTTCACGCGTCTCGCAGCCGGATAATTCCGCATCTTCCCGGTCTATAAAGCGAAGTTCCCTCTCTCCCGTAAGCCGTGTTCATCGCCGACAGGCTCGCAGATGCAGGTGACAGCTTTACACCGAGACTCAGCTTACTTTAGAGAGCTAATTCTGACTTCCTTCCCAGACGGTGCGAGGCAGGAGAGCTGCCATGCATGCGTTTCTGCGCCTGTTCCGCTTTTAAGTTTCACGTGTCTTAAAGGCATCGACAATGCCAGGCATTTCTTCCCCGCTTCTAAAGACGGACAAAAAGTATAATTATATGCTGCGTTCCTCCAAGTTGCGTGTCAGTTTCGAGTCGTGCGTGCAGTTTCTCTTTTTAACGAGTGAGAATTCAACCGGTTCAACTGAACGTGTTCTGAAACCAGGCAGGCAATCCGTTTCAGGATTTTGTGCCAACTTCTGGTCTTAATTATTTCATTGAGTCAATCATATCTTAGCTGACATGTGTATGAGTACTGGCTACAGCTGCAGACTGCAAGTGTATCCTAATGATTTTACTGTGCGCATGTAAAGGCTTGAACCTCGGTAATTTATAGAGCTGTCAGCAAATTAAAAACGAGACAATTGGTTGGAACAAAAACCAGTATGCAGACCAGCCCTCGAGGACAGGAGTTGTGCACCCTCGGTCTATAAGAAATAGGCCTACTATTCTCTAGAAGAAACTACAGATGAATAAAGAACCAAGTGCAAAAATCAATCAATTCAAAAATCAATTCTGGTTTACAGAAGCCTGTGAAGCCAGCCTGGATGTGCAGAAGCCTCTATGTGCGGTTAAGCTACCTACACAGGTGTCTCTCCCAATGGCATGGGACGTTACGTATTTATAACAGGATTCAGCGTGAACAAACAGCATCTGGGCTGATTACTGATCAAGCTCAGCTGTGTTTTTAACACTGCTGCTGTCCATGGTCTTAAAGGCAGCTCAGGGTTTGGGGGACAGCAGGATTATCTGAGTTCCTACATAGCAGCAGCAGTAATAATAATAATAATAATAATAATAATAATAATAATAATAATAATAATAATAATAATGATAATAATAATAATAATAATAATAATAATAAATATATCTGCAAGCAGCAATTGATGGGGTTCAAGCAGCATAGCAGCAATCAGCAAGCACAGAGACTTTGCTGGAGGAAATCAACATATATTGATTGAATCAATTCAGATATTTCTCATTGTACATCCAATTGGGGGCAGAAAGACATAGCATGCACAACTTCAATTTGATTGGTAAAGTCATTGAAGTGTAAGAGGCATTTAATTTATATTCCCCTTATAGCGAGACCTACTGGTGAAACTACATGTAAATTGGCATGCTGCCCCAGATTGCAGAAGTTTGCCAAGATGTGTGATGATCAGCTGTTACAGTAAAAATGGCCAGGCAATTGATTAAAATGGACAAATGGTTTTTTGCATCAAAAAAAGTGACAACTTTAATTGGGGTTACTAGCATGCTCTGTGTAAAATGTGATGAAGATTAGATTTACTTTGTAGAAATATGTCTTTGAAAATAATCTAAGTGGTGGAAAACTTTCATGTTACCAACATTATTTCTTAAAGCAAAGTTATTCATCTGAAGGACTAAGATCTACTGATGTACAGTAAGTTATACAATTTTCCATTTACCATAGCCAAAGATACAGTCTTTGAAATCCTGCATATTTGCTATGGCTGCTATAGCGCCCCCTAATGGTGGACTGGTAGCAAATTTTACAGGGTGGTATCAAGTCAAGACCTGAACATACTTGCTTTGTGTCATGATGAATGGACATTGCTAAGCCTGTCAAATGGCTGCTGATATCTGATTGGTGGATGGCAGCCATATTTTTAAAGATATCTTTCCACCTTTGAAAAACTTGCTTTTAATAGCGCCACCTATTGGCAGAGTGGAGCCAACATGCATGTGTCCATAGAACTACATATGTGTGCCAAGTTTGATGAGGATCAGATATAGGGTTCATGATTTACAGCTGTTTAAAAAAAAAGAAATAGATTGGGATTAGTCCCAGCATACAATATATAATTTGGTGAAGATTAAATAAAATTTATGGAAGAATGTGTTTTTGGCAGACGCAAATTAAATAGGGAATATACATTTTATTTGTTTGGCATAGGCCAATAAATCTGGGGGAAAATATTTTTTGATTCTCGACCAAACAGTTCAGGTGTTAAGGGCTAAAACGTTACAGCGTCACCATAGGGCTGAGTAGTGGGTGGAAAAAGCCAAGTTTCATAGCTCTCCAATTTATAGTTTTGGCTGGCCATTCACTTTTAGCAAAGAAAAATAATTTTACAAATTATTAAAAAACTGAACAAAAAAATAGGCTTCCAGCACTCCGTGCTTGGACTCCTAATAACAACAATACTACTACTAATAATAATAATGTTTTCATCCCATACACAAATGCATATAGGATATAAGATAATGTATTTTCGTTCCCTTAATGGGGAAGTTTTCCTCAAGGTGAACAATGGCATTAAAGAGAGGAATAATGTTATTTCACCAGGAGATTTACTAACAAATCTGAAGCGGATGACTTGTTTCAGAGTGTCCTTCAGGAGATGACAGGCTCGGGCGCGGGGAGAAGAGCGATGTCTACGGTGACTGGGGTAATGAGCATGACTGCATCCTCTCATGTCAAAACCACATCCATACATCCCTGAGGAGCCTTTGTTTTCCAGGAGAGGAGAGGACGGGATCGACCGGAATGGATAATTAAATTTCACGAGGATTCATTTGCATCGTCGCTGCCTCCACGTGCGCATTACGGCAACAAGTGCCGCCGGCAGGAAAACCGTCAGAGGATTCCGTTTTAATGATCGATTTTCCGACGTTTCGCCCGCCGTTACTCAAAGACGTGTTATGCTGTGCGTGTGTGCGTGTGTGCGCGTGTGCGAACACAGAACACGTTCGGTGCCTCTCATGCAGCCTCTCTAAAGTTAGCAACGCCAATGTGTGATATGACTCGGGTTGTTCACACTCAGAAGTGTTATTAATGCTCCTTCTTAGCATGCTAATCTCAAAGAGAGGAAATGCTAACCACGTCAGCCCCCCCCCTTCTCATCTCTCGGTTTTATCTTTCCCCTTGTCACCTCAGAGGGTATGCTGTTTCTTGCTTCCTGTTCCCTGGGTTTGCATCTCCCGGGTAATACATATGCAATAGGCCTACATTTTGTGACATGCCCTCCCAGACCACAGCAATGAACTGGTGAGGGATGGAGGAGGCATCAAAAGTCCTTACTTCCTCACCTCCTGCTCTGTGGGATTATATAACCACTGTGACAGAAATGTGAAGAGTGTCATATTTACATTTTATGAAGTATTTCAGGTTTTCTTTTTCTTCTTCTTTCCATCATCTACATAAAGGGTATGTTTTCTGTTTGTAGGCTGAGAAAAGCGGAGGGGGGGACGAGTAGAAATTTAGAACATAAAATGCCTCTTAGATGTTTGATTTCAAGTGTGCTCCTGGGTCCTGCTCCTTTTCAGAAGAGATCGCCATGAATAGCTTATAGAGCATCTTGTAAATATTTCAGTTAGAAGCCTTTAGATGTATCTATTAGTCTTTACAGGACACTGTGGCGCGAGATATCTTAGTAAGAACAGAAAACAGGCATGCTACTTTAATAAGGGTTATGATATTTTGTTCCCTCTTCACTATTTTCTTTTCTTATACACCAAGAACAAAGTCAAAGATGTTTGCTTGGTGCAGCATGTCTAAAATAAGAATGTAAGATGGAGAGAAGACTAACAAAATAAGTACCTAAACATTTTTTTCCACCAGCCTGTACCTTTCTCATGTTAAACAGCTGATGTTCAGAGGCCCTGAGCTTCGGTAGTGCTAGGGCAGAAGTATCCAGGGAAAGCAGGTTTCTGGTGAACGGGGTGTAAATTAATTATTCTTACATTGTATGATGAACATTCACCCTTCACTTTTGTCATAATAGAAAGTGCAGAAGCAGGGACCGTCCACAATTAAATATGAAGGATGCATACAGCTCAGCAGGCAAACAAATTTAAATTATTCAACTTTTGAGGTAAACTGAATCCAGCTGAATCTGTTGAGAATTATTCTTAATATTTCTATTTGTGTGACATAAATTTGCAGTCCAACCGAGACTGGATGTCAGATACTACATATTTTGCATAATTGGAAGTCCTCACAGAGAAGGGTTATCCAATAACAGTAATTTGTATAATTGAGTCCACTGTGGTAAAGTCTGAACGCAAATTTCAATAAACTTCCAAGTCCCATTTGTCTAATTACTGCCTAAGACAAATGTGACAATTTTGCTGAATTACTTAATTTGTGGCTGTTTAGAAAGCTGTCCTTAAGTTAAGGTACTGTATATGCAAATGCTAATACTGGGACCAAGACCATCAAGTAAAAAGGGTATAATCACGACATCAGTCACTCACCAAACGAGCGACAATTAGCAGAGTGACTAAATGCGTTTGTTTCATTGGACAGCGAAGGACACTTGTGGTTGATCGCGTCCATGCAGTCTGTGTACCAGCTGTGTGTATAGGGTATTCCTCTGGCACCGTGCCTTAACATCTCAGCTGGCACTCCGCGAAATGAGAAGAAGCAGCAGCTGTTCAGGTCACACAAATGCAACGGGACTTCAATATTATTTTTTGAAATGGCAAAATAAAAACAATATGGGGTCAACGCTGGTTGAAAAAAAAAAATAGGTTGACTGTTTTGTCTTTACAACGGGCAGTTTGTAGCACACTGCACACTTTGTTTGACCTTAATAGGAAGGCTTCCCAGAGGAGGGAAAAAAACAGATAGAGAGGGAGGCCTCTTCCCTCCTCGTTAATCACCGGTGTCACCTGAGCCACCTGTGACAGTGGGAAGGAAGAGCGATGACGAGCCCAGGCCCCGCTCAGACAATCGGAGGGACTCGCAGCCATCCCTTAAAAAGGGGTTACCGCGGTGACAGACGCCCCACTTTCCTCCCTCCTCATCTTTTACAGCGGAGAAAGAAAAGGTGTCACCCCCCCAATCCTGCCCCTCCTCACCTCTACCCTCCGTCTCCGAAGACCACCCCCCCCCCCCTTCCTGAAAGACTGCAGTATGACCTGAGTTCATTTGCAGCTGCAATGGATTGGCTTTTGAATTCTATGTAATTTTTTTGCTGTTTATATACAGATAAAAAGCAATCTTGCTTTCGAATTTTGTAGAAGGGTCTCATGTTTAACTATGTACCATTTAGAGTTCAGGTTAGCTTTCGATAAAATACAGATTAATAGTAAAAGACATTTAAACCAGGGGTGCCCAAATGTGTGCACCCACTGTCTACAAATACATGTAAATTCAAAGGATATAATGTTTTGTTTTTTTCATTATTATCACAATCACTACTAACTTGGAAAAAATAGCATAAACAAAGAAATGGTCATATTCAAGCTTAACTTGACAGCTCTGCACATTTTACTCTCTATCTTTAAACAGCACTGTACTCAGCAAAGAGCACGTACTGGAGAAGAAAAAAAAGAATGTAACGCTTGCTAAACTTCATTAGTGAAGGTTAAGGACGCTGTGATTGAATCTGGGCCACAAACAGTACTTGGAACAGGTCACCAGAGATGTCCAGAGGCACTATGTCCAGCTCTTTATTGGGAACCTGGAGCGGATACGTCAGAGCACAGGTGGCCGCTTCAGCATGCTGGAAATAATATCTCACCGGCCACAAAGCATGTAGACATTTCCTCATCATTATCAGCTCAGCCCCAGATAGCCGAGAGGGGAATCCGCGGCATATTGATTTAAAAGTTGCAGCTAAATTAAAATCGTGTTTTCACAAGCACTTCCCTCCCACCCGAAGGACCCCCCCGAGCTCCCCGCGCGATTACACGACGCGGCGGAACGGTCGGAGAGGTTACCCCGTGTCTGTTTAACACCCCCCGAGCCGGTCTGGCGACACCCTCTCCTGCCGATGCGGAGGCGCAAGGACGCGCCGTCCGCTGCTCAATGATAAGCCAAGCGGGCTCCGGAATGTTCCGGGGCAGCGGTCGCTCGCAAAGCGCCATACGTGAGGCTCACCCCGACAGCAGGGGGCCGCGGCCCCGGCATCTGCTCTCGCCGCTAAACTGCCGCGGACAGCGAATTTCCCGCTTTTTGTTCCCCCCCCCCCCCCCCCCCCCCTTCTTTTTTTTTAGTAATGCCTCTGGACAATTCCAGCTGTGAGGGAATGTCACTCTCAGGGCAGGTGATGCTAACGTAGCTTTCCGTTGTATCTCTACCCCGTGCACTTTGAGATATCAACAATTTTTTTCTCCTTGTGACTACCCGGTGAGGGATTATTATTATCTTGAAATCCTCTTTCCTGCCGAGTACGTTTTTGATTTGGGACAACATTTTGCTTGTAATCATTTTCCATCTCCTTTCAACATTTCACTTTCAAGGCACAAATGATTGATGACTAGACTTTCCTCTGCATCCCAAATGTATTACACCACAGGCTCTGATGTGTCTGCTGGTTTTGCATTTCATCCGATGGCCTTGGCTTTCTAATTGTCTATCAACTCTGGTTCTTCCCTACTGCATCATCCCACATGCAAACTGCCATATGCCTGGTGGTAAGCTAGCAAATACAAAACCAATCTGATCTTTCCCAAAGAAAGAAAAGACCAGTCTCTGTAGTGCACAGGACCCTGCTGGAAATGCATTATCGCCACTGGAAACCACAAGTCATGACCCCACAGCTGTCTGCGGCCAGGAACCAAATGAAAAAATGAGACTCGCACAATTGATATAATTCTCCAAAATTGAAGTTTTAATCCAAAAACCATGTAAATGTTTAGGCTATAGCAAGCCTACTGTATGTCAGACCTCAGTAACATGCTCTCTATACCTGGAAATCCGGTTATCATTTATATTTTAATTCAGAGGAGTGGGTTTATTTGCATTCATTCCTTCTTTTGAAATTGTAAATCAATGGGGTCATTGGATATACCGTTTGAAAGCATTAAAACGTGTGGTTCTCTCTCAATAAGCAATTTTACTATGCCATTGTTTTAGTGATAACGGTTCCTTATTTTGTATCGTGGCAAGGAAAAACAAGCTTCTATAGCACCTTTTATGTGATTTGGAAATCTACACTGCATTTGGAGGCCTTGGAAGAAATCACTCGTGATTGAGTGAATATTTCTGAGGAGGGCATGTTTGACTCCACAGCAGAGGGCATTTTCAATGAGCTGACCCCATTTTATATCGGTGAACATCTAAATACATTCTCTTCTAACTTAGGAACTCCCAAACTGTCCTTTCAGCAAGAAAACATGAGCACATCCTTTGCGGAAGTATTTCTTTGGAAAGCATGACATTTAAATGGTCGACCTGTGGGTCCACCTCTTCCCATCTGCCATGCATCTGCCATGTCTGTATCTGGCATGGCTTCGATCTACGTCTTTATCTAGCCTCCCCCAATGGGTGGAGCTAGGAGTAGGGAAAGGTGAAAATAAGTCATTGGAAAGAGCCCATTGGGTCAGAGTTTTCTTAGGAACCAGCCACCAACAGTGACTGCCTCTTTAAGAATATGGAAGTGCTAGCGTGGCTTTTAGAGTACGCACACATTGCCTCCCCTCCTCCAAAACAGATTTAATAAAAGTTGCAAACTCAGGTTTCTCTGAACATAGAGAGCCCTCATTTTCTTAGAACCTAGCTTGTTTTTCAGTGACTGAGTTTATTCATCCTACATGAAAACTGCCATATGCCTGGTGGTCTGCTAGCAAAAATAAAACCAATCTGATCTTTCCCAAAGAAAGAAAAAACCAGTCTCTGTAGTGCAGAGGACCCTGCTGGAAATGCATTATCGCCACTGGAAACCACAAGTCATGACCCCACAGCTGTCTGGGGCCAGGAACCAAATGAAAAAATGAGACTCGCACAATTGATATAATTCTCCAAGATTGAAATTTTAATCCAACAACCGTGTAAACGTTTCGCCTATAGCAAGCCTTCGCCTGAACAAAATCTGCATACAATTTCTCTTCTGTTGAAGGCTTGCTATAGCTGAAATGTTAACACTATTGCTGGATTAAAACTTTAATCTTGGAACATTATATCAAGAGTTTGTGTCTCATTTCATAGTTTCAACATAGTTTTTGCTCTGCACTTTGGGCTATTGCGTTGGTATGTATGCGGACCAACAACATTCATGAATGGATAATTTTGTCATCAATGGACTTTATTCACAGAAAATGCATTCGGCAACCACACTATTAATGTCCATATACAGAACAGTTTCTGATTTCATTATATTTATACTGATTTCAACTCTTGGTTAAATATCCTTGATGAGATTACATGAAGTAAATGTATGAGACTGATTACTGATTGTGGCTATACCTGCTTCACATACAGGTGCATATTAAAATTTGCACAAAAGGAGAAAGTAATTTCAGCAAACATAAATCTTTCCCAGCATGCGGTCCAGGTCCATTTGGATCACACCTATTTCACACATATTTTTTAATATCACCATGGGAACATGTATAGTCTGCAATTTGGTATCAGAATAACACAGGATTTGTATTCATGCCTGATTGCAGGTAATAACAGTCACGATGAGTCGACAAACAGGTGTTGATTAGCTGTGCCAACAGGAAGTGTCAGAAATACTGGCTCCAGACTGGCTGGTTTGTTACAGAATGAGCAACTTGCTGCAAGCGCCGGCTGAAGCCTATGCCTGATACAATGCGGATTTTATCCTGGCCTATCATGGGCAGGACTATCACAGGTTTTTAACCACGGTCCGAGTAGCCCACTCCAAACAACCAATATTGTGATAAATCATATTATGCAACCCCTAGAATATATTCCGCTCATCTAGGCCACTCATTTTGTTTACAGTATGTTGTTTTGAACACACTCTCTTTTAACTGATGGCGAATTTAGTGGGAACTTCGTGATATAGTCCGTGAAAATCCAGATTTCTGAAAATAACACTGCTCGAGGACAAAGAAATGTACTGGAAAAGAAAAGCCCTGGTTGTGAAATAGCACCAGGTTTAAAAGGGCAGGTGTACTGTGAGGCGTAACAAATAGTTCATTCAGTTCGGCAACAAGGAAAAATATTGACAAAAAGCTTTTCAATCAAGTGGAGGCTTACATAAAGCACGTGGTGCTGTCCCTATGGTAATGTGTTCCCCTTCACAGTTATGTGCCAGTTTTTAAACAAAGCGCCATTGTGTTTCAGCAACGCTGCCCTGACACCTCATTATCACTCCCGACATCGGTTCTGTACATATAATTCAGAAACAATCTTTCTTATGGAATAATCAACTTTGGCAACTTTCAAACTGGGATGTTATTATCGGATTAGCATGAGGGTTCAGGCAGGTTTGTAGTAATTTTCCAGAGATGTGATGTATGCAATTTTCCATCGCTCGTCAAAATTGTAATTGTAATTGTAATAAATTATGAGATCATTTAGCAACCAAGAAGGTGGTTTAGTGACTTAAAGGGACTATCTTGACAAGTACTGTAGTGTTCCTACTTATTCTGCATTACTGAATTTGCTTTAAAAAGGCAATCGAAACCAATCAAAGTGAATACATTTTCAAGCTAAAATTAAAGTGTGAGGAGTGTGCAGGTATATGCACTTGGTGGTCCAAAAAAATTATGTTAAAATGTAAATGTCACTGAGTACTACCATTCAGCTGCTCTAACTTTAGTGCCATTTTCAACCAGAAATGGTCTGTAAAACACTACACATTCATCAACATGGCTTTATTGCCTAATCAGTTGAATGGCCATTATCCCTTGATTAAAGTAACCTTTCTAGGCCAGCTGCTTCTAGAACAATGAAACACAAACCTTTTTTCTTTCTCGGACACATTAGGTTCATTAGCATAATTTGTATATGGTTTTGATTCTTGATGTAAGTATGTACATTTTTTTACATTTTGTAGCACTTTTCAACACATACAGTTTACAAAGTGCTTCACATCATGAGAACATACATAAACATACACACATAACAAATAGCAAGTATAAAAGAGCTTCATAAATGAAGTTTCCAAAATGGGATTTAAAAAAAACTATGATCGGGAAAATGTATGGTTCATGATGGAAAAAAGAATTCTGCTTTCACTTAGCTCTACTTGCATTCTGTTTTTATCAGTATTAAACCCTATATTTCTGGTTTAGTAATGCCAGTGTTTAAGTTTGTTTAAGCACAACTGCTGACAACCACTGCCGTAACTTTGAAGAGTGACAAGTTTCTATACTTTTGCTGTGTGTTTACCACACATGTACAGTAGAACCTGTGGCCATCACATACACAGAAGGGAGACAAGGGAGAAACACAAAACACATTGTCCTTATCTGGACATGGAGGTGTATTAGAAAAGACATGTTATGTGCTGTTTTTACCACATCTTTTTGTTATGAATCACATTACATTGGGGTTATGTCTAAACTACACTTTTGTATAATATACAGTGTCATTTATTCCATATAACTTATTGTTTTCACGTGTACAAAACAAACCCCTCAAACTTCACCATTCAACTTGTTGGTGTTTTTTTCCAGTTGTTTAACTTCTGTCCCTCTCTGCATAACATTTCCAGAGAATCACTTCAATCGAACCGGTCTCAAAATGGACGCCCTCCTAAACTGCAGTGCAGTGTCTCATGCCAGGGTGCTTTGGCGAGCTCTGGATTCTGCCTCTTCCCGTGCCTCGCCCACGGTCTTTATCTTTCAGACAGCAACATCATCAGGGCGCAGTCCAGGAAAACCCTAAATTATATAAGGTCCATTCATCAGGCTGGATTCCACTAATGGAAAATGGGTCAGGCCTGCTGGAGAGCCTAATTGGCTATTAAGATAATTTAACTAGTCTCCACCATCCAATTCTTCTCATATGAGTCCTGAGCTTTCCACTGGTCCCTGATCACAGCCAAACATTCTTTTTTTTTAGCACCACTTTCTTAACTATTTATTTACCTTTTCATAGGAAATGAAACCATTGAAACAATAATGCCTTTAGTACTGTGTCAACCAAAATCTGTCTCTTGCCTTTACATACATTCAGCTGTTGCTGAGCAAAGTTTTTAATGAAGCAATGCGCCTTCAAATGCCAGCTCTCTTCTAGCATTTGCAATATTTTTTTTTTTACATTTTCCATTAAAAAACTAAAAATGCACATTGACATGGCCTATTAACCCTCCTATTATGTTCAGAGTTTATGACCGCTTTCATGTTTCATGTTTTCAGATTTGACCCCAACGGTTTAAATAAACGGAAAATTATTGCAAAATAAAAATTTTGACACTTAGTGTGTCGCCTTGTTATTGTCTCCTAAATGACTAGCCTTTTATCTATAAATATGAAGAATCTGTAAGAAACATCTCATTTTAGAGCCTGAAGTACAGGAAGTGAAAGTGTTCTGACATTGTATACAGTTATACAGGGTCAAAATAAGTCCATACAACACATGCAAAGTTGGTACAGGACTGTTGTCTATGTTTATTTCATGTTTACAATTTAATCCCACCAAAATATAACATTTTAAAAGTCATACAGTATCAAGATGAAAAACAGGTTAACTGGTTTTGAAGAGATGTTAAACATTGAATAGGAGGGTTAAATGAGAAAAAGCCAATAACAGAGAACTACTGACTTCAACTGTATTGTGCTCATTTTCATTTGTGATATTTAAACTGGATATTTACCGTGTGGGTCATGTTGTACACCAGGTGCACATTCTTAAAGATTCAGTAAAACATGAATTCCCAAAATCTTTAGAAATTATTTGTAAGCAAGTACATATGAATCCCAGTCACAGTGTTGACTGCAAGTAACATTGTATTGTGCCATTGAAGAATATCAGATAATGTGTATTCCGCATAAAGCACTGTATTTTCTTACATTGTATTCATAAAGATGTGATATCATGTTAAACACAGTACCATACATGCGTTATAGATGATTTAAGAGTACATACAATATTTGGGCAAGAGACAGATTCCCAGAATGCAGTGCAAATAATCTGGCTGTGCCGCATTAACCGGTTATAATTAAGTAAATTCAACATTCACAAGGGGCTTTATTATACAATTTAAATGTTAGATGTTAAATATTTTTAGTTCGATGTTTAAACATTTCTGAAAAGGAGATATAGAAATGTTTCAGCGACACAGACGTCAATTTCCTATAATAGCAATCGCTCTTAATTCTACAGTATGATGGGCGAAACTAGAAACCCAGCATTGCATCTTACCCACCAAGTCTCTCTAGTTGGCAGACTGTCAAGTCTCCATCATAAATTATTGAACATGATTTTGTATATGGAGATATTAAATACCATGGTTTGGAACTATGTGTATACTGGTGCATACTGTGAGGTGAGGGTCCTAGTATGGGCCTGCAGAGCCTGTCCTGTGTACTAAAGCCAGTTACTCCAGTATAAGCAACATCTTCAGTTTTGTACTGAACCGCTAGTGTAGGATGGTTTAATCTCTCTGTGCCCTTGTTCTTGCTGTTCTTCTGACATACACTTAATGTATCTTTCCATGACAGTTGCACGAGTCCCAGTGGATGCCAAGTAAATAAAAACTAAATACTAATTTGCTACAACCCGCATAGAGAACACAAGGGTTTAGCTATGTAGGTCATGCAACCATAAGAGGATTGGAAATTAACTCATGTTCTTAGTTATTAAAGCAAATTAATAGCTCTTAAATATGGATCCCTCTGCAGTAATGCTGAAGAGCAGATATATTACATTCACAATTCATAGTGAATATGTTTACCGTCCTACACAGCGAGCGTAGGTTTAAAGTGTTATAAATGTACATTATGGTTTTACCAAAACTCAAACTATAATGAAGTGGCTCCCAACACTCTTCCAGAAGATCAACCATGACAAATCACACTTCATTCAACAGCTCAACATTCAGATCTTGTTGAGCTGCCAATTAGTAGAATCAATTGTGCCAAATTGAGTTGAAATGAAAACCTACTGGATGATAGATCTCCAGAAACAGGTTTGGGAACCACTGCAACATTTTATAAATGAAGTAGTTAACAAGAAATTATCTGCTGTGTGTTAAGGCCATATGAAACCAAGAGAGGGGGAGAAATGCAGCCTAAACCAGCCCAGTAAGCTTTTGCTAGAGCATGTAAAATATGTGAAAATGCACGTGCAATTCTACGTGCATTGTATTCCACACATTGACACTAAAAGGGTTCCAAATGAAATAAACAGAAATAAAATGCACAAGTAACTTGAATTTAAGCATATGCATGACCTTGATATGATTGAAGCATGTCTTGACCAGATAATTTACTCCCTAGTCATTTTCTGCTCAATCTGTCGGTCTTTGAAAAAGGGTCTATAGTCTACACAGAGCTGTTCCTTCACCTGCCCACATGCTGTAATAAGGCTCAGTCACTGCACACAGTGGGAGTTCGCTCTGAGATGCACTCATTCTACCTGTTGTAGCACCAGCTGGACATCTGCTCCGAAACATTGGTCAGATTAGCATAATTCTTCAGAAAGACCGGCCATTTTGTCCCCGTGGGTCATCAGACAGGGTTTCCCAGACGATCATTCTCTCAAATCTAATTAAATTCAGCCCGGCGCGAGAATGCAGTGATAGGCTGTTATCTGACTGCAGCTGTCGCGTCTCCTGTCTGAAACCCCATCTTTACAAACCTTTGTCACAAAATCAATAAGACTTTTTTTATATGAGAACTATTATGATTATGATTCATGGCCCTGTTCTGGCTGCTTGAACTCATCAAGAGGAGGTGTTGTGGACTTGTAATCGCTCAATGTTCCTTTTCTGCAGTCCGTCTGCCTGTTGAGCGATTGACAGCCCGGTATTGGAATCTGAATCTGCCTGTGAAAATGTGCAAAAATAAATAAATAAAAATCTTTCAAGTGTGAGGGTATTCTCAGAGGCATATTTCCACTTTAAGCCATTACAGTCTCGCTGTACAATTTTAAAACCAGAAATTGTACAGTGAAATATGTATTTTCTTTTATTGTTTCCTGCCTTCATTTCAATAAACTCTATTTGGACCCCATAATCTCAATTTCACAATCAATGTGGAATTTGGTATGGAAGTATGTACTTTATCTTTCCATATACTGTACTTATTTAACTCGAAACAAATATGGTGCTGATTTTGACACACTGGCTGATGGGCCAAGCAAGAGTACAGCCTTGCAAGGGCACAGCCTCATTCTGATGGTTCAAGGAAGAGCACAGGCTAAGACCACAGTGATATTTACATAAAGACACTCATTAAATTAATCCTGTTGGAGCCTGATGAAAAATGGTCAACATTAGTATTCATTTGCTTGCTTAATAATCATTGTCAAGGTATCCATTTAAATGAAAATATGAGTTAGTTTGATTTGTTGTGCCTCTGTGTGTTTGTTCACTCATATCAGCAGTTAAGAAAGGTTTTGCCAGGCAGTACAAAGTACAAATGTAAGTGAATGTAGGAATTGATAGCTTATATTTTCTTTGTGCAACAGCAACAAAAGTATGGGTTCAGACACATGATTGTATTTTCATTTGAAACTGATAAAAGTCAGAATTATCCCCACTCTGGTTTAGAGATTTTGTGTACAGCAGTAAGGTCCCCCTGAACTTATCTGGACAAGAAGTAACTAAGTAAATAAATAAATGCCCTTAAGTCATCTATACATGGTTGCTTTGATTGGCAGCAGACCTAATTCATTAATTGGGAATGTACCACCATACCCACCACTGCAATGTCATTTTATGTAATAAAGTTTATTGTCCATGCTTTAATTGTTTATGTGCATTAAAAGACGATGTGCAGTGATGTCCAGCCTTTTATTATAATAATCATTAGATGATCAAATATACAGTACATGCTTTTCAAAAATGTTTACCCTTTTAAAAATGTTATATTGCTAACTATATGTTTCAAGAGTCAGGGTTAACTAAAACTAATTATACACTGCCACCCTGAGGTCATTTGTGGTACAACAGAAAATACCGGTCTCAAACCAGCTCATCTCCCATAACATTTCCTAATCAGCTGATTACATACCGATGTTAAAAAAAGAAATGTCCCCCTCAAAATATATATATTTTCTCTGCCAATCCCCAATTTTCACTTCAGCCTCTAAAATTGGAATCATTTCTACTGTTGATATACATATACAGTGTTGTATATGTTGTGTCAATAATTCCACAGCATACAACAAATACAAACAAAAATTAATGCTCATACAAGGACATTTAATAATAATCACAATAATTAATCATTATGACATGCTTAAAGGAAACGCATATTCAGCCTTTTACTCATCTTTATAAAGTGTGCCAGTAGTTTCAGAAGGCACTGTAATTACCCTTCCAAAATGTATTATTAATATTCCCCGAGAATAATATTATAATACCATGATTCTGCTTATCTCTGTCTATTTTGATTATCTAACTTTTAAAACAATTTCATTGAACTCAACATTAATTCAAAGAGTTGTGTAATGTGTGCTTGAATCATTGCCAAGTAACTATGGGAGTGCCATTGCTTTTGATAGATTTCAGCAGCATATGGCTCTAAATAAGCGATCATTTCTTGGCAGCTGTACTGAATGTGACAGCATAAAGTCACGGCCAATGCATGGCGCAGTTTGGTCGAGACTGTGAGATTTAGTCAGCGGGTCCTCGTTTCGTATTGTGTTATCTATGGAATGCAGTTTGGTTTACCCTTTCTTTCCCATGTTAAACAGTTGAATGTAAGCAGGGCAAGGCCTGACTAATATTTGACTGGGAGACCATCTGGAAAACAAGATTATTATTGGAAGAGTTGTTGGAGCCAGTATGGTACACTTTTCCCTATTTGGCCAACTGAACACGAATTACGTGCGCATTGCCGCGCAATAATTTGGGTACTGTGTTTGCAGTCATTAGCAGTCATTCTGATAAGACACTAAACCAAGGTCTTATCTTTTGTGTCCTGCTGTGTCTATACTGTGATCACTGAATTAAGTGTCCTTAAACAATTTCCAGACCTGGTCATTTCACAGCAAATTTATACTCACATGGAGTCAACATATTGCATTGGCTGTGTCCAAAATTTCATATTAGCATACTATTTACAATGTCAAAGTAGTATGCGAACATTTTTAGGATACTAAAACCATAGTTGCATAAAATAATTTGTGAAAACACCCAGATGTCATATTGCATTAGTTGAAATATCATAGTATGTAAACACTATGAGTGTCCCAAAATGCATTGCAATAGGTCACAATCCTATGGAGGGAAGTTCACAGTGGTGAATGAGTTGAACAATTTACCTTTCACTTTGCTTATTTTTTTCTGGTTTCCATACACAGGTTCACATCAACAAGCAGCCATCATCCACATGCACTGCGTTTAAAGCAGTGCATTTCTATGATGACTTAACATATCTGGAAAGCCATCTTATTTTTTCACTCGCATACTAAAGCTGCCTTTACATGCTGAATGACAGTACACATAGTGTGTAGTATGTAGCATGTAATTTCAGACACCGCCATTGTCACCGCGCAAAAGAACTGAGTGCAAAGGTGACATTCCTGGTCAGAGAAACTTTAGATAAAAAAGAGAAATGGTCCATGATAAAGCAATGCTGAGTGAATCATTGCTCAAAAACTGTTTCAGCAAAGCAATCTTGCATCCACCTTGCATCAATCTTTAATATCAATGTCTTCTGAGCTATAGACTTTTTTATTCATGAGAATCATTTCATCACAAAATGGGTGCATGTTACAGAGCAAAACAATGTAGACACACTACACTATATGAAAAACAAACCCAACTGCAAACTCAAACAATTGCCTGGTGAATTGTGCTTACGTTCGGTGCAACTGAGCTTGAATTCAGTCATGAGGAATGAAGTGGGATGCACATAAAACAGGATCTGCTTCAGATACAAACATCAAACTATCCTCACTCCAAAAAATGAGAAAGAGAAGAAAGAGAATGGACTGTACTATATGTGTATATTTTGTGCTTGTGTTTGAGTTGGTGAACTATATAGTTATTAATGCCTGGATTCACTGTATCCATGGCTTGCTTTTTTCCATCACAAGCACAGTTCTGCAGTAACCAAAACTCACAAATGTGTTCTGGGAATACAAAAATGAAATGGCTTTCTTGCTTGTTAGAACACAAAACAAAGGTTTTTTTGGGGTTTTTTTCATTTACAAAGAAAAAAAGGAATATATCATTGTGAAACACTGGGGGAAAGTTGCAATCGCTTCAGATTTTCTTAAATTGGTGGTGAAATCGGCCTTCCATTAGCGAGTTAGCCGGTATGCATAATGTGACCTTGTGTGAAATGTAAGCCTCGGTTTGTTCTAAATTGCCTACCTTCACCTTCATTCAGAGGCAAACAGCAACTTATTGTTCATTATTGCAGAATGGTACATGTGCACCTTTCCAGAATGTCAATATAAGTATGAATAAACAATAGATTACTCACGCCAGCGGCAGTTTACTACAGTGACAGCAGGTATTTCTCCGGCTTTGGCTGGAAAGGTAATTGTTTCTGCTAACCTGCCAGAGCCTAATCCGGCCAGAACTGGACGACATGATGGAAGAAAAAATTGATGAAATGCATCTTTAGGCAAAACGGGCATTAATAATGCTTTTTCAGAATTAAGTAAAGAAATGAGCAGAAACCATGCAACTCTCAGGGCAAAAACTGCCAGAGGATAGAATAACAATATTACACATTTCTCAGGTGCCAGTTTTTTTTAGTTCATAATCTTCCGAGTCAATATGCATCGAGCCAGCCCCATTTTTAAAAAGTTAATTATAATTACTATGACTTTATGTGCTCGGAAAAGCCCCACAGTGGGGATAGAGTTCAACCTCCCTCTGTGTGTCCCATGCATCCATAAATCTTGAATAAAGAAGTTCCACCAGTTACTTGTTTCAGAGAATCAGGGGAGCAATCAATGTTACAGTGGTAGTCAGGCAGTGTTGTTGTCAGGGCTTTTGGGACGGGTGGGCTTTTGGGGGGGCTAAGGAGATTGCTTGGGAGACCCAGGACCGTGACCGGTACAAAGATGGGGGGAGGGATACACCTAGAGAATACCCAATAACTCCACACTATAGTGGTGGAACAACATGAAATTTTGGGAATCTGGAGAAGGCGGGCATTACCCCCTAATGCCCTTGCATGACAATGCAATTATAAGAAGGCTCTCTGCGTACGCAAGTTAAAGGCTCCATCATATTTCTAAAACAAAATGTATTTACAAAACTTTTTTTTCATTGGTGGACTGTGACCCACAGTTTGCCAATTATGCAGGATGAAGCAGAAAAGCGTGTAGAACCAGGGCTGGAGACCACTAGTGTACTTCCATACTAAACACTAACTGCATTACTCAGCATTACAGGGTGTGACCTCTCAATGGGAATGCATCTCAGCCAACCCCAAGTTGTTTTTCCACAATATTTTAATTAATTTACACTAGAATCTTTATCTGATGCAAAAAGAACTGTGATATGTCCGGCTAACAAAATTTCCAGGTTTGCAATACAGTTTGGGAAGAGAAATGCCTGGTCTTAAGTAGAAATATGTATCAATGTTCATCCATTTAGCTGCCAAACCATCAATCTACCTGCTGGTCTAATTTATTCTGAAATCTGTGCCATTCATGTTCTCCTCCCCACATTTATGTGAGTATAGAAATCAGCCAATACTCCTGAGAGACGTTTCTGCTTTTAATTATACACTATATACATATGGTGCCATTATACCTGCAGTACTAATGCAAAAGCACTCCTTTTGAAATTTGTTCTTGATGTACTGCTGAATGCTTTTTAAACATTAACAGTAAGCTGGGAGATTTGGGAAGCATTTTTAAGAATTCTTGCATTAGAACTATTCTTCTGTTCTGGAGTCGTTTCATTTTTTTAAGTATCCTTTGGAATGCAAACATTTATTCCATTTCTAAGCCTTCAAAGTTGCAGTTGAAGACTGTGAAAATGTAATTTGGAACTTCTCTAAAAGAACTCCACTGCCTCTGGCTATTATTAGAATTTGAAGGGATTGAATTGACCTGCTTTGTGAAGGGAAGATGGTTCCAGTAGAGAGGGCCCTATTGGCTGAACGGTGTCTGTGAACTGCACTGTACAGTGCGCTCACTGCGATTACAGCAGCTGGAGGGAAGCCCACAGAAAGGCCCTGTGTGGATAATTATCCCCTTCTCTCTCTGAGGCTCATCTCTGGGCACATCAGTCAGCACAGTTATGTGTGTATCCTGTCACACCCCCTGTCTGTGGTGGTAGATGGTAGTCAACTTCATTTTAACTCATTATTCCCCCTCTTGGTGTGTAATGCAATTCTACTCAGAAAAGCTTATTATACCAACATTTGAAACTATGTTGTATTTATTTTATGTAATATTTTTTTAAATGTGAAACTACACTAAAGTGTAAACTACAGGATGAAGTAAAGTCGCTTATTTATTCTCGCCATGAAAGCCGATTAAAATTTGTGAACGCATAAATACTTTTGGGCAATTGAAAATGTTTTTATTCCCAGGTTGCTTTCAGGTGTGATGGCTGATGCTTGTCTTCTTGTATCGCTTTGGCCTTTGGAAGATTCGGGCAGATATCCCAGTGAAGTGTGAAACTGAGTTTGTTACCGTGCTTGAGTGGCTCCGTATATGCTACCTTACCGCAGTGCTGCTGGTGGGCCGTTATATTTATATACAGAGTAGAAATGAGGGTCATGATCACATGGTGAGATAACATATTTCAAGCTTTTTCAGAACCATGTATTAAAAGAAAATTGTAGGGATTATCATTCAGAGTGGGACCAAATCAAAACGTGCAGGTACATGTAAGTCTGAATTGAACCACTATTTTCAGCCAACAGCATGTCCAGGGGCCTGTATCACAAAGCAGTATTACTGAGTTAGATGGATAAGTGCACTGAGTAAAACCCAGGGCAGTTCATTTGACTTAAGTCCATGTTCCAGATTTGGGAGGGTTAGGGGTTTTATTTATCCTGCTAATTTAGTAATCCTACTTGGTGAAACACCCCCCAGCAGTACACATGAGTGGGGGCCAGTGCCATTTCTTATCAATCACTGTAAACTGGTCTCATTTATTGATTACATATGGCAGTGCAGTCATGAATGACACTCTTCTGTCTAATCAAGGGTAATCTGCCATCATATCACAATAAATGTGCTTGTTGTTTCCTGTTTTTGCAGATACTCTTACCAAGTACTCTTTAATTCTCTTTTTGTTTATGGTTTTTTGAAAAGTGCAATACAAATAATCAATTATTATTATTGTCATTAAAGGTATTATTAGTACATACATTTGTTTTAGTATTACTATTATAATTATTATTAATATGTTTAAATGTTTGTATGCATTTAGTTGCTGCCACATAATAGGGTACCTAAAGTGCTCGCTGAGTGTATATGATAGAGCGCTTTGTGGGCAGATGTGGAAGCAGTGAAGTCCCTCTGATCGTGGCAACCCCAAAAGCAGGGGAAGGGCATGTAAGTGTGGCTGGAAATGAAAGGTGGAACTAATGAACAATAGGCATTAGGTGGCTGCTGGCAGGAATGTTGATGTTCATGGTTGTTCGACACACTGTTGTGCACATTACAACGTGTCAGCAGTCAGGTTCACAAAATACCATATCCAGGCTCCAAATATTCCTCTCTCAAAACACTATATATCTATTAAAAAAAACTATATCTATAAAAATAATCAATCTGTGTTACAATATACACTCACCAAGCACTTCATTAGGCTTTTTTTAGACTTCTACTGCTATAGCCTATCCACAGTTAGGAGGCGTTGTGTGTTCAGAGATGCTCTTCTGCATACCACTGTTGTAATGCGTGGTTATTTGCGTTACTGTCACCTTCCTGTCAGCTTTGTCCGGTCTGGCCATTCTCCTCTGACGTTTCTCATTAACAAAGCGTTTCTGTCTACAGAATTGCTCCTCGCTTTTTGCTTTTAGCACCATTTTTTGGAAACTCTAGAGACAAGTGTGCATGAAAATCCCAGAGAACAGCAGTTTCAGAGATGCTCAATCCACCCTGTCTGCCAACAACAATCATTCCACGGTCACTTAGATGAAATATTTTCCCCATTCTGAAGGTTGGCATGAACATTAACTGAAGCTCCTGACCTGTATCTACATGATTGAATGCATTGTACTGCTGCCACACAATTGGCTGATTAGATAATCACATGAATAAGTAGGTGTAATAAAGTAAAAATGTTCCTAATAAAGTGCTCGGTGAGTGTATATGCAGGTTGTGTTAAAATGTGGTCTACACCTTCATAAGTATTATGCAAAGCAGGAGCTGCTTTATTTTCTATTAATGCTAATTACAGTTCTCTAATTAATCAGACACCTGTGGTAACACTACAGTGATATAAAACGTTGAAGGATAGATATCTAGATATCAGCAAGCAACACCTCTTCACTAATGGAGGCAAAATAACTTCATTGTTGAAACATTTACATGACTAGCCTCAAGACAAGTGCATCTATTATGAGTGTAATCACTACCGTTCTTTGGTCTGCACAGCTCTTTTAATCCATAGGGCTGAAATAAGAACAATTAATGATATATTCCACTTCTTGGATGTACTTCCACAATTTAAGCATGTGTTACCAGTACTTGAAAATAAAGACTTTCTATATTTGGGGTTCAAAGTGATAGGTACATAAAATTCCAACTGCAAGCCTTTGCTAATAATAACTTTTGCCAATACCTCAACAGTAATAATAACAGAAATAAGTTTGTAGAGGGAGGTTACTAATCTCCAGTTGACTATGTTATGCCTTAAACACTGAATTTTGTATTTTCAACAGTTTTACTAAACATTTCCAGTTGTGTTGCTTGTCTTTAGCAAAAACAAACAAAGAAACATTACAGTTCAATGTCTTATGCTTAAAAACACATTTGGCAGCATTACATTCCAGTCCTTACTGTATGTTGTTATACTACCAGGAGGAAACACAGCGGATTAAATTAATGATTGGCTGGAATTGATTGTGCATTTGTAATCTTCCTTCGGGGAGAGCTGTCAGGGGTAATATGCTGCAGGCTGATCGAGAAAACCCCTGATTATATTGGCTTCAACGCAACTTTAGCTCAACTAGGCTGCTTTAGCAAGACGGTTGCCGACGCATTACGAAAAACTGACACGAGGCAAATATTTAGGCCTGTTCCAGCTGCTTCGAAATATAAGTGCAGTACTACTAAATACAAGTCACTGCCACTAGAGGGCAGGATAACCTTTTTTAAAGATGGAATGAGAGAGCGGTGGCAATGCTGTCCACAGCACACAGCAGGTAGGAGGAGCTAAAGTGTGAGTGGAGCTAAAGACAGAGAGTGACAGAACATGCTGTCACAAAAACACTAAACAGTTCTTCTTTTCAGGCCATGATTTCATCTTTATTTTCACAAAGAGATGGCATAATTTATAAGAAATGTTTTTATGGTTTTGCAGGCACAGACCATTCCATTTATTTATTGATTTATTTGTTTGTTTATTTGTTTTGTTTGTTTATTGTGCTTAAGTACTTCTCACATTCAGAGTGGAACTCTCACAGAATGCAATGCTACAGCAAACCAATGCTATGATTCTTCCACTTCATCTTCTTAGGCCTGCTCCTATAGTTTCAAGAGCAGGAAATACTGCTGGTCTGCTGCTTGAGACTGGACCTCAATGTTCAAGTGGTACTTGTTTTGTGCCATTTGCTCTTGGTATGCTATATTTTAATGTGCATACTTTAAACTCATGTATACTAAAAAAAAAGTGTGTATTAATAATGAGCTAGTTAGCCAAATGAGACACTGGATGACAGCTCCCAGTCATGTACCTTAACCACTACGCTACTGGCTGCCCCAAATGTGTTTTGTCTGGCGATATGGTTTTAAATACTGGGTAGTGGCGAAAATAATCACAGACATTCTCAGATAGGAGATGCCCTCAGCAACCATGAAACTTGCAAGTGTAGCATGAGCAGGTTAAGTTATTAAATGTGGCCCTTGCCATCCGAACAGCACAGTAGTAGATTGAGCTCACAAAAATGGCTAATGACTAGTTTAAGACGCCAATCACATTCATACTGAACTTACTGAAGCTTCGGCGATGATATCACATTCTGTTGCAGATGTCCGCAAGTTCACTTCCACTTTTCAACACCCTTACATTAGCACTGAAGCTTTGGATTGTGGGTGATACATTAAAACTGAAAATGGCCCATGCATGTGGTCTGCAGATGTGTGGGAACCATGACGATAACTTTAATCTCTGCATTCTTGCCAAGCAGCTGTGTTACTCTTGACTGGGACCTGGAAGGTTGGTGATTCAAACCCCAGTCTAGCTGCAATAAGATCAGTGCAGCTGTTCTAACCCCACATTACACCATGCCCAGTCTAATCAACTGTAAGTTGCTTTGGATAGAAGTGATAGCTAAATAACTAATGTAATGAACCAGACATTGCATTCCAGTGTGCATTATGCTCGTGCCATACTAGATGATCTCTTTATTCCCACAGACAGGATATATTTTCAGAGTACACTATATGTAGCTCTCTCTGACCCCCAGCTCCAGGTTGCCCCAGCTAATGAAAACCACACCCGCTGCTGCACCCTGGTCCCTGGAGCTGTCCAGAAAGGGCGGGGTTGGAGGCGGAGGTCTGTGATAAGAATCCTCTGGCACAGGCGGTGTCTGGAGAACAGGCTACATTTGAGGAGCTGGGGTGTTGGCTTGGCACTAACCATTTTCATCCAAAAACCAGACAATGAAAATGCAAAAAATTATTTCCGGTGACCCCAAGGGACATGGGCACCCTCCAAATCCCCCCAAAATAATCCTTGAAGGCCTTTGTGTGAAGTTTAAATAAACACGCAAAGTGCCAGAGCGAGAAAGAGACTGACACTGAGAGAGGGTGGGAGGGCGAGACAAAACACTTGACATCACTGTTCTAGAAAGATCAGAGCGAGGGCGTGCGGCTGGCACAGGCTGGCAGAGGTGGGTATATATGAGGGAGCGGAGGGAGGCAGGCAGCCCGGCGCTCTCTGTCTCTTACATGCGCTCAGTTGCTCACAGCGTCGCAGCGTAGCAGCTTAGCCCCCCGAAACCTCGTACCCCGCTCAGGATGGAGATCCCCATTCAGTACCCCTGGTTCCGCCGTCCGGCCATCCCCTCCTTTTGCCCCAGCCGCATCTTCAACCAGCACTTTGGAGAGATTGTTCCGGAAGACGACTCTCCATCCTTCCCCTCCGTCTACTTGCCCCGCTTGCCCCTGCTTGGACTAGGAAGCTGGGTGGACAGTGGGATTTCAGAGGTGAGTAAAGGAGGCTGCTCCCCTCTCTCTCTTTCTCTTTCTCCCCTCTCTCTATCCCTCTCTCTCTTTCTCCCCTCTCTCTCTATCCCTCTCTCTCTCTTTCTGCCCCTCTCTCTCTTTCTCTTTCTCCCCTCTCTCTCTATCCCTCTCTCTCTTTCTGCCCCCTCTCTCTCTTTCTTTCTCCCCTCTCTCTCTATCCCTCTCTCTCTTTCCGGCCCCTCTCTCTCTTTCTTTCTCCCCTCTCTCTCTATCCCTCTCTCTCTTTCTGCCCCCTCTCTCTCTTTCTTTCTCCCCTCTCTCTCTATCCCTCTCTCTTTCTGCGCCCCTCTCTTTCTCTTTCTCCCCTCTCTCTCTTTCTCTCTCTGTCTTTCTCTTTTCCCCCTCTCTCTCTCTCTATCCCTCTCTCTTTCTTTCTCCCCCTCTCTCTCTCTCTAAATACACCAATGCAGCCAAAGGTGGTCCCACTCATATTGATATCTTGATATCTTCTGTTGAAGTTCCCACATTATTCTGATTCGGTCTTCTATGAAAATGAGCGGCTCTTAAGGAACTTACTTGGCTAAATAAGTAATTCAGTAATTTTTTTTTTTATAATGAATTATATCTGAATTGTGGCATTTGCTTGCAAGTCTACTGGGACCATGCACACACTCAGCCCAGTCCCCCTGATATCAAAGCTTAATATCAATCACACCAGGGAGTGATGGATACATGAGAATTAAGATGAATAGTGTGCTGTATATGGTAACACATACCCACCATTGAGTCCTTTGCTTGTAGCTATTGAGCTCAAAAGCTCTTTCAAAGTGGCTACTGATATTTTTAACTGATATTTTTTGTATTTTATACATGGGGCTAGGAGTTTGCATTCGCAAACAATAATAATGTGTTGTACAGTGACCAGCATTCACCGACCAATCTCTTATGAACTGTACATAATGACACAAGGCAGGCAGTGTCACCCCAGCAGAATTGGCTGATTGTGACAAAAATATGTGCCACCCACCCCATCCTCCTCGTGGGACTCTCTCACAATGTAATGCCTGGAATCCTGGGTCACATCTCCCACAGCCAGAACCAACCAGGGGAATAGCTGGCCCGACAAAGACTATTTCAGCATTTCTGCTGGCCTAAATTCACCTCCTCATCCTTAAGCATGTTATTGAGAGAATAAATCACTAATAAAGTGGGCTCAATATTTAAGATGGCACGATGAATTCAATAAAGTTTGAAATTTTGGCAGAAAATCTGGTTGCCTCTGCTGCAGGAAGTCGAGACTTGGTCATAGGTAGATTGTCCGGCAGCACAATGACTCCAAAGATACATCAAAATCCATGTAGAAATTGTTAAAAGGACAATAGGTAATTTTGGATGGTCAAGAGAGGAATAGTAGCAACAAAGACCTTCAAACCACAACACTGTTTATCCCTTCCCCTTATCTTTAAAAATGCTGAATTTCAAACACCATTGGCTGTGGAAAATAGAACCAATTTTCAACCAATGAGCTTGAATTATTGTACAGTTATACCATGTTTTGATGCAGAGTGTTGAGCCGTCAACTGTATATTTTGAAACCCGAATTTAGGGACTATAAACACAGGCAGAGGGTGAGTCAACATGTCAGTGAGCCTTTTTCCATGATAGGAAGGGATTTACAATGGTCTTGTAATAATGTTTTAACACAAAAATCTTACCTATTGTACCTTTAAGTAAAAACAACAACCATGATCTGCAATGGCTCAGTCTCCAGGTTTAAATACCATGAAAAACCTGTTGTCTGAACTGGAGAGTGGGATCCCAAGGAAATCAATGATTCTGATTTTTGCATGAAAGAATGGTCTGAAAACCAAATGTGTTCTCTAACCTTATCATAAATTATAGGAAAAAACTCCTGGGTGTCATCTTTGCCAGTACAAAAATTGTAACAGGTTGCTGAACTCAATGTCACTGCAGAGCCAGGGCAAGGGTCAAAAACTACCAAGAAACATGTCCAACTGAAACAGGTTTCATGGAAACCATTGGTATTGTCATTATTTCTAGGGAACTGAATTTCTGATTTGTAAAGTGTATGTATGGGGGGTTGATTTGGATAGTGTTGTTGGTCAGCAAAGGTTCAATGACGGGTAAGAGGAGCAAAATGCTGGGCAGTTGCTGTGTGTCCTGTGATTATATGGAAGTGCACAGGAAAGGCCCTGCATTATCTGTGGTGGCTGAGACTGTGTGTGTCTTGGCAGATGAAGCTTGACAGGGACCGCTTCATCATTAACCTGGATGTGAAGCACTTTTCCCCGGAGGAGCTGAGGGTCAAGATCAATGGCGAGTTTATCAAGATTCACGGCAAACATGAGGACCAGCTGGTAAACAAAATGTTTTTCTAAATCTGTCCTTAGCCAATAGGGTGAAGATGTTGTTTCCCTCGTCCAGCACATCTCTCATATCACCTACCTCATATTCCCCGACAGAATACATTCAAATCATAAAAATATTCTTTCTGTACAGTAGTAGAGTATGATATAACCTGAAAAATAGTTTTCATTTTTGTGGCTATCAAGCTACTCAAACACATTTTTCAAATCTTCTCGAATTAAGCCTCAGGGAAAGACAGGCTGCTTGTGAGCTGTGTGCAAAGTTTTTACACCACCCTAGAATGCTTTATTGCAGAGGGGCTCATTGAAGCCCAACCAATGTAGAAAAGGACCATAAGTGGAATCATGATATAAAAAGTGTTATTTCGTAGCATATGAATACTGAGCATTTCATTTCATTGTTGAGAATGCACTCCAACTTGTGTGTGGCCATTGAAACAACAGCATGTCCTTCCTCCTCTTAATCAGGATGAACATGGGTCTGTTTCGCGGGAGTTTGTCAGGAGGTACAAGCTGCCGGTAGGGGTGGACCCAGGCTCCGTCACTTCCTCCTTGTCCTCAACCGGCGTGCTGACAGTGTCCGCTCCTCGCAAGAATGCGGACCTTCCAGAACGTACCATCGCCATCACCCAGGAGAAAAAGTAGACCTACCAACTGTCAGCCCTCCTGCCTTGCCCCTGTCCTGCCAATCTGCTGAACTCCTCATCATTGAGGATTACAAGCTCCACCCCAGAGTCTCCATTGGATAATACCAGCCCCAGCCCTGACTCCCCATTCCGAAAATCAAGTGCAATCCTGTGCTTCCTATTTGGGGAATCCAAACTCCTTCCCTAGTATTGGGTTGAAACAGCACCCAGAATGCCCAAGCCTGAATGACAGAGAAACACGCTGGTTCATTGCAGCTCCGTGACTAGACCCCCAGCTGCCAGACCTAAGGAGTTTCCAGGGTGTCCCTGATTTAATTAAAATGTAAACAGCAATACATATAGAAACAAAATGGCTCCTTCGGCTATCCTTACACCATTTAGAGCCCTCTGTACTGCACCCTGATGAAGAGAGGAGAATGGTCTGTCAATGTCCAAATGGACAAATACAGTATACAAGTAGATGGCAGCAGTGCATCTCTATTTGTGTGTGTGTGTGTGTGTGTGTGTGTGTGTGTGTGTGTGTGTGTGCATGTATTGCTTACAGCATTTGTGTCCTGTGCATGTATGTTTATGGGTGCCTACTTGTACACGTACATGTGTTTATGTATATTAATGTATTTGCTTGTATTCATTACATGGTGTTTTCCATCAGGACTGGTGTTAATCCGAAAGGCTAAGCTGCAGGGAGAGCTCATTATATGCATACGTTTTCTCACCAATTCCTCTCATAGAGAAATTACTGTGCACAGTGGTAATACAATAGCCCAGTTGTGTATTTTCCAACAGCTTCCAATAGCTACTATTATGATCTATTCTGAATTTTGCTTCAGGGGCAAGCAGAAAATTGCGAATGTGTCACAAATCTGCTGGTGAATTGGAACAGTGCACCACAACCAAAGTATGAAGTAAGGTTTTCAAACACAGATAAATTAAGTCTAATTCTCATTAGTCATTTTCGAGGAAGATGATGGAAACTGAAAGATAACTAGAGTCACATCTGTGGATGCTATTTTCATTTTCAAAATGTGCTGAATCAGAATACTGAATTTTTTTATTGTATTTATCTGACGAGTGTTACAGAATGAATGTCTGGGCAAGGGCTTGTGGTAGTGACTGGCCACCCTGTTTTAATATTCTGCTTTTTCTACATGTTATATTGGTTGCTGACAATCCGTATACATTGCAATAACACATGTTGTATGACAAGGGCAATAATAAACCTGATCTAACAAACCAATGACAGTAATATGTCTGTTTCTGTTTCATATTTATATCTCACTTTTAGTTTTTCTTTTATTGTGGGAACATTTTGTTTAAAAAGCATATTGTCACAAATGCATACTTCATGTTGATGTACACAAAATTTGTTTAATCATTTCTGATACTGACGCCAACAAACTATTACACAATACTCCTAAACTCCTTCCCAAGCCTAACCATATCAGCATTTGTTTGATGCAAAATACAATGCAAAATACATGCAAACTTAAATATGTAAATTAATATATACATTCCATGTATGATTGCATATTACATTACTCTAAATTGTTGTATATCTCGCATCGATCCAGATACATTCAGGCTCTAATCAAATTTCGGATTTACCTCGGTTTTATTAAACTACTACATTGCATCGTGCTACATCGAAGAAAATGACGTAATGTTAATTCAGTTTCTTCACTTTTGCTCAGATTTACAGTTTCACGTTGAGTCAAACGATATTATTGACAGATATGTATCCAATAAGATGATACCTTGTTAGCCAATCGAAATCTTGATGGGCGGTTCGTATCACAGCGTTGTGACGTTGACTAATGGCTACAAGGGAAATATGTTCGAATTCAGAGGAAGTCAGCCATTCTCCCTGTTTGTATCGTGTTTGTGTTTAACACTTTACAAAAACAATTATTGCATCTGAACGGTAAGAATGTATTAATGCTTTGAAGTAACTGCAGCTACAGTCACCGTCTATATATAGCGATACCGCGAGTATGTCTACATGCCCGATACCCTTCACTGTGGACAGCTAGACCATTTCAGCCAGCTAATGCTAGCTAACCGGATAGAAACCTTTGTAAATGTGGTGGAACTATAGCTAATATAGCAAGGTAACTTCCATTGGTTGTGTTGTAGAAGTGTTTTCATACGGTTATCACGCTACTTGATTTTTTGAAAATGGTATCTTGAGGCTTGTGGGGAGATTGCGCTAGCTGACGTGGTTAACTTAACGTTAACGTTAGCTATACGTGTTCTAATCTAAGCAATGCAAAGGACAACTCGGCTAACTGGCTAGGTGTTAAACTAACCTTCGGTTAACAGGCTGTGGTAGTGTGACAAAATATTCTACAATTAAAATGCTTTTAAGTAATTCCGTGAATATAGTTAACTCCAAAGTTCTCCCAACTCCATATCATTCCTTAACCTCAAGTTCTAACAGGTCTGACCTACTTAACGCTAGCCACAAATGCATTTATGAACTGTAACGCATAGTAAGGCACCTTTGTCGTATTTCCTCTGAAGGAAAACAGAAAGTAGGTTATTTTGGGAGAGCATGATATGGACTTATGGTTTTATTTGTATTGCACTTGCCCTAATGCCTTCTCCATGTTATAAGTGCTTTACTTTTATATTTCTAGGTGACATCATGTCCCAAATACCTATGGGAAAATTGTTATTCAGAAATATAATTCGCCACACAGATGCACATAATAAGGTGAGTGTCCAGAAAGTGGCCATTTTTTGCTGATTAAGTTAAAATTCCCAAGCTAAATTAACAAACACAGGCAATTACCATTTTCTTGTATTATTTTTACAAAAAAATTTGAACGTGTGTTTTTTTTGTACGTGAAGATTATAGAAGAGTCTGAGATGTGGAAGCTGAGGGACATGGAGAAGCATTCTTCAGATGACCAGGTTATGCTCCACAGACGAAAGCCTGCTCACATGTACAGGTTCGACTCCCCTTTAAATTACGCACTTTCACTATTTGCGGGCAGTTAATTGTTAATATTGACTATTGTCTTATATTGTTAAATTGAAAAGTAAATGTCTCTTGAGCTGGGTTTGTGCTTCTGTGTGTGTGTGTGTGTGTGTGTGTGTGTGTGTTTGTTTGTGAGTTTAGATAATGTAAACCCCCCCCCCCCCCTTTCTTCTCATTGTTGTTGTTTGCAATTAATGTATCTGTGCTTTTTCAACACAAGTTCACTTGGAATGCAAATGATGCACATGTGAATTTGACTGTCTCTCACTCCGCCTCTCTCCTGTCTCAGTGGTCACATGCACTGTGACCGCTTCCTGGAGGACACGCCCGCCTCGGCCCGGGACCGGGAGGACGAGCGGGAAACCCGCGACCTGACGCGGAAACTTTACGATTTTCAGGCCAGCGACCCCAACAGGTGTGTATCAATTGCAAGAGACTATGAGCTATGAGACGTCCCACCAGTGTCTGCTGCATGCTCCATTACTGCGGTATTACTTTTACTGGAGTGTGCAAAGATCTGGGCTCGCCTGGTCCAAAAGCCTTTTCCAATTAATATCTAAGTGAACAGAACCGAACCTGACCTAAGAGGTATAATGTTAAACATGACACATTTCTCCAAATTTTAAAGCGAGATTACTTTTTATAAATTTTTGACATTTACTAAATAATAACCAAAAAAAGTAAAAAGGCCCTGTGTAAAAGTTTGGGAACCCTATCAGTCTTTCAATTTTCGCTTTTTTCCAAAACCTTCATCCGTCTTCCCTGGAGGTACTTCATGGTTGATTTTGAAGTATGTTTTGGATCATTGTCTTGCTGGAATACCAACCTCTCTTCAACTTCAGTGTCTGGACTGACCTTTGAACATTAGCCTGTAGAATTTCTTGATATTTGATGGAATCCATTCTTCCTTCCATTTGCACAATATTTGCTGTGCTTCCAGCTGCCACACAACCCCAAAGCATAATGGATCCACCTCCATGCTTCACAGTTGGCAAGGTGTTCTTCTCTACAAAGGCTTCACTGTATTTTCTCCAAACATACCTTCTTTGGTGGTGGCTACTCTTTTTTTGCACCTCTTTTGCAGTGATGTGTGGGTTCTTCTGAGCATTTCTCCCAAGGTCCCCATACTCACCTGTCTCGTTGAAGCCCTAATGGTTAAAACACCTGGTTTTGGGCTTTGGTAATCATCTTTTTAAAAAGTAACAATGAATAATCCAAAAGGGTTCCCAAAAATTTAGCACAGGGCCCATTTCCTTTTTTATAATTTACTGTAAAAAATGAAAATGAAAATCAATCTTGCTTTGAAATGTGCAGAAAGGTCTAATTTTTAACTCCATTTAGAGTTCAGGTTTGCTTTCGATCACATCCAGATGAATTCAACAAGCATTTAAATCAGGGTTGCCCAAATCTTTCCACCCCTCTGCTTATCTGATGCCTTGTATACCGTTTCAAATGTATCATTTATTTGAGCTTGGATTTTTTTTTTTTATTACAGCTGGATATTTGCTAAGGAAATGGGGGCTACATATAACCACAGTATAGTCCTTTTGCACACAAAATCTGCAACCCGTTTTGGCTCCTTAGCCACTGCACCACACTGCCATTGTTAGGATGGGTGGTCTCAACACAGGCGATGTCTGTAAAGTGTGGACTGAAAATGAACACATTTGTCTTTGTTGTAGGTGGGGGCACAGTGGGTTCAAGGAGCTCTACCCAGAGGAATTTGAGAGGTAAGACCTCATTGCAGAAATATTATTTTAAAAGGGCAGTTTGCCCAAAAGTGAATTTTAAGTATCCACTTACCAAGAGTACCATCTGTCCATGCAGAGAGTTTCGCTCTGATATGACAAATTTTCAAGGTGAACTGCGTCAAAAAAAGTCTCAGCAAAACTCTTTGCATGGATAGTTAGTACTCTGGGTAGGTGGAGGTGTGCTTTAATTTCATTTTTAGGTGATCGGGTGTTTTAAGTTTTTATGGAAGTTTGCGCTTGCCTGATCAGTCTGTTTCTGACCCATCATCACTAATTCTTTCCGTCGTTTCCTCAGCGAGAAGGAGTGCAGTGACGGAGAGAACCTGCGGCTCCGGAGGAAGAGGAGCAAGGCCAGCGCGGGCAGCGAGCGGCACAAGCACTCCAAGAAGTCCTCGCACAAGAAGAAGAAGAAAAAGGAGAAGGAAAAGAAGAAGAGGAAGGAGGAGGAGGAGGGGAAGGAGGGACGGCCGGGCAGGAGGAGCAGCAGCAGCAGTGAGAGGAGCGACAGCGAGAGGCGCCGTCGGCGGAGGAAAAGCGGCAAGAGCAAGCACAGGAGGAAGAAGAAGGAGCGCGGGAGGGAGAGGAGGGGGCAGAGCTGCTCGGGGGACAGCTCCTCGGCGGGCGGGGGGAGGCGCGCCAGGAGGCCCAGGAAACGCCGCAGGAGGGCGGGGTCGGACGGGGAGGGCCGCGCCCAGGACGAGCCGCACAGGAAGAAGAGGAAGGACTGGAAGGCGGCAAATGAGGAGAAGTCCGAGGACAGCTCTGAGGACTGACCCGCCCGCGGGAGGAGCCTGCACGAGCGCCGGGGTTCAGGGCCTGCCAGTGACTGCTCCACTGCCCACCTCACACTCACTCAGTCTGTATGTCAAAAGCAAGGTGACCAGGACCCACATGTTCCCCCTTTCCCACTGTCCAGCTGGAGGCTAAGCTAGCGGACCCCAGGACAGACTACAGAACCTTTCAGTTTCATTTTAAAAGGGAAATTCAGCTAATAATGGCATTGATGTATGCACCCACAGTACTATCTTTCCGTCCAGAAAGTTTTCTAGGTCTCTGCTGCGGCTCAACCTGATACAAAGGAACTTCTGGCCTTAGTGGCCTAATGTTTACATTAAAAAAAAACACAACAGCAACACTTCTTTCCAAATATAATGCATCATGAACATCCACAGAGCTTAATTTCTGTACGGTTTCATCAAGAACTACTACTGAAGTACCGTGCATTGAGCGTTACAGAAGTATGGGATCGTTGAGGTCCCTTGTTTCAGGGTGAGCTGCGGCAGCTATCTAGAAAACTCAGCAAAAATCTGGATGCATAGATGGCACTCTGGGTAACTGAAAAATACCTTTCATTTCAAATTTCATTCAAGTTCAGGACACACACTGGGTGCGAGGTTACCAAAATTTCACCAGCACATTACCTCTAAAGCATCATCTCACCATGAGCAAGGTGATTGTTTTCTTTATTGAATGACCCAGTAGTTCCAGGGTTTATATAAACCTGACTCTGTTGTGATTGAGGAAAAGCACATTGGTTAGTTTGGAGTGGATTTAGTCTGCCAGAGATCCTCCTGTTCCTGTTCTCTGCACAGGAACCACACTACAGGGTCATGTTACGATTACATAATAGTACATTTCCTTGTAGTTTTGTTTTGTTCATTCAACTGAGAGGTGTTCAACGTATTTTACCCTGTGTCAGCCAGCTTGCTGAATTCAGTTTTTAGATCAGTTTTACTCAACAGGCAGAGCACATTTGGTCAAATGCAGTGCAAAAGGGCTAAAGGAATTGAATCTTTTTGAGGCCTCACCCCTTTCGGCGAAATAGATAACAATTCAACCAGGCCTGAACTGTGAGAGACAGGCCAGCCCCCAGGTACTATTCGGATACCCAGCCAAGTTGAGCAGAAGTTGGTTCGTTTTTAAAACTCCATAGCCGGAAAGTGGCTTGACACTCCTCGATTGGTAGGTAGCACAAACTTGTTTACGCATCATTGATGGGAAAAGAGAATCAGATGGCATTGCCTCCATCCTGCCTCCCCTTCCTTGACTCCTCCGGGGGAGGAATGAACGCAGGACGCCAGGGTTTCCCTACCCCAATGCAAGGTAACGAGCAAGAGAGACCGACATAAGCAAACATCCTCGTTACTGTACGCAAACATGGTATGGACGGACTACCAGAAGAGACCAGATGTAAGAGTGTTCAAGGATGAGCAGTAGATGGACTGGTGATGGTCAGACTGTCAGGGGAGCACACAGCTGAGGTTGAGCAGGCTTCATGTGCCAACCGAAGTGAGAGTCTACGTTTCTACTGTGCGTTTGACTGGAGAAACTTCTGGAAGACTTGCAGCACAAGCTCTAGCAGGAGCTGGGCATCCCTTACTCTGAAACAGCCATTCAGTCTCAGTGTGTAATAACAAGTGGACATGTGTCTTTTGTTAGATATCTATTTTTTAACTTTTTTATAAATTATTAGCAATCGTGGTTTTATTGAACAATAAATTTGCTGTCCTGACTTGGATGCAGGTCAGCATCTTGCATATGTATCCATTCTGTCTGCTGGCCTAGTTCCTCTGGGTTCATCAGTCTCCCTCTTCCTCCTCCTGCTCTCTCTGTCCGTCTGGTTTTCGCTCTCGTACTCTGGACTTCAATTCACTTTTCATTGGCTTCTTAGGGATGGCCCATTTGTCATTCCAAAGCCTAAAATCGTATACAATATGTAATGCAAGAAGCTGGAAAGTTCTCCCTTTGAGTTAGAGGGTGAACAGATAGGTAAATTCTCATGAGTCAGTTTGAAGACATTCTCAGTTTGTTAAATAGGCCTTATTTTCCTCATTCCAATCCAATTCATACATTTACCCACATCTACACATTGATTTGTTCAAATGCAGTTCTTCACTTGTTCGTTTCTGTTTCATCCGGGTGACCTGTAGTGTAGTGGTTAAGGTACATGACTGGGTCCAGCACAGTCGGTGGTTCGATCCCTGGTGTAGCCACAGTAAGATCCGCACAGCTGTTGGGCCCTTGAGCAAGGCCCTTAACCCTGCATTGCTCCATCCGTACAGTCTAATCAACTGTATGGATAAGAGCATCTGCCAAAATGCGATTAATGTAATGTCACCAGGTGCCAGTGTCTGTAAACAATCTGTTCGGCTCAACAACCTGCTCATGGTCCTTAATGACTTATCATTGCATTTTGATTGCTTTGATTTGATCAAACTCTTGAATCTCTCATTCAGAACTTCACGCTCCTGACATTGTCTAGTTAAAAATGATTTGTCCCTTTGCTTGTGTCAGTAATGTTTCAGCAATGTATATGCAAGTATTTTTCAGTAAATATTTTATTAAGCATACACACATTGTCTCAACGGACTCTGCCACACCCAAGACAACACAAAGAAATGTCAGACTTTACATTACATTTGCTGTGCTCTTGGTTTCAGAGCTAGCCACAGAAAAGTGCTGTAAATTGTTGATCAGCCTGATCACATCTACAGTAATCAAAATGCGCCATTCAGTGATGCATTATTTCGCAACGAACATATGCAAGGACCCCGAGCAGATCAGATACAGGGCTGCCTTTTCAATGGGTCTCCCAGAAAACTAATCCAACAGCAATAATTTGTTTGCTGTGGTGTCAGGTGTCAAGTTGTGAGGAAGTATTTTCTATAATTGGCCTGATTTTGTATGACAAGCAAATGGACATATCCTCATTGTCCTTTTTTTTTTTTTAAGGAATCTGGAGATGAGATCCAATAATTCCATTTACTCCAGCTTCCTTCAGATATCTATTGCATGTACTTCCATTTTCTGATTTGATATAGATGGATACAGAAGCACATTTACATACTGAATTCTCAATTATCAGATATGTTTTGCCATAGTTTTTTTTTTGCATATTCCACATTAACCAGACCCTTGTCACAGATCTGTTTTTTCATGAGCCAAGCAAAAGTAAACTCACTGAGGGTTTTAAGCTTGTTTTAAGCTTACAATGTCTCATGTCAGTGATGTCCAGGGGGGGGCAGTGTTGCACTGTCGGTGAGCTGTGTGTGCACCACTCACCAGATTCAACTACAGAAACCTTTTATCATGTTGGTATGCTTCTTTCATACTCAAGTTACCAAACTTACCAAAAACAAAAAAGCAAAAGAAAAAGTAAGAGCCTTCAATTTGTTCCGGTAAGAGATAATGCCACATTGTGATTTAGATCATCTGAGCTATCAGTTTTAAGCTTCAAGCTCTATTTAAATGTCCTCCTCTGATGATGGAAAGTTTCTACCAATGTTTTCTCTTTCTAAATGTCCTTCTCTGATTGCAGGGAGTGTTTCCACAGATGGTTAATCTTTCTCTGATGATTGGGAGAGGGTGTATGTCTGGTATCTCGGGCCCATGGTTATGAAAGGCTGCCTCAGATTTAATGTGGGCTTTTGTGCTGGATCTGCATGCAGTGATGGAGTCACAGCTGCTGGGCTTCAATGGTCAGTTTGCTTTACGAAATTAAGGCCGGTTCTTTAAGCTATTGAGTGTGTGTGTGTGTGTGTGTGTGTGTGTGTGTGTGTGTGTGTGTGTGTGTGTGTGTGTGTGTGTGTGAACACGTCTGTCTAATGCCCTGCGTGATGACCACCCATTATGCAGACGACAGTGCAGTCAGCTCTGCTGTAAACAAAGGCCTTGCCCGTCGAGAGAACATTCTGTCTCTGCAGATGGGCACCATCCTCCAGTAATGCAAAAACGGAGACTCGGCGGACAATTAAAAAGTTATTAAACACCGAGCTGCCAAAATGGCGTGATTAAATTCTATTAAACGCAGCCCGTTCTAACGGGAAGCAAATGTTCCCTTTCTGCTCCAAAGGGCAAAGTCATTTCAGAACAGCGGTCCTGAGTACAGGAAAATATGGGCAGGAGGCCCTTTGGTTGTGTGCAGGACCCTGCTGGATGGAAAGGCCTGTAGGTGTGAGCTGGGGCTCAAAATGGCTTCCCCAGTGGCTGGGCTTAGCCAGGGCCTGCAGAACCAAAACAGCCTTTACAAAATAGACACTTTCTCTGGGTTTCCCCCCCCCCCCCCTCTGGGTTTCCCCCCCCCCCCCCCCCCCACAAGCCCAAAAATGTTTTTACCTTACAGTACCTCAGGCTTCTCAGTAGTACATGCCTAATGGGATGTGTTTTCAAACAAACGGCGGTGACGCAGCTGTGCCAGAATGGTGCAGGGGCTCTCAAACTCCCAGCAGTGTGGTAGTGGAGCTAGGAGAGAGCGTCATTACGCTGTGCCGTCTTTAGCAGCACAACAGGGATCCAGGTACCAAATGATCTCCATCATACTGATGTAATCCTGTTACAGGGGCCTGTTCTGTACGCCTCTCCATAGATAGTGCCTTTACATTGAAATTTAGATAATCTATAGTTAGAGACTGAGCGTTTACTGTAGAATAATGGGTCATTCGTCTTACCAGCCATGTGCTCTTGGGTTGTGGGGGGGTATTTACAGTTAGAATAGCTGAACCAACCCATGCAAGTTTTGTCAGATTTATCAGAAACTGCGTATCTTTAAGACCCTGCGTATCTCAATTACAAGCCACAATTAGCTACCTGCTGAGGGCCAGTGTGTCCTGAATGGCTGGTTGCCATGGCGCTCAGGTACCAGGAAAAAAAGTGAGTCATTGCCAACGAACTGACCCTGTTCACTCCACCAGAACATCCTGTTGAAAATTTTAAAATACAAAATAAAGTAGGTTTTGCTGGGAAGGCTGCACTATTTTGCTTTCGACAGTCAACAGTCAGGGAACACATTTCAGGAAAATAATCATGCAGGCTTAGCTGTGTAGCCCCAGAGATTTCTGGGAAACGTATTTTCATTTGTTGAGGTGTACACAGCACAAGGTTCATCGGCTACCAACAGCTTAAAAAAACATTTTTCAGTCACTTGTTGATGGGTTTGTTTTTTCACTATTTCCATGGAATCTGAGAATAATCGAGTATCCATGCACAAATACATACACGTACATGTGCACACTGCAGATCTTAAGCCTAGCTGTGTTACAGTCTGAACACGTGGCTATAGCCCTGAGGCTGATTACGTACAGCCAGCTTGTGACTATGCATAACACATAATAAAACAAATAGGAGCCAGACAGGCTTATGTAACTTCCCTACTGTAGTGCTGGAACCAGTCTGGATCACTGTATCCCTTTCTCAACTGTACTGTAATTGGATCCAAGTTTTCTTTCCTTCTGTGATCCTTTTTTTCCTTTTTTTTTCAAGCAAAAAGCTCAGTTGATTTGGTTTGGGGAGAAGGCTGCACTCTGTTCTACAGTCTTACCTGCAGGTAATTTAATAGAAGATCAGTTATTCTGTTCTGAGCCAAAATGGAGGTGCATAGGGCACTTTCCCCCATTGGACCTTAAAACCAAATTCAGTGCAGTTGAATTTGGTTTTAGGGTCCCCTTCTCCCCCTAGATCCCCACTATAAAAATGTGCACACACGCACTCACACACACACACACTCACACACACACACACACACACTCTCTGCTCTGTACTGTCAGTCCTGCTGCTGCGTGCGTCATCAGGCCCCTCCGGTCTCCGTGGTGAGACGGACAGCTCAGACCTCATTTGGACGTCTGCAGAGAGGCAGAGATGAGAGGACTGTGTGAGCACCACTGCCCTTCTCTGCCAGTGCTCCCTCTCCCTCCTACCCTCTCCTCTGTCCTCTCACTCTCTCCAGTCTTTCAGTCCATTACCCACCCACTAACAGGGACCCCAGACTAGAGGCTGCTCGGTGTTGTGCCCTGGCTCTTCCCCTCTCAGGGTCACTTCACATTGCTTTTCTGCCAGGAAATACTTGTACATGTACATAGTGACAAAGCTGCTTAAAGCTCCAATCAATCTCTCAGATTAAAAAAAAAAAAAAAAAAAAGATGAGTCAGTCGCGTCTTGAATTTTATTCGAAGTTCATTCAACTTTTATCTTAAGGTCACATGTAGGCTGCACCTGTAAGGTCTCTCTCTTTCTCTATCTCTCCCTCTCTCTCTCTCCCGCTCTGTCATCCCGTGTTGTACATTTGAGGTGACCTTAGTGCAGCAGACAGATGCCTGTGGAAAGAGAGGTATGGGCACAGTGGGGCTGCTGATCAGAGAGACCGCATGCTGCATAGTTAATGACACACTCTGGGGCTGTGAATGCCTGTCTCCTGGCACTGGATAGAGGTGACAGATTGTTTCTAAACCTCCACTCCTACCCCCCACCAGCACACTCATATACAGCGCTGTGAAAAAGTGTAATCAAAATGTAATCACAGACAAAGGGAACCTGAGTGAACGGGAAACACTTCACTTAATGAGAAAAGTTACCAAACACCCATATAACCCCTGTGAAAAAGTAATTGCCCCCTTGAACGTAATAACTGGTTGCATTACCTTTAGAAGAAATAATTGTAAGCAAATGCTTCCTATAATTCAATATCAGTCTTTTAATTTGCTGTGGAGGTATTCTATCCTACTTTTCTGCTTCAACATCAGCATGAACCGCTCATTTCAGGTCCCGCCACTAAGCTGTTTCGATGATGCAATGTTTGGTCAAACAACAACTAAACCTCTTCACTTTATCTGCAGGCTGTAGACGATTCTCTGTTTGAATGTGCAGGCTATTTGCTTTAACAAGCTGGTGTACCTAATAAAGTGCGTACATGCATGAGAGAGAGCAATGCATTGTGTGTATATGGTGTGTCTGATTCTTGTGTGAAAACCAGAATATGTTGTAATGTGAGAACAAGAAGAACGTGTTCGCTGTTCTCCTCTGAGCTTCGCCTGTACACGGCTGCCCTGACCAGGGATCAGGTGCCACTGCGCAGTTCTGTAACAGTATGGCCTCTCTGTTCAGTAAAAAGAGGCTCCTTGTGTGGACATCTAAGGGAAGATGAAAGTAGTGCCAGGAACAATCTGTCTGCTTGCTTTCCTGGCCCTGCGGCCCCCAGCGTTCCTTCAGTGGGGCCACAAACACAGCCTCGGTCACCCGTTTTCCCTTCATCACGGAAAGAGCGTGTGACTGCGGAAAATATTCCAACAGGAGGGTTTAAGAATGTGAAAAACACCACCCTCCCCAGCTGCATACCCCACACCGCATCCTCGATTTTACACAGCTCTCGCTGCAAGGCCTTCTGGGAGACGCGGTTGACGTCAGCGTGTGTCAGCTCGGCCCTGTGCTGCTGCTGCTGATAAATGGTGTCAGTAATTGAATTAGAGGAGCGCTGGGAGCCCGGAGCTAATTAGGCTCCTTCTGCAGCTGCTCTGTTCTTACCCTGGTACCCCCCAGCTCTGGAAAGAGCAGAAGCACTGGGTCATGTGACGGAACACTCCGGGCTATGCGGTAAAACCCACATTCACGTTTTCACAGAGCTTGGACAGGAATGAGGGGCACGTCTATTGTCCTTCTTTGACATTTTCCCGTAATTCATCATGCATGTGAAGGCTTGAAGCGTCAAATAGTCAAAAGACAAATAGATTTGGGGAACGCTGAGGGCGTTGGGCAGGGGTCATCGAACTAGTCGACCTGTGTCTGGAGCTGTGTGTGGTGAAATGTAGTCCACAGCCGAAGGCATGTGTATATGTGTGTGTGTGTGTGTGTGTGCGTGAGCTTGTGTGCATATGTGTGCGTGTATGCTTTAAAGTATTCCTTTTGGATCCTGAATGATATTACCTTCCACCTTGAACCAAGATTCAAGATGTAGAGGTAGAATCACCTTGGTAAACAATTATGCAAAGTAGAGGCTAGAAAATGGATATAGCTCACCATTAACTGGGCATATAAAGCAGAATATTCCTATTTCTGCACTTGCATAGCAAATGGCAAAATCTTGCAGCCTGACAAAGCATTAAAATGTATTATTTATTAGCTACACCACCAGATGTCGCTATGAGCTTACTCCCCTGTTCATTTTATTTCCATGGTTACTGACAAAACAAGCAACATAACAGGTAGTTATATTGATTATATTGAACTTGTTTTTGTTAGTTTTTTTGGCCAATTCTGTTTGTGAACCTTTCTGCCATGTTATAGTATGGTGGCTAAAGACATTTCTGTGATTGATAATTGAATATCTTTATGAAAATATCAAGTTTTGCATCAAATAAAGCAACTTTGAATGGATTTAAGTCCTGAGGAAAATGTTTTCAAATGTTTTATAAGATTACATTTCCTAAAAAGTCTATAAAGTAACAAAGGACAGGAATGAATGAGGACTCCTTGTATTTGTCATTACTGTCAATAGAGGGAGCCCTGTCACCTTTCCTTATCTAGACATTTAACACTTAAGATGTGAAGTGGATGAATATTGTAACTGATAAAAGCTCCCAAGTGGCCCATTGTATTGTCATATTATATACCAATGCTGTGACATGCCTTCCGTACTGATATGAAACCCTGACCTTGCCAGTGCTGATTGTGGCTGCAAAAATACAAAAATACAATTTACTCCTCCACGATAGCTTGAGAACAACAGGTACAGTCATATTAGTGTCACTGTCCTGACCTACAAGGAACATAGAGAGAAGTGTTTGTTATCAGTAGAGTCATGCATGGATAGTGGAAGTTTTTCATTTGGTAGGATTGTTCTCTTCCCATCACACAAGTGCCGGAACGTTCCAAACCCAGGGAAAATGAGGTAATAAAAACTGGATAAAAACCACTTTATGAGACCACTCTCACTCTCCGCTGATTCAGAACTGGTCTTAGTTTGGTTCCTGTCCAAGTCACAGCCTCTGTGTGTCTCAGCAGGCCAGGAAGGGCATTCCTTCTGTCTGAGCAGTTTCACATCCAGCTGTCTCACTGATCTATCGCTCTTCCAGTGCAGCACATCGCTGTGTGTGTGTGTGTGTGTGTGTGTGTGCGTGTGTGTGTGCACGTGCTTGTGTGTGTGCGCATGTGTGTGTGTGCACGTGCTTGTGTGTGCACATGTGTGTGTGTGTGCTTGTGTGTTTACGTGTCTGCGTGTGTGCGCGCGTGTGTGTGCATGTGCTTGTGTGTGTGTGTGTGTGTGCATGCTTGTGTGTGTGTGTGTACGTGTGTACGTGTGTGAGTGTCAGTAAAGACAATTCAAGTGGAGTTTCGATGATGAAGCATCATTTTTCTGGATGACTAAGCAGGCCTTCCGAATGGTCTTAGTTCTGTTTTCTCAGAGGTGAATTCTGTACTGTTAGTCACAGGAGTTTGAGTTACAGGGGAACATGGGCACAGAGGAGAATGACCGCAGTTAACCTGAAATGAACTGTGTGAGCAGTGCTGCCTGCTTTTATGAGGATGATATTTCTTTTCACTTTTTTCTTTCCTTATTTTCATCTGGCTCAACCTCAGTAGATTACGTCACCTTGCCAGTTGTGCCATCCGGTCTTCTGTTTTACTAACGTAATGCTGCAGTGCTTATGCTCCTGCCAGTCGTCACACCAATCAGTCATGGATGAGGAACCAATCAAACAGATGCCAAAACCACTTATTTTAATCTTAATCAGCATGTGACAAACATTTTGGAAACCAGACATCCCGGTTGAAAAGTAACCCTAAGCCATGACATTTGGCAACCCTAAACCATGCACTGAAACTATACTGTAGATCCAGGCCCGCACTCTTGGTGAGTATGTTTATGATTTGACCTCTACCCAAATGCATGTCTGAAAACAACCTTTTGTATATCAATTATCCTAACATATGCCCGGCTTTTCAAGGGAAACTCGTGATGAAACCACAGTGAACACCTCAAGCAACATTTTGAATGTGCACAGCTGCCTAACACACAGCCATCTGCATGCTGTCTGCATCAAAAGACTGTTTTTCCAGGAGATAAATAATTAGAACCACTGGTGACAGACACGCTTCTTTTTTAGTGTCTTCTGATTCAACATGGGAGTCATTGATTTTGGAGACTCAAAAAATACACATAGATGTGGTCAAGAGGTTCAGCTGTTGTTCGGACCAAATGTCAGAATGGGGAAGAAATGTGATCTAAGTGACTATGGAATGATTGTTGGTGCCAGATAGGGCACTGCTGATCTCCTGTGATTTTCAAGCACAACAGCCTCTAGAGTTTACAGAAAATGGGACGAAAACTAAAATATCCAGTGAGCAGCAGTTCTAAAAATGGGTGGCAACAGAGGTGGGTCCCAGAATGAGCACAGCCTAGTGAACTTTAGATGTATTTGTATTTTATGGGTCCCTAAAAGTTACTAAATTTCACATTTTGGGTCCCATTATTAAGATTTAGAACCAGTGCTCTACATGCAAGGGCTAACCCTAACCCTACACACACCTGGAGCAGAACAAACTCAAGGGAAAAAGCTGGAGAGTGGTAGCGAGGTGGGGGTTGATAGCAGAGGAATGAAGCCAGGACATTTAATAAGCCTGTGATGAGAAACATAAGAAAGAACCTTAAGGAGGTGAGCACGGTCAATTTCCAGCAGGCGAGGATCACAGGGAGCCTGCTGTGAAGGAGGAATGCTTGACGTCATCCGCTGTGGCCCCAAGCTACAAGATTGCTGTCAGGTGACTACCTTCCAGCCCCGTTCTGACCTTCATCCTACTTTCCTGCATAGTATTGTGCTTTATGTGTTCCATAAAAAAGAAAGAAAGAAAAAAAGACTCGGCCAAAGTTTAGAAGAGGTTGTTCGTTTCTTCTCTTTTGCTTTTGTTTCCCTCTGAACCCGTTTTGTAACATGTTTGTCACTCTTACACCTTCCTGGCAGCTTCTGAACGGGCTGGGAGAAAGAATGTCCTAGGAGTTTGCTATAATCCCCCCCCCCCCCCACCATGTTTTTTAAATAAATGTGCTCCTGCAAATGTCCAGGTCTATGACTGTCTGTCTTTGAGGTCCGTTTGAAGTTCTAACCTCATGTCTGCAGTCAGAAAGTTTCCCTGACGATGAAAGGAACCAGAAATTGGTGATCAGAGATGATGGCCTGTCTCAGGGTGTTGCTCTGGAAAAAAAAACCCTCTGGTTGTTAGCACTGTGCTCTGTCTGTGATACTTTACTGTCACTCTACCCTAATTATATACATACAGTTACTCTTTGTTAGGGGAAAATGCCCTTTTTAACATTTCACAGGTGGGCATTGTCTGATGAAACAGATCCCAGTAAAAACAACGATAGCTATACTTGAGTTTAACTTTCGGATTTATTTGCAAAGAAATTACAGAAAGTGAGAAAGCTTACCGGCTTTCTGATTTGAATCAGACACAGTAAGACTCTTATACACACTTTTCCTGAAGGGGGGGCTTTACCAAAACAAAAAGACATGAAGCTGGCCACAAACATTTATCAGTATTTTGTCTTCTGAATACCCCTTGTTGACCTTGCTGTAAGACCAGAATGTGCTAGCTGAGAGGCAGAGACATTAAGGTCAAAGGCTGTCTGTCTGCTGGAGAGAGACAGAGAAAGACTCATAGTAAGCACTTAATTCAGAAAGTGGTCTAATAGTAATAAGAATAAATCACTAAAAGGTTATTTGTAATCATGTGATTGTCTTTATGTTAACACACATTGTCAATTAAGAATCAATTAAGAAAATTACCCTTACACCTTAAAACACAAGTACCAAAAACATCTTACTGTGTGTGTGCATGCGTGTGTAGAACAGATTGAAATTATATGTACATTACATAAGCAGGCACTTTTCCAATTTACAAAATCGCATACATAAAAGGTATAGGCAAGCAGCACAATTGATGCCAAATGACTGGTGTCACAACTGATAATGGACCGGAGACAAGGAGAAGTGTTACAGACATTTACTTTGGTTGATTGTAGATGAGTGGTAGCATTCTGTATGAGCTGGAGGGGCCTCACGACGCATGCAGGGGGACCCTCAATGAGAAAGCTGTAGTAGATGAGTAGCATACACACTTTGGAAATAATCTGGGTAGCATATGTAGTAAGGAAAAGATGGTGTTGATGAGAAACAAACTGGCAGCTCTGAGCAACTGCAATGTTCTCAGTGAAAACGTATCCAGGATTGCACCAGGATTACCAAGGGTAATGCAGATATCCTCAAGGAGGAAGGATTTAGCTGGTACGCAGAGGAACTAAGATTTGCCAAGAAGTGAGTTTGAGATGCCAACATCAACATCATCCAACGCACAATACTATTCAAACAAGCTTTGATGTGCAAGGCATTAAAAATCTGTGGGTGGAAATAAGAGAAACAGCTGTGTGTTGTCAGTATAGGAGCAGCAAGAGAAGGCATGTGAGGATACAATAAAGTTGAGGGATTTATTGTACACGGAAAACAGGATGGGGCTGAGATTGAGCCTAGGGGGACCCCTGTGCTAAGGAGCTGGGACTTGAGAAATGTCAGGTTGACCCAATGGGACCAATCAGAAAGATATGAAGAAGGCATTGCCTGAGATTACCTTATTCTGTCAGGGTAGCCAATAGGACCACATGATCAAATGCATCGAATGCAGCAGATAATTTAAGTAGGATCAAGGCAAAGGACAGAAATGCTTCTTCTGCACATTTGCATGCTTATATTAAGGAGAGTTGTTTCTTTTGAGCGGTTGGCATTAAGGTCACGCTGATTGGGGTCAAGGCAGGTAAGGCTTTTTTCATTTTGTTTCTGTTTCAATTCAAATATAAATATTGAGCATTGAAAGATTAGAAATGCCACTTGTGGAAGTGAGAATTGGACCCTCACAAAGATCATGTACTTTGCCCTATGACCAAATATAGTGTGATATTATGTTGTATTGTCGTTTTCCGAGACATGATATGCAATGTCACAACACTAGTAGCAAACTCGTAGTCATAGTGTAAGGCCAGAGTCCACCTAATTGACTGTTCCAAAATGGAATAATTTCCATCATGCTAGATTTGAATATTCAAATATGTTGCAAGAATATGTTTAATTAATTAGACTAATTTGTTTATTTCTACAATATAAATTGACAAAACAAATGCATGAACTGTATTGCCAACCTGCTGGCACTGTTCACTAGACCAAAATAATATACTTTGTTTAACAAATAAATATGCAAAATCCATACATTTTGAGCTTGGCAAGGAGTAAATATTATACTGTTTTATGAGGACAGTGTTTTTTATTTTTTTTTATTTGCCTCTTTATATTAGGCAAAATATATACCTTCAGACACAGAATCACCGGAGGGTTTGATGTTGCTGTATTTTCATCGGCGGTTTGACCATAAGGAATAGGTAGGGCCTCGTCCACCAAGGGACCTCATGAATTATTTGTGTTTGCTTTTTAAAAATTTTCAAAATAAAATATATTTCCTTTCTTTATGTCACTCCAAACAATTACAATCTGTAATAGATTTTAAAATATATATCTGTCTACATGTAAATGTGGGCCTATCCAATTAAATATCAATATTTGCCTATATTTATTATCACCAACATTTCACATTTAACAGACTATTCCACCTTTGCACGCTGCATTTGGATTAAATATGATATACTTATAATATTTTTCTTGCCATATTGTCTTCTAACTGACTGAAGGTCATTTGAAGTTCTTCAGTTAGAACAGTCAGAATGCTCATTTGGGTCTGTCCTTTCATTCTGTGGTTTTGTTAACTGCTTCCAAATAGTTTTTGTTCACTAGCTATGATTGCGTTTAGCAAAATAGAGAAGGGCCTCCAAATCACCCAGGGGACAACAAATGGAGCTGAGTATAATGTATTGATGAAAACAATGCTTCTCAATCTTTACCAATGATTTTAAAATCTTACATTTGAGAACAACCCCAATCTAGTTGCACACCAATCTGAAGAAACCAGCCACTTCTTCCAAAGGAATTTCAACAACGCCCACTGTGTCTCCTGCTGGAAACCCCGTAGCAGAGGCGAGCCGGAAGCATAAACCCGATCCAAAATGGCAGGAGCTGATGGAGACGATTCTCTTTACCCCATTGCCGTGCTCATTGATGAGCTTCGGAATGAAGACGTTCAGGTGAGCGCCTACACCCGACTTGTTTTTCATGTTTTAATGTTGATTTGTTATTATGCACATTTTTCGAAAAGGACGAACGAGGAAATCATGCAATCCCAGTACCCATGGCCGCAGAGGCCTATTCAAGAATCGGGCCCTGCCTGCCCTGCCCATAACATTAACGTTAAATGGGGGGGTTAGAATGACATCCGTGATTCTACTGATTACTGCGAATGTTTGTATTTTAGAGATGTTACTGATGTCGTTTAATAATGTGGTATTGAATTTCTAGCTAGTGTGTCGTGCCCAGAACCGAAAATTGAATACTCCGGTGTAGTTAGGCTAACGTTAGCTATTATAGCTAGCTAATGTTAAATGTTTACACGAATGAGCCATGAATGGATAAGCGGGGCACTAGGTTAGCTAAGTGTTAGCCGTATTTTTGATACATTAGCTGACTGCTTAATGACTACCAAACGATGTGTGTTTACAAACGATCGTATTCGCTAGTTGTGAATGTTATGTTAGCCGGCGCAGCTTAATACCACTGATTTGCTAACGTTAGCTAGCTAGCACATCGAGTGTTGCAATGGCAATGGTTTTCTAGGCAACAGTTGGCTAGCTATCTTAAGTAGCTGGTGTGCTAGCTCCTTTGAATGTCAGTGTGTTAGCTACTAATGCTTGTTAAAGGACGTCATCCCTGAATTTAGTGACGTTAATGTCTCATAGATAATATGGCATTAACCGTTTATGCAAGGCTTATTATGAAACTAAATGAAATGATAGCGTGTTTATATAATCATACGTCAAATGGCCCAAACAAAATGTAGGCTAGTAGCTGGCTACCATTGATCGGTAGCTAAGGATAAATATAAAGCAAACGTTTCTACAACACAGCTGCGCCTGAACAGTATCAAGAAGCTGTCCACCATTGCCCTGGCCCTTGGTGTAGAGAGGACAAGAACCGAGCTTCTTCCCTTCCTCACTGGTAAGTCTCAAGGCAGACCTTCCCCCTCTGTGGCGGACGTTATTTAATTGCTACTTCCTAAGGCCAATGTTCTGTTAAATAAGTGTGTGCCTAAGGTTAACTGCAGATGTAGTCCTGGATATAGCCATGATGCATTTGAGTAATGCTTTATTTTCTGTTGAACCTTGCCAACATGAAATCGAAAAATCACGGCACTATTTGTGAGTGACAAAACATCTGTTCCACCTTCATAAAGCACATCGACTACTTGATAGCAGTGGGGAAAGTGATGTGTCATATGTGCTACTGTGTTCTGTCAATCTCTGACCAATGAAAAGACCTCACTCTCCTGTCACTGGAAAGCACTACCCTCCCATGCATGGTTCAGTGAGGATAGTTTTGTGAATGCTGTGCTCCTTTGCTGGTTGTGCAGACACCATCTACGATGAGGACGAGGTGCTCCTCGCTCTGGCTGAGCAGCTGGGAAACTTCACCATGCTGGTGGGAGGCCCCGAGTTCGTCCACTGTCTCCTGGTGAGTGTCCTCAAGGATTTAATGTCTTCCAAATGGATTTCATCATCCGAAAGGTTTTATTTTTGGTGTGCCTAGGAGGTCTGGTGATTCGGAATGTCCCCTTTAGTTTCTGATGTGAAAGCGGCCCTGGTTGTAAACCAGGGAAGGTGCAGGCCTCTGTTTAGCCCAAAACTGCACTTTCTTTCTAGTTTTGAGTGCACATGGGTAACATTTATAAATTTCTCACAATTGACCAAAAGTTTTACAGTTGCTGAAACTGGCAGCATTTTTACAAGGTGCTTAAAGTGTTTGGAATTAATGCCTCGGACTTTTATGACTGGAATAGGGGGAAAAAAATGCCAAGGCAATATGGTATACTATTATAACAGTTTTCATATAAATATACTGTCATGCTTTTAGAGAACCAATGTATTTTTTAGTTTTTTTTTTTCTTTTGTGCAAGGTCATTGAAAATGGGGGAAATAGTGCTTGAAGAAGTAAACGCATTTAATTTAATTTCACAATGTCTGTGTGAACATAACTTTACTTTATGTGAGAGCACAAATGCTGGCAAGCTGAGGGAGAAGGGGAACAGTGGTTAGACTGTAGAGGCCTGGCGGTTCTCCTCCTGACGTCTCCCCTGCGCCTCCACAGCCCCCCCTGGAGAGCCTGGCCACAGTGGAGGAGACGGTGGTGCGGGACAAGGCGGTGGAGTCCCTGCGCAAGATCTCCCAGGAGCACTCGCCCGTGGACCTGGAGGTGCACTTCGAGCCCCTGGTGAAGAGGCTGGCCAGTGGGGACTGGTTCACCTCCCGCACCTCCGCCTGCGGCCTGTTCAGCGTCTGCTACCCCCGCGTCTCCAGCACCGTGAAGGCTGAGATCCGACAGTGAGCATCGCCCCCCTCGCCCGCCCCCGTGTCCAACCGCAGTGTAGTTATACTCTAGAGCAGGGGTGTCAAACTGTATCCCCAGGGGGCTGCAGTGTCTGCGGGTTTTTGTGGTTTCCTTTCAATCAGCTGCCAATTAAGGCAAATTAAGGCCTTGGGAACAAGGCGTGTGGATACTTTAACCAATCAATGACTTGAATGAACCCAGAACACCCCAAAAACCAGCAGACACGACGGCCCTCCAGGACTGGAGTTTGACACCTGTGCTGTAGAGCTTCACTAATGGCTCCTCTCTGATTGCTCTGTCTGTTCAGTGAAAGGGCGAATCTCACTGTCCCACTATTTCTTACCGTTTCAGAGATTTTCAGTGAATGTTACACACAAATGTGAAACCGTACGGTTAAACGGTCAGACTGTCGTGATGTTTTATCAGGGAAATGCAGTCCCCATCTGAAGATTAATATCTGTTCAAAGAATAATTTACTGATGGTTGTTTGGTCACACTTCGCAATAAGGCTATGTCCATTACCCAATGTAGTAGACATGAATTCACAAGGCTTTAGGTGTTTTTTTTAAAGCTTTTTAATGACTCCCCTTATTGCTTGGGCCAATCAGGTTTTGGCATAGCAGGTCACGTGGCATTAATCGGGCTCTCTGATTGGCAGGCATTTCCGGACCCTGTGTTCAGACGACACCCCCATGGTACGGCGGGCCGCTGCCTCCAAGCTGGGCGAGTTCGCCAAAGTCCTGGAGCTGGACTACGTCAAGAGCGACATCATTTCCCTCTTCACCGCCCTGGCCTCGGACGAACAGGTACGCACTCTCTCCATCAATGTCTCACTGTTTCTCCCTTTCTCTCGCATGGAAGACTACCTCTCACACACTCTGGTTCAAAATTCCAGCCATATATATTGACTTTGTAGTCTAATCTTGTTGCAGGTAAATTTGTATTTGTTTTATATTTGTGTTTGTGTTTCTTGTATGGTACCGTCGTTCTGGTTCCGATTTGTCGTGTACTGGAAATGATGTTCATGGCTGTACAATAATTTCTTTGTGAATTGTAGCTTATCCAACCTGCTCTGTCTGTTCTAATAATCTTGATATGCACTACTTTGAGTGTTTCTTTGTATAAAAGCTTCTGCTCAATAAAATGTAATGTGTATTTTGGAGTTGCGTAATCTCGTTGCCCAAGTAGTACGGTTGTCATTGGGTGTAATCTCTGAGTGGTGTGGTTATTTACGATGTGGGACAGTGCGAGCGATTGGCCGGTTTGTAATGCGGTTGGCGTGTGGCGTGTTGTGATTGGCAGGACTCTGTGCGTTTGCTGGCGGTGGAGGCGTGCGTCAGCATCGCCCAGCTGCTCCCTCAGGAGGACCTGGAGGCTCTGGTGATGCCCACCCTCCGCCAGGCCGCCGAGGACAAGTCCTGGAGGGTCCGCTACATGGTGGCCGACAAGTTCTCCGAGGTGAGGAGACGCCATTACACGCGCCAGGGGATTCCAGCTTTCACGTCTGCTCTCATTCTCTGCTGTTCTGAAGACCTGCGTCAAATTCATATTTGGTTTTATTACTAATGCTTTTTACACTTTGCTGAGCTTGTCCGGAGAATTGGAACCTATGTACTACTCTCAAAAAGTGCAATACCCCTGCCTCTTTGCAGACTCCATTGTACCGGGCGATGATCAATAGAGCGCAGAAATTTATTTGATAATACATATTTCACCCGGGTCTGCCGTCAGTGGCATTAACGGGTTTGTGTCAACGGTCGATAAGCGCGGGGTGAGTTTGGGTGATGGAACTGTACAGCATTTTGAGCCAGAGAGTTTGTACCAGACGCAGGCGTGGGAAAAACTAACCCGTCTGTAGTAAGACCAGGAGCGGCTGAAACCTCTGGACTTTAGGAGTCCTTTCCATCCCAGCAGGTGTCTTTGTTTCTTCCTCCGGCATCTGTTGACTTGGGCTCTGGATTGGAAATGGCACTTCCCAGTTAAAACTAGTACAGACATGCTGAATCCTTCCTCGTTGGTAGACTGCAGAGAGTGGTTTTCTGTCTAATGCATATCGGTGGTGAGCACAGTATGATGGTGTGGCGTGTTCGTGTGCATACCAGACTGGGATGTCAAGTCTTTCTTCCTGTTCTGCAGCTCCAGAAAGCCGTAGGCCCAGAAATTACCAAGAACGACCTGGTGCCGGCCTTCCAGAACCTTCTGAAGGACTGCGAGGCTGAGGTTCGTGCTGCTGCTGCCAACAAGGTCAAAGGTGAGTTTGGCAACCTATAGTTACCTCACTGTATAAGTGTGCCTTTTTAGCATCTGTATAAGTACCAGTGTCTGGTTGCAATTATTATTATAATAAATGATTATAATTTTTTTTGCTTTGTTTTTAAAAAAATATTTTCTCATAGCAATATTAAACAATCTTCAGTTACTGTTCTTGTGATAATGTCCTAGACCCTTTTTCTGTGTGATGTGTGCATTTTCCCTGTTACATTTTGGGTTAGGTTGGCAAGGCTGAAATGAAAATGAATCTAATCAGCGATTAGCTATTTTTGAAGCGAGAATTGTACCTTTTTCCTGTCGCGCTGTAGCAGCAGGGATTGTGTTGATGAAGATTGCTGAGATGGGTTGCACAGGATAACCGTTATCATCCGGCCTCTCTTGTGCCTCCAGAGTTCTGTGAGAATTTGCCGGAAGACAGCAGAGAGAACGTCATTATGACCCACATTCTGCCGTGTGTCAAGGTGAGCTCTCTCCCTTCTTCCTGTCACCTCCTTCCTTCTGTCCTCTCTGCCTCCATCTCCATTTCCTCCCATCTCCTCCGCTTCTCTCCTCTTTCTCAGTCTCATTCTCCTCCCGCTCTCATCCCCCCTTTTCTCTGACTTCCCTCCTCTGTAGTGCCGTGTGAAACCGGTTCGGTAGATTTGAGAAATGGGCAGGGGTGGGCTGTCATTGCAGCAGTGCATTATGGGAGCACACAAGCAGCTGCCGCTGCTTAATACGCATCAGTTCAGGGCTGCACAGCGGGGGCTTATGGGATTGATTTGAGCAACGGTGTCAACCTGCACACTTGGAGCTCAGTTTTGACAGGATATGAATGCTTGCAATTAATAGCTGGTTTGTTTGTCGTCTTGCCAGGTTTGGGCTTTCTTTCTGTTCTGATTTAATTTGGAAAAAATGCTTTGTTCTGTGTGTTCTTCGTTTGTTTCCAGAATTTGTCGGAAGGCTTTAGTTTGTGTGCACTTGCCTAGCTTGTATGAATAACATGACAAATGGACAGGCTTTGCTGTGAATTGTGGTTCAGAAGGAGGCAGGTTTTTTTAAATGACTAACACCAGAGGTGCTGCAGGTGCAGTTCTGTGGGTTATGTAATGTCTATTGAATGAAAGTGCTCATTGTTCACACAAGCGGAAAATAAACCCAACAATAAATCGGCCTGGTCCGACAAAAAGCTTAAATACACCGTTATGCTTTAAACCGCAAAATGAACACGGTCACTCCCTTAAAATGGGAAATGTGTGCTTTTCAGAGAACAGCACATGGGTACTTCATTTTATTTTGTGGCCTTTTCTGCTTAATGGGGCTGCTATGTAGCTGCTGCTTGTTCTGTGAAAAATGAAAAGGTGCCCTTTTAGGTGAACCCTAGGGCAGTCAGTAGCAGCAGGCATTTCGTTTAGGATGTGCCCGTTTTGAACACTTTCAGTCAGCAGGGGGCAGACAGTCATGTCAAAAGGGTAATCTTGCATGTGCATGTTTGCTAATCAATAAAAAAGGAGAATAGGCTTGTTTACTGAAAAGGCAGCTCTGGCTCCCAGCAGATTTGATGTTGTGGTTAGTGTGATCATCTTAAGGCTCACCTGTTCCTTTTTCTTTGTTTTGTTCAGTTTAAAAGGGTAGAACAGAGTTGGCTTTGTTAGTAAAATCAAGCGGAAAAAGCCCTCAGGGTGCTGTTGAGGGCAAAAAAACCACATTGAGCGCATTTCTTGCACGCAAGTGTTCTCAGTAGTGTACAAATGCAATTATTTTATATGTTTTGATGACCCTTTTAAGTCTACATGCTGAATGGATTTACCATGTGAATATGGAGACGCTGTTCTACCAGTGAACTCATTTGAGAGTTATTCACGGTTGTGTTTGGTTTCCTTGGTTAATTTGCTGTACTGTGCATATCGCTCGAAGGAAGTTGTGTAATGTTCAAGCTGCATGTTTGTGGTGTTTGATTAGCAGAGGATTTAGATGGCATTGCAGCAGATGACGTATTGAAGAGGTTGCCTCCATTTTGATCTCCTAATCAGGGAGCTGCCACTTGATTTCACCAAGCGGTACTTGATGCTATGTTGTATACCCTGGGGCGGTTTAGTGTGGGGGGTGGCACTGACGCCCTTGCATCTGGGGAAAGTCATTGAGTCTCTGGAAAAGAGTCTACAGTAACTCTAGTACAAAACATTCTCATTTGACATCTTTATTCCTTTGGCAAGTCTTTGTCGTTGAGCTGAATTGTGGTGCAGAAGTGGATAACCAGCCTCAGTTTGCAGTCTAGACAAGTGCGTATCTTCTCGGTCTGCGAACACGAGAAGCATACAGCGTGCCCTGTGGTCGTGATGGTACTCGGAAATGTTTTTCCTCGAAGCCAACGGTGGTCACACCCAGCATCTCTAACGCGAAACCTTCTCAAGAACATTTGGTATGCCCGTGATGCCTCTTGTGGGCACTGCACTTGACTGCACCGCAAAATGTTCTAGCAACGTTCTGTGAATCCTGTAACATTGCCACTGCATTGCAGCGGCCTGCCAATGTTTTCCGTTAGCTAGGTACACAGTGCTGATCACCCCACCTCAGTGTAGAAAGGCGTTTACTGCCAAAGCTTCACTGTTTAACTGCACTGTGCTACGTGCAGGTTGCCATCAGGGCCCGGTACTGCTCGATGTCCCCTCGATCAATAATATTTACAGTATAGCGCGCTTACCTTGTGGTTGAAAGGGCCCGAGTGGATGGGCAGGTCTGAGATGTCTCGTGTGGGAGATTTACGGGCATGGGGGTGAGATTGTTGTGGAAACACTCGGGGATGTGTTGGTGGCAGAAGTGTGTGCAGCTCGGTTAATGATCTGTGTGTGCGCAAATAGAGGCGGCCTGAAAGTCTGGGGGGGGGGTGTGGCCTGTTACTCTCCTCTCTCTTTTTACACAGACAGTTGCCGGTCAGAATAAATTACCTCTGTTCAGAACACTGGGCTGATGAGCAATAAAATGCCTTATTGCCTCTCAATTTCATTTTTTAAAAGTGCTTGAGGTTAAATATCAATTAACATGATACTCCCCCCCCCAACGTGAAAATGGAGCTGAATGGCCGTTGATTGAACAGTGAGTGATTGGAGACTCCATTGTGGCGTGTTGCTTTAAGTGTGGTGAAGTTGTGTTTCTGTGTAAAATGCAGTGTGGGCATTTCCTGCAAGGCAGGGTGGTGACCTCCTAACAGGTTTTTTGTGAATGAAAGAATGTTCTTCTCCAGATATCTTTAGTTATCAGATGCAGTCAGTGTATCAGTTGACAGAATTTGAAATGTTTGAACCTCCCGTTGATTTTTTTTTTTTTACAGCATTCGGCAGTAATGCGATGTGCAGATTTTGCACAGTGGGAGCAGGAACGGTTCTTGGTTTCGGGCCAGTTGGCTGATGTTTCCGATCTGTTGTGTTCATCTCTTGGAAGCATGGGATTGTTGGAGTGATTGCTCCGTTGGGTAATGTCTCCAGATGTGATTTCCATTCACCGTTCTTTAAAAAAAAAAAAAGAAAAAGAAAAGAAATGCAGCGTTGCTTATTGTTACATTTTGACCAATGAAAAAAGAAGGCAAAGAATCCTGCGTCTCCTTCTCAATTGTGTACAAACCCCTTCCTAAATAGAAATGGAAACCTTTCCGTTTTTCCATATATAAGTGGGCTTATGTCTCGTGGCTCTGACCCTCACAGGAGCTGGTGTCGGACACAAACCAGCACGTGAAGTCAGCCCTGGCGTCGGTCATCATGGGCCTGTCCACCATCTTGGGGAAGGACAACACCGTGGAGCACCTGCTGCCTCTCTTCCTGGCCCAGCTGAAGGATGAGGTGAGCCCCGCCTGTCTCCTCACTGAGGAACGTGCACAAGTCTACATCACACACTGCTGCCTGTCTCCTCACTGAGGAACGTGCACAAGTCTACATCACACTCTGCTGCCTGTCTCCTCACTGAGGAACGTGCACAAGTCTACATCACACACTGCTGCCTGTCTCCTCACTGAGGAACGTGCACAAGTCTACATCACACACTGCTGCCTGTCTCCTCACTGAGGAACGTGCACAAGTCTACATCACACTCTGCTGCCTGTCTCCTCCCTGAGGAACGTGCACAAGTCTACATCACACACTGCTGCCTGTCTCCTCACTGAGGAACGTGCACAAGTCTACATCACACACTGCTGCCTGTCTCCTCACTGAGGAACGTGCACAAGTCTACATCACACTCTGCTGCCTGTCTCCTCACTGAGGAACGTGCACAAGTCTACATCACACTCTGCTGCCTGTCTCCTCACTGAGGAACGTGCACAAGTCTACATCACACACTGCTGCCTGTCTCCTCACTGAGGAACGTGCACAAGTCTACATCACACTCTGCTGCCTGTCTCCTCACTGAGGAACGTGCACAAGTCTACATCACACTCTGCTGCCTGTCTCCTCACTGAGGAACGTGCACAAGTCTACATCACACACACACTGCTGCCTGTCTCCTCACTGAGGAACGTGCACAAGTCTACATCACACTCTGCTGCCTGTCTCCTCACTGAGGAACGTGCACAAGTCTACATCACACTCTGCTGCCTGTCTCCTCACTGAGGAACGTGCACAAGTCTACATCACACTCTGCTGCCTGTCTCCTCCCTGAGGAACGTGCACAAGTCTACATCACACTCTGCTGCCGGTCTCCTCACTGAGGAACGTGCACAAGTCTACATCACACTCTGCTGCCTGTCTCCTCACTGAGGAACGTGCACAAGTCTACATCACACACGCGCACACACCTATCACACGCACGCACACTTAATCTCATGTGCACACGCAGACCTATGTCACGCACACACACAAACATGCACACGCAAACCTATGTCCCACACATCTTAATGATTATCCAAACCATTGACTTTCAAAGCCCGTTTGGCCTGTTTCTTATTTCTCAGTCTTATTGCTTCATTGACTCATTGGTACAACTGTTGTCCTCATGTTGGCAATTGGCAATACCAGACTACAAGGCCAGTCAAAAGCCTAGAATCAAAACTTGCACAAAACCTGCACAAAGGAAGCGATTGAACGCACCTGACTATTCAGAAATGGCTGATAAGCCAACTGTCCAATTACTTTTGGTCCCCTAAAATGGGGGAGGACTATGTATTAAAAGGCATGCAATTCCTTTATGGATCACCTGATATGGACGTAAATACCCTCAGAATAAAGATGACAATCTGCCCTTTTAATCTCGTATTTATTATTTATTTATTACTTAATTTCAAGTCTAATATGCCTCAGTACAGAGCCAAAAGAACAGAAATTGTATCCCTGTCCAAGTACTTACAGACTGCACATTACCTCCCTTACTCGCACTCAGAAATACAGCATGGCACCCTCCAATGGTCATAAACCCACAGCTCGTGCCCTGAGAGAGACGCTGTCCTGCACAGCATTCTGACCTGCGCTTACCACTCCTGCCGTTTTCACCGTCCACACAATGACATTTTAAACGCAGTGCTCGCTACGGAAAAACGGAGTGCGTTTTGGCCTTTCTGTGCCGCAGCGTTGGCCAGGTGTTACTGCTCCGTCCTTCTGAGGGGGAGGACGGCTGCCACAGGAGGTGGGAGCTCTCTGCGCCTCTCTGCGTCATTCTCCGTGCCTCCCGCCCCCCACCGTCACATCCGTCATCCGCAATGTCAAACAGCAGGCCAGAAACCGGGCCGATTCCGCTCACTGGCACGACTCCCCCGGCCCGCCGTCAAATTCATCACCCCCACGGCACTGCCGGAAACGAGGCCGCCCCCAAAATCTGGAATTAGGGAATTTAGACAAAGGCCTGCCCAGAATGTTTACGTCCCTGCCTCTGTTTCGCTTCATAGCAGCCGTGTTTGGACACGTCTGCTCCGGTGCTGAAAATTCTAGTTTCCACAAATTTCCCTGTTACAAAAGCTTGCTTGATTTTGGAGCCACTGCGACGGAGGCTGAAGAGCGCTCGGACGCCAGTGAGGGTAAAACGAGCGTTAGAGACCAGCTGTGCACGGGTCATGGCGCTCAGTTGACTGCCTGAAGGCCGTGGTGGCTATAAAGCAGGCCGTTGTTGGATTTCTGTGTGTTTTTGTCCGTCTTGGGTCAGTCGGCCCTGCAGAGGGCGCTGTGGTTTTAAACGCGGACTCTCTCCCTGTCTTCCCTAGTGCCCCGAGGTGCGGCTGAACATCATTTCAAACCTGGACTGCGTCAACGAGGTCATCGGCATCCGGCAGCTGTCGCAGTCGCTGCTGCCCGCCATCGTGGAGCTGGCCGAGGACGCCAAGTGGAGGGTGCGGCTCGCCATCATCGAGTACATGCCCCTGCTCGCGGGCCAGCTGGTGAGTCCTGTAAACCCTTCATGCGCCATTCTTACAGTACATTACCGGGGCAGCCTGTTAGCCTAGTGGCTAAGATACATGACTGGGACCCGGTTGGTGGTTCAAGCCTCAGAGTAGCCACAATATGCCCTTGACCCCACATTACTCTAGGGCAGGGGTCAGCAACCCTGGTCCTGGAGAGCCGCAGGGTGTGCTGGCTTTTGTCGTTACTCAGCACTTAATTGATCGATTAAAGCACTGGATTACACGGTTAACTCGCCTCACCTGGTTTCTTGGGTATGAATCAGTTGCTGGTATTAAGGTGAAAACAAAAACCGGCACACCCTGCGGCTCTCCAGGACCAGGGTTGCCGACCCCTGCTCTAGGGGGATTGTATCCTCCTTAGTCTAATTGTCTGTAAGTTGTCTTGGATAAGTGTTTGCTAAATATCAAGTTATTATTACATTAAGATGCTAGCCGTTCTCCTAGACCAGGGGTGCCCAGTCATGTGCCTGGGACGGCTGAGAATGTGCAGGTTTTCATTCCAGCCAATCACTACACCAGCTAATTTTTACGATCAGCATAATACGCCTTCGACCAGAGAGGAGAGGACTAATTGGTGAAGTTAGATGGTGTAATGATTGACTGCATACTCTCGGCTCTCCCCGGCGCATGATTGGCTGCCCCTGTTCTAGACGCTAGCTGTCTTCATTTATTTCCTGTGTTCTGATGGTGTGGTGATTCATGAGAACAGCCTCCAGTAAGGCTTGTGTGGAGCGGGCTGAGGGCTCACTGGGGGCTGTGGGGCTGAGGCTGAGCAGTGAGTGCCCCTAACCCCCCTCCCCTCTTTGTCTCCAGGGTGTGGAGTTCTTCGACGAGAAGCTCAACTCCCTGTGCATGGCCTGGCTGGTGGACCACGGTACGCTCACGCACACGCTCACACACACACACACACACACACACACACACGCTCACACACACACACACACACACACGCTCACACACACACACACACACACACACACATACACACACGCACACACACACACACACAGACACACAGACACACAGACACACAGACACACAGACACACAGACACACACACACACACACACACACACACACACACACAGACACACAGACACACAGACACACAGACACACACACACAGACACACACACACACACACACACACACACACACACACACACACACACACACTGGAGAGCGCGCTGGCCTTTTAAGGGCAAGGGGAAATATCACTCAGCGGGAGAATCTGTGCAGGAGAGGGGAAACGCTGTCCAATCGCACCTCTTCAAATGGCTGCTTTTTAGATACTTTTTTTTTTTAATAACATTCCTCCTGTGAGTACTAACAGGAAAGCACAGTGGAGCTGAGGCACGTGTGTCCTTCTCTGGCTTAGCCAAGCGTCTGGGAGCTGAGGGTAGGGTTGGCCTCATGCTAGCCTTGTGAGAGAGAGGGTCCTCCACAGCAGCCCTTTCTCTCTGTGGAGAACAGTTGAATTTTACGGCATATCATGACGATCAAATGTCGTCACATGGCAGTGGTGTCAGGTTGTATGAGCCACAGTGTAACATATTCAGTGTGCCAACTGAAAATAGTATTAAATATAACTTATTTTGAAGAATAATACTCAAAACACATAAATACAGCCTCCAAGGCATAACGTCACTCTACGAACTGATATCCACCTGCCATTGTACAGCTGTTGGAAACTAAATATCTGTAATTATAAATATCTCTAAATATTTAAAGGAACTGCCTGGGCCACTTGAGAGCACACTAACACTGCGTTAAGTAAGAAGTAGTTGGAGGGTTGTAGGTGTAGTGCAGCGCACACTGAATGGGCCCTCATTACCGCAGTGAGTGAGTGAAGGTCACGGGCGGGTCAGGAATGTGTTGGACACACAGCCGCAGGCGTTCCCCTGCCAAGCACTGGCTGCTGCCAGTCAGCCGTGGCGGCAGAGTATCGCTCTGTCAGATGTGAGCTCTTTGGGCAGGGCCGGCCGCCCTGTGGGTCTCATGACTGTCCCTAATGGAGCTCTGTCTCTCCCGGCTCTGCGGCATTGCTGTCCATACCGGGCCCTGGGCATGGCAAAATGCAATGAGGCCTTGGAATCGCCGTTTCAATCGGCCTGCGTTACATTGCGCTGCCGTGCGTGGAATGGGCTTGAGAGTCCTGGGAACGGGCGGTTTGTCATCTGGAGCCGGTTCTCTGGTGATTTTTACTGTTCCAGGTGCTGCGGGGGTCCTCTTTCAGGGCAGACTTCAGTTCATCCCAGTTTGAGTTCATTCCTCGGTCCCTTCATCCAACGGATATTTTAACTACTTCTAGTACCGCTGGAAGCGAAGCCAAGCGCTGTATGTAATGCCCACAGCTGTGCCTCTGATTGGCTGAGGCGGGCCGATTGTCGTCGCAGAGGTGATGAATAGGTAGTGGGTTGCTTTTGCTTCTCCCTGTACTTGAGGTGCAACTACTTTTATCTGCGGTGAACTGTTCGCTATGTGACTTTCGGTTAGATAGTCATGTTTGAATGCACGTGCTGAACTTTTGATTACGCGCAAATCAAATTCAAAACTCCCAAGGCCCGATGGCTTGGTGATAATGCGCTTTGTTTCGTTCAGTATGAAACCATGGCCCGTTTCATAATGAATTGAAAGCCTTTTCATATCTGCCGTTTCGGGTTTTTTCTGTCGTACTATGAACGCACTGAACCGTGGAGTGAAAACAGATGTGTGTACTGAACGCGGGTTTCTGCGGACCTTTCCGTTCTGCAGTGTACGCCATCCGAGAGGCGGCCACCTGTAACCTGATGAAGCTGGTGGAGAAGTTCGGAGCGGAGTGGGCCCAGAACACCATCGTCCCCAAAGTGCTGGGCATGGCCAACGACCCCAACTACCTGCACAGAATGACCACCCTGTTCTGCATCAACGTGAGCGAGCCGCCGCTGTCTCTGCTGCGTCACCAACACGAAACTCCACGTCTCGTTCTCCTGGGCTCTGCTTGCATTTTGCATAGTTGGATAACTGAAACTTTATAGCTTTACTGTGAACCTGTGTTTCGTTTTAACGTGTGTGTGTGTGTTTTTCAGTCTCTGTCGGAGGCTTGTGGGCAGGACATCACCACTAAACACATGCTCCCCGTGGTCCTGAAGATGTCCAGCGACCCGGTGGCCAACGTTCGCTTTAACGTGGCCAAGTCCCTCCAGAAGATTGGCCCGGTCCTGGACAGCAGGTATACACTCTTTACAGCCAGTCTGCACTGTCCTGGACAGCAGGTATACACTCTTTACAGCCAGTCTGCACTGTCCTGGACAGCAGGTATACACTCTTTACAGCCAGTCTGCACTGTCCTGGACAGCAGGTATTCACTGTTTACAGCCAGTCTGCACAGTCAAGGACCGCATGTGGTTATTCACCTCCAGAATGCTCCTTTTGAAGTTGTGTGGGTGGTGTTGTAATCAGTGCTGTTAAAAATTTATATCTGCATGTCTTTGTTTTCCCTTCTCACTTAGTAGTAGTAATTAAAATAAGATCAGCAGATTTATTTAACCAGTGTTTGTGTAGGATGGAGATTCTTCCTCTTAGATTTTGGATTATGTGGATTTGAGCCGTACCCTAGAGGATCGGATCCAACAAGGCAGTAGTGCAGATTGCTGTATGGCACTCAAGCGTAACTACCTTAAAATTCCAAGAGTACCATATGACTCGACCTCAACCAGTCAAAATGACTGCCATACTATTGTTTTGAGCCCCTATTAAAACCCTACTAAACTCTCAACCAAAGCCAAAGCCCCGTGGGATTGGCTGGAGCCGCTTCATATTGGGCTTGGGAGTGAAAGGCTTAAGACTGCACTTAAGCAGGACTTAAGAATGAGAGACAGAACCTAAAGGTGATCTGCATGGTCTTATTTTTAGGTTATTATGCCTATACGGAGCTATGTGCATTTGGGTTCAGGTTCCATACTGTCTCTTACTGAAGTCTGTTCCACAGTGCCCTGCAGGCTGAGGTCAAGCCTGTCCTGGAGAAGCTGGCCACAGATCAGGATATGGACGTCAAGTACTTTGCCCAGGAGGCTATAAGCGGTAACCCTTTCCTCACCTTTAAGCTCATGTCTGTATGAAAGATCCACCACTGCTCTGAGCAGAGCGCTTTTCATTCGCCTGACCTCTCATTCTTCTTCTCCATCTCCTCTTTTCCAACAGTTCTAGCCCTGGCCTAACCGACGTCCCGTTGAACATAGACGGCATTGCAAGTACGGGCGCACTCGTTATTTATTGATATCCAGGAACACTGTAACGTATGGAACGTCATGGCGCAGCTGTTAATGGTCTGTAGTCTTTGCTCTCAGTGCTTGTGAATGTCCTGCAGAGCAGTGCTCCTCATTGGTTTGCCACACTTGCTGTACATTTCTGCACTCAACACTGGGATGAGCCTGGGGATTGCCTGTTTCTTTAAGACGTTCTTCTCATCTCAATGATTTTTACTGTCATTTGTCAAGTTGGCACACCTGCTGTTCTATGAACTTCCCGAGATCCGGGCGGTAGACGTTGTGAAGTGTCAGTTTGCCTGTAAAGAACTACCAACACTATCTGTACACGGCTTGTCCGGAGGGCCTTTTCCCTTTTTCTCTTTCACACAGCTATATTATGGCCGTAAATATAAAGCTCTTCTCCTCAGTGCTTCTTCTGAGTTGGCTGGCACTGTATTTCATTTAGTTTTCACTTTGTGACGGTTCCATCAATCTGTGTTGTGTTCATGGGACGACTTTAAAAGAGGGACCATCACATTGTCATCTCTCTTCTAGAATAATTCCTGTGAGTTTTTTTTTAGATCGCACTATTTGGGTTTTAGGAATTTTATTTTTTTGTCCACTGATTAGTTCTCATCTTGTATGACTAGTAGTATTTGGCCCTGGGGGCCTAATCTTTGTCCAAGTATTCATGGTAATGGTATTAAAGCATAATTGAGCCTATGACTGCTGTGTAAATCTGTAGGTAATTTTAACCCCCTCATCCTTTTGCGGGTTACTTTTGATGAGTGTGAGATTGTAAATGACTAGCGTTACACTTTCTTTGTTTGAACTGATTGGCATCATTTGGTCTCTATAAAAAGGCATCTGCATGAGCCAACTTAGCGGTAGATAACTGCACAACACTTTGAGCTCCTGTAATATTTCCCATGCCTAGAATTAATGTGGGGCACTTCATGTATATTTGACGAAAATTAGCTTGCACTCCCTTTACATCCATGTGCTTTTGGTCCAGACTTGATCCACATTGTCCTGTGTCAGTAAGAATGTGCTTTGGTTTTATATTCAATTAACCCCTTCTGAGACAGAGCACTATTCTATCTGATGGGGATACAACTTAATAAAAGTACTGAAACAAAATGCATTTGTGTCATTTTTGGGGAAGTCTGTGAATGCGCTCAACTGGGCGGAAAAGGGAAGGTCAGTCACTCTGCTGAAGCAGAAACATTTTCTGTTCATTTCCATATCAGCATCTTTTAAAAAATATTTTTTGGGCAGTCAAGTTTTTCCCTGACGATTAATGCAGTCAGCTTGAGAGTGTTTCAGACAAGTCTAAAATAAAGGCTGCATGTGCATGTTAGCCACATGTCAAGACAAATGTCTGTCCCAAACATTATGGAGCTGTACATCTCTTAAATGAAATGTCAAGAGTCAGATCATTCTTTTATAAAGGGGACAGTCTGGTAATCCTGGGCTGACATGAAATCTGCATTTCTGCCGTGCTCAACCTAATATGCTGCTCACAACCAACCCTATCCCTGGACTGACCTGAGTATGCTTGGGACAGGCTGAGCGTGTGGTGAATGTTTGGCTCTGGACTAACGTGTGATTGGGGGAATGTTGATTAGGCTTTGGTGGGACACGCTGTCATAACTCACTGAGAATGGTACCCAGTGTTTTGCTTTTAACACCAGTGGCAGCAAAAGCGGATCCATCTTTAGTCTGTTCTTTTTTTAATTCACATGCAAAACCTTGTGCTTGATTAGGGGAAACCCATAGTTGTATTGCAGACCTTTTTTTATGGTGAAATCCATACAATTTATAAAAATATTTTCTGCTGAACATGGAATGCATCGCTCCTATAAAGAGGCTGATGACCCTGTACATGTGTGTCTCCCCTGCATGGGCTGGTACAACATGCTTCAGACAGTTTCCCCCCAAGTCCTCTGAATGATGCCGCCCGGCACTTTTAAAGGTCCTCTTTTATTGCAGAAGTTCTTGTTAAGATTGCACAACTTGTTCCCAGAAAAAGCTCTCTTCGTATAGAACGTTCTTGATCATCTAATTTAGAATTAACACATTACCCCCAACCACTGAAATGTGGTCTGATGGAAACTCCCCAAAAAATGTAAGACTAATTATGGATGTTATTGATATTCATATGAGAAATGGCTAATGTTTATATATTTATTATTATTGTTGGGACTATTGTTGTCTCCTTCCGCTCCACACTCTGGTAACGGATTCATGCCCTGCTTGCATGTTGGGCGGAATGGCCTTTGTCCTGCCTCTCCTCCTGGTACATGGTGGTGGTGAAAGGTGACGAAGGGCTGAGGCGGGTGTGCTCTCAGTATTCTGCTTACCCACTTCCTCCCTGGAGGGGCAGGTGGGGCGCGCTTCTGAGGCGTGAAGATTGTTTTCAGATGTTCCTGCGCTCGTTTCAGGGTTATGCAATGACAGCTGTGTGTGTGTGTGTGTGTGTGTGTGTGTACATGTACGTGTACGGCTGTAATCTTGACGGGTTTTATTACCATGATACTCACCATGTTATACATTGCCTGTGCTTTAGGTAAGTTGGATGTGAGTCCAATGCAGTGTTGTTTAATTTTATTTTGGGCTGAGAGAAGGATTTATTTTCTTTAAAAAAAAAAAAAAAAAAAAATCCTAATAATAATTGGAGTGCCTAAGCCTAGCGTGTGTTGCACTGCTGACCCGGTGTGTGTGAGGGTCGGAGGGGGGATGTTTTTTAATGAAAATGTGACTGGGAGTTCTGGAATTCAGGAAACTACAAAACCCACGCCCGCTCCTCTTCAGCCAGTCCAGAGCGAAGGAAGAACATGAACCCGCCAATGCAAGCCCAACCCTCCTGCTGTGTTGGGAGCCACGGTCAGCACAGGAAATGATTATGTAACGCTTTCTGAATGGAAACGGGGCTGAATCGAATGTTCATTTTCAGAACTCTGTCACTGTGCCAGTGCATTTGTCATCAATGTGCAGGTTGTAATGTTCTCGTGGAATATAGGGTACTTGAAGCAGGAAAACAGCTGAAACCTATTTCAACCTAAAACGTAATTGTAACTTGAGAGTTTGCTTAAGTACTTGTTTTCCATCAATTGTAATTGGAAAAAAATCTTCAGTCTGGGAAGTGAAGGAGCAGCCTGAAAAGTGTCTTCAGTCTGCTCTTGAAGGTGGTCAAAGTTTCATCACTTTCATTATTTCATTATTGTGGAGGCTACTGATATTACAACCCTATTGTCCGATGCAGTAGACCACAAAATGACTGAAACTTTTCAAAATAGAAAATTAGTTCAGATTTTAGACCCAAAAATTTGAAAGAGAAGAGCAACTCATATTTTTCTCAGCTGGAACATAAAGCCTGTCTGTGATGGTTGAGATGGATTAACAGCAGGGGGCAGGATTTGGCAGCTCCATACACACTACTTTTCTTCCTGGTAGAGATAAGCCTTGGGCTCATTCCAATCGCTTATTTTTCTCCACGCTTCTTTTCCTGACAAGAAAGTGATTGAGGTCTGCCATCATTAAGGACATTCCAACCCCTTCACTGTTCCTTCCAGAAGTTGGAAGTAGAAGTTATGAGCAAGAAAACATCAGCGCATCCTTTGTGGAGGTGTTTTCAGAAACCCTGACATGAATGATCGACCTGTGGATACACCTCTCCCCATGTGCCACGTCTGTAACACAGCGTTGAACTGACGTTTGAAAGAGCGGGGACACATTCACCTAATTCACGTTTTCTTCCCCCAGCATAATTAATTTTTCTTGCCACTTTTCTTATCCTCTCTCGATGGGTGGAGCTAGGAGTAAATAATAAAATAAAAAAGCAAGAAAAAGAAAAAAGAGAAATGAATGAGATTGGAATGAGCCCTTTGTGATTTTTCTGAGAGGACTATCACCATGGCTCATGCCAAATACTCTGGCCAGTGATGGACGTGTGAAGAACCAGACAGAACCATCTGGATCTTTTATTTTTTCCCAATGCAGTGTTTTTGCAGTCTCTCGGTTCTTATAATGTATTATGAAGACCACAGACATTTCACATTCACATTTAATTTACATATAATTTTAATATAAACCTTAATTTAACGTGTCCAGCCCAAAATTTTGTTCTAATTAATATCTTACTTTAAACCAGCGTGCACAGGGGACGTGCTAATTACGTCATTATTGATCCCGAGGAGACAACCTTCATGATTGACTTTCCCAGAGGATTGTTTGTAGTTTGTTTTTAATGATTGAGCAGTTTGTTGTATTGGATAGGGCTTAGGGTGCACATAACAGTATGGAGTACCAAGCTGTTCCTGGAGATGATGCCTGTTAGAATTTTCCAGAAGGGCTTCTTTCTTTGGTCTGTGATTCTTGCTGGTGGTTTTAACTTTTAGTAAGGTTGACTGCAGTAACACGGTTTTAACTGGGTCTTATGTAACATTTACATTACATTACATTATTGGCATTTGGCGGACGTTCTTATCCAGAGCATACAGTTGATGAGACTAAGCAGGAGACAATCCTCCCCTGGAGCAATGCAGGGTTAAGGGCCTTGCTCAAGGGCCCAACGGCTTTGCGGATCTTATTGTGGCTACACCGGGATTATGCGTGTCCCAGTCCTTTACCTTAACCACTACGCTACAGGCCGCCCTACATATCCGCCCAAAAACCTTTCATGATGCATCATTTGTCAACAACATCCTTGCATAAGCATTCATTAATATTAATATTTCTTCCACCTCAGTGCTTCTGGTTTTCACAGGACGTGTATGACTTTAGTGTCATAATGCTAATCGCTAGGCGTAGAGTCATAATTGCCGGCCATAAACGTCTGCGATTTGGAAATGGATAATGATGCATTTTACAAGCATTATTATGGCATGCCTGACACCTACTTTATGGATTTTATATTAATGGAGATACTCCACCCACATTTAAGAAAAAGACTCAAAGGTTAGTGTTGCAATCTGTGATTCATGACAATGTCTTGATCTTGGAATCAGGTTTGTATGCACTTAATGACAGTATATTCTGCAAATTAATGGTTTGTGCTCGCATCTTTTGAAGAAATAAAAATCGCCCTTTCTCTCTCACAGATACAAATGCCCCTATAGCAATGTTGTCTTTCTAACTAATGTTCATGGCAACAACTCAACCACCACACCCCCCCAAACCCAGTCATCCACTCAGTCATGACTCAAGGAACAGTGAAAAAGAAAATGAGTGCTGACATAAGATGATTTACCACTTCCTCTTCCTCAAATTACAGAGATCTCAGCATGTGTGCTCTGTCAGTAGAGAAAAGTCAGGTGTCTTGGTTCACCTGTATTACAGACACTTGCTAGCCAAAGGGTCAAATCCTGCATTTTCAATTGTGGCAGTGTCCCATTAACACCAAGACTGAAGTGAGGATTACAGGAAGACCGATAGCAGGTTCAGTGCTACTTCAGCCCAGGAACAGTCATCTGCACTTCACGTTTCTCAGTTCGTTAGCCCTAGCTGTGGTCAGTTAAATGTAATTACAATGATCGTGTCACGCACTTAACATCAGACTCACCTCACTGCTAATTTCTTGTATGGAAAGCTGGTCCCCCACCCCCAGTAGGTGAAATTAGTTCACCTAGCGTAAACTGCCAAAAACTCATCAATTGGTAGTGCATTCTTTCAAAAACCCAACAACAAAGGACTGTTCATTTGGAGTATGGAGATAAAATGTATGAAAATGTCAATGTCAAAATGGTGCATCACACTCATACCTTGTGCTGCATACAAACTCACTTCAGAAATCAGTCAGGAGAGAAACAGAATTGCCCATGTACACGTTACCCTGGTTTACAGTAAAGGAACTAGAATAAATAGTGATTAAATGTACCTAAAAATGACTTCACGCTAAAATCAGAAAATCCTCTGAAAATAGGCACCATTCATGTGTTCTTTTTAAATCGAGATATATTCAGCAAAGACCCATGAATCAGCCTTTTTTTTTTTTTTTGGAATCACTGTGAATAACTCCTCCGCTGGACTCCTACGCAAGGCTACAATGGCACAATAAATACCCTTGCTGTTCTATAAAGAGCCTACGAGTTACTATAAATATTGAAGCGTTTTTAGAGCTGGACTCAGAAGTAGCAGCGGATGAGCTATGAATAAAACGGCGGGGGTGGGGTACAGTTACGAAACAAACGGGCCACTACAACGCGCCCACCCGGGCTGATGCAGGTCAGAGACGGCCCCGCTCAAACGGTGTCCGCTGAGATTAACGGCAGTCCCACCGGTGAATCACCGCCATTAACTTCATGTCAAATAAGAGTCATGTTTTGTATCATGTCTGTGACCTATCAACATCAAGAGTATTTTCAGGTTGTCCTACCACTCCTCCACACTCCTCCACTCACACTCTCCCACTCCACACTCCTCCACTCCACACTCCTCCACACTTCCCCACTCCACACTGCTGGATTATCTTGTTGAGAACGTTTGAGAAGCACTAGGCTGAAGCAGGACTTCTTGTTAATGTTTTTGGAGTGTCCTGTTCCTGTTGACCTTGCCCTACGTATAAGGATGAGCCTGACTCGAAAAGGCAAAGCACAGAACATTTTACAAGAAGGACAAGACCACCGTTCATGAATGCAGACAGAATGCAGGGTTTGAATAAACCTTTCTTATTTATGTCTCAAACAGCAAGTTAGCTTATGTGTGGTCAACATCAATGATGGCAAATATGCAAATGTGGAACTCTAATGAATGGTGTTTTTTTCAGTTGAGGGTGATATGATACAAACATCATGATACTGTAACATGTTCACTAACCTTAATTTCAGCATCATAACTGTTATTCATAAATATTGCTATAATACTTTTGTACGGCATATACTGACTGACCAAAAAAAAAGAAAGAAAGTAAAATAATAAAATATTCTGTGAAGAAACTAAGAAGGTCCAAACGCCACATGGTGGGTCTGAAACCGGAACCTTCTGAAGGGACTTTGGTTTTGTACCTTAATAAAATTGGGTCTACTTAGTTCCAAAAGGGATACCAAAAACAAAACAAAAATAATAAAACAAAAAAAATAAAAATAAAAAAACAGAACAAACCAAAAATATATATATTTGCAATTCTTAAATTAAGGGAAAAATTAAAAGGCACAGCACTACCACAATGAACACGTTATTTCTTGTGTCTTGAATTGAGCAAATTCAAGAATCTCTAAAAACCTAATTTATACAAAGCACAAACGAACAATCACCGATACGAAAGTCTCTCTGGTCTTGCTCTGAAAAATCCCGAGTTCGACGTGTCTATTCTTAAAGGAAAAGACGAAACCAAACCAAATGAAAGAGTTAACGGTGTCCCTTCTGTTGTGTCTCTGCAGAACCGCCAAACCAGAATCTTCATCCCGGCTGGCTCCTCCTCTGCCTCATTCATTTTTACTTCCTTGAAAAAGTGCTCTAGTACAAGAAATTCTCCTGACATTGACGTCCACCTTGCCTTCCTTCTCTTACGACCGACATAATACAGTACAATTTATTTTCAGCATCCTATTTCTTCAGAAAAAAAAGTAGCGTTACGAATTTAGTCAGCGATGTATTATTACGTTTCAAGTAGATTTTTAATAAGTGCTGTAAGAAAAAGAAAACCCTTCTTCAATCGCTTTGCCGTGAGAAAAGGAGTCGGCTAGTCTTCTGAATCCAGTGTCAAGTGACTTAGCCTTTGTGTTCCTCCGAAATCTAAATCTCACTTGACAATTTTTAGGTTACTTTAGGTCACTTGACAATCTTTAGGTTACAAAAAAAAAAAAAAAAAAATTCCTTCAGAAACCGCAAGGCTTCTTTCAGTTCCAGATGAATAATATTGCTTCAATATTGCCACACCAACAAAATCCAAGGACAGTCAGTGCACCTATCGCGCAAGTGTGCGTTGTTTCGTTTATTGTTCATATGAAATGTCACATCCACAAAGGAATTTGTGAGCCAAGTCTCTGTCCTATGTTAATATAAAAAACAAAACAAAAAGAAACAACAACAAACACACGTGTTGCTGTTTGTGCTCTTGGGAAGGAGCTGGCGTCTCTCCGAGCCTGACGCCTGCAGCCTTTCAGTGTGGGCTCACAGCTCCGAGGCTGGTCATGTGACACGTAGACACATCTACACACCCACAGAGGCCGACACACGGGCGCGCCGTTGGCCACGTAGCTCCGGGGCCCCGGGAACAGTGCCGGTAGGTACAGCGGGGTTGGAAACAGGGAGGTAGGGAGGGTTTCGGTAGAAAGTTCTTGAGGTTCTTGATGACCAAAATAGTATTAATGATACCATTATCTCAAAACGTCTCTCGACCACTTCCTGCGCCCGGCCCTCCGCCCTCGCACGCATGCTCCTCCCCCTGACCCCGCTCAAAGCTAATACTGCTTCTCCCAGAATGCCTCGCTCAGTTCACCAGTACGAAGCCGTGCTGAGAGTCCACCGTCTCCATCATCTCGCCCTCCAGGAAGGGGCTGTGGAGGTCGGGCAGGGCCAGGCTCTCGTACCCGGTTCCGGGGCCCTCCGCCTGGCCTACGGGGGGCGGCTGGCCGGGGTCCAGGGGGTACTGGTACTGCTCGGGACACAGGGCGTCGGCTGAGTGGGACAGGGTCAGGTCGCAGACGGGGTAGCCCATGTTCTCCGGGCCCAGGCTGTGCGGGTGGGCGGGGGGCACGTGCGGGGCGGGGTGCAGGAGGTGGGGGTAGTGACCCGGGTACGGCTCGTAGATCAGGGCCTCCGCCCCGGGCTCCATGAGGGGCCCCAGGCCCGGGGCCAGGCCGAAAGGAGGCGACGGCTGGGGGCCGGGGGCCGTCGCCGTGGTGATGACGCCCTGCAGAGGGAAGGGTCCGCGTGGTCCTGGGGGCCCATGGGAGGGGGGTGGGGGAAGGAGCCCTCGGCGATCTGCATCTGGTTGAAGTACGCATGCAGCTGAGGCTGCTTCTGAAGGAACATCCGCTTCTGCTGCAGCCTAGAGAGAGAGAGAGAGAGAGAGAGAGAGAGAGAGAGAGAGAGAGAGAGAGAGAGAGAGAGAGAGAGAGAGAGAGAGAGAGAGAGAGAGAGAGAGAGAGAGAGAGAGAGAGAGAGAGAGAGAGAGAGAGAGAGAGAGAGAGAGAGAGAGAGAGAGAGAGAGAGAGAGAGAGACTGTAAATATAACAACAACCTTTCATGTAGTTTACTACAGCAGAATTTACACAGGAACATAGAGGACCATAAAGTATATAATAGAGTAAACTAAACTGATTTGGCTGAATGGAGTGTCACTGGAGTCGTGATTAGGGAGGAGGGGGTTCGTGTTGGTTGGGCCTAGGGCATGGGGGGCTGCACATAGGGCATATAAAGGGTTGTGCATAGGGGGCAAGGGAGTAGGGCATAGGGGCCATGGCGTAGGGATTACATAGGGGCATACGTGGTTGACCATAGGGGATTGCCCATAGGGGATATGGCATAGGGGGTTGCACATGGGGCATATAAAGGGCTGTGCATAGGGGCTAGAGCGAAGGGGCTAGGGCGTAGGGCATAGAGGCTAGGGCGTAGAGCATAGGGGCTAGGTGTAGGGCATAGGGGGTAGGGCGCAGGGGCTAGGGCGTAGGGGCTAGGGCGTAGGGCATAGGGACCATGGCGTAGGGATTACATAGGGGCATACGTGCTTGACCATAGGGGATTGCCCATAGGGGATATGGCATAGGGGGTTGCACATGGGGGCATATAAAGGGCTGCGCATAGGGTCTAGAGCGAAGGGGCTAGGGCGTAGGGCATAGAGGCTAGGGTGTAGGGCATAGGGGCTAGGGCGTAGGGGCTAGGGCGTAGGGGCTAGGGCGTAGGGGGTTGCACGTAGGGCATACGGGGTTGCACGTATAAGGGATTACACGTAAGGGCGTAGAGGGTAGGGGGTCGCGTGTATAAGGAGTTGCACGGATAAGGGATTGCACGTATAAGGGGCTGCCCATAGGCCCTAGAGCGTAGGGCATAGGTTGTAGGTGGTTGCGCGTAGGGGCTAGACGTAGGGGCTAGGGCATAGGGGTTGCGCGTTAGGCATAGGGGGTTGTGCGTTGCGTGTATAAGGATTACATGTAGGGCGTAGAGGGTAGAGGGCTGCGTGTATAAGGGGTTGCCCATAGGCCCTAGAGCGTAGGGCATAGGTTGTAGGTGGTTGTGCGTAGGGGCTAGGGCCTAGGGGGTTGCACATAGGGCATATAAAGGGTTGCGCATATGGTCTAGGGCATAGGGGCTCGGGCGTAGGGGTTAGGGCATAATAGGGTGTAGGGCGTAGGGGGTTGCGCGTTAGGCATAGGAGGTTGCGCCTAGGGCATAAGGGGTTGCATGTCGGGGCTAGGGTGTAGGGCATAGGGGCCAGGGCGTAGGAGGTTGCGCTTAGGGCATACGGGGTTGTGCATGGGGGTAGGGCAGGAGAGGGAGAGAACGTGGTAGAATAAGGAGAGAAAGAGAGATTTGTAAATATAACTTTCATGTTGTATTTACAGTATTATTTATTTTGTCACAGGAACTAAGAGGACCATAAGCATACAATATCATAAACTGACAGATCTTGCCTGAATGGAGGTGAAACTGCACTGAGCGAAACAGGTCAGAGTGTCAGTGAGGAACAGGTACCGTCAGACAGGGGTAGTGAGTATGGGGTAGGGAGTAGGGCATAATGGATAGGGAGTAGGAGGCAGGACATAGGGGTTAGGGGGTAGGAGGCAGGGCAGAGGGGTAGGGAGCAGGAGGCAGGGCAGAGGGGGTAGGTAGTAGGGGGTAGGGAGTAGGAGCAGGGCAGAGGGGGTAGGGAGTAGGGGGGTAGGGAGTAGGAGGCGGGTAGGGAGTAGGAGGCAGGGCAGAGGGGGTAGGGAGTGGGGGGTAGAGAGTAGGAGGCAGGGCAGAGGGGGTAGGGAGTAGGGGGTAGGGAGTAGGAGGCAGGGCAGAGGGGGGTAGGGGGTAAGAGGCAGGGCAGAGGGGGGTAGGGAGTAGGAGGGCAGGGCAGAGGGGGTAGGGAGTGGGGGGTAGGGAGTAGGAGGCAGGGCAGAGGGGGTAGGGGGTAGGAGGCAGGGCAGAGGGGGTAGGGAGTAGGAGGCAGGGCAGAGGGGGTAGGGAGTGGGGGGTAGGGAGTAGGAGGCAGGGCAGAGGGGGTAGGGGGTAGGAGGCAGGGCAGAGGGGGTAGGGAGTAGGAGGCAGGGCAGAGGGGGTAGGGGGGTAGGTAGGGCGTCCTCGTACCTGTGCTCCTGTAGCTGCTGCTCCAGGGTGCGGGGGGGGCTCCTTACAGAACATCTGGCAGCTGCTGGGGGGGCTGACCATGAGGCTGGCCTTCGTGTGGAGACAGGAGGGCGTGTGGAGTCACGAGGGGGCGTGCGGCAGGGGAACAGGCTTCCTGGGCCGTCTTAGGGGGAGGGACAGTGTAGTATGATGGCTAGAAAAGCTGCTTGCTATTTGGGAGTTACATTGTCTGGTTTTTTGCTCTTTTTCTGCTACTCTGTAACACTCTTTGCGACAGTTTTCTGTAGAAAGCACTGCAGTGAGTCTGACCTGCAGGTGGGAATACTGCTGTTCCCATGAACAAGGTCTAAAACGGTCTGCAACTAAAAGAAAAAGTGTCTGTCTTACCACACGTTTTTAATTTTTTTATTATTATTATTATTTTTTAATCACAAGTAGAAAATATTAGCTTGTTTTAAGTGTACTGTTTGCTTGACAAATGTTCTTATACCAAATTGTGAAATTAATGAAAACAGTCTTACCTCACTGGTAATATTTTTGTCTTAATTAGCGAAAAAAAAAAAAGTCTCAATATATGTACTAAAATACTTGTTGAGATCAACAAGTTAATGAGAGGGCACCTTTACACCCCCTTCCTCATTCGACACAGGACGGTGAGAGACGAGACTGAGCAGTGGGGGATTGGAGGTGTGTGCCGTTACCTGCATTCTGTGGGACAGGTACTGGGTCTCCAGGCTCTGCCTCCTGGACAGCAACGGGGTGTGGGCGCCGGCCGAAAATACTGCTAAGCCGTCCTGGTGCTGCCTTCTTCGCCCTGAGAACGGAACGCACCGACTCTGAGCGACACGCACACGGACCGCACGGCCGCAGCAAGGGCCCTGCCAGGGCCGGAGTGAGACCGGGGTCAAACTGTCATAGGTACTGGTTTTGTATTTCTGTGCTCGATTAATCGCGCCTGGCGCAGTCGAGCCAGCCGAGAGGATCGGAAGGTGGGGCCTGCACTTTTCTCAGAGCATTTCATAGGTTCCGATCCACCAGACAAGCTCAGCAAAGCGCAGGAAAGTATTTGAACGTAACTGACCCAGGACTGGTTGGGAGTGAATGGTAGAGGACGGGCAGAATGAGTCTGCAGCTGTGGAATGAGGTGTGCTGTGTTGGGGTCGGAGCGAGGGTCCGGAGCACCGGGGGCGTGCCGGGGGCCAGTTCGGCGATGGCCCCGGTGACGAGATAACAGAGCTCCCCGCGCACAGAGCGGCTCTTTGTCTCACAGGATGGCGTGTGACGCGGGATGCGCTGTTATGCAAGGCGGCGGTGACTGCTCTGCTGGCCCCTGGCCCTGGAGGGGGGGGGGGGGGGAGGGTGAATAGGGGCCGGGGCCACCAGTCTCCGCCGTGAACGGCGTTACCTCAGCAGCAGCTGCGCTCAGCGAGGGCCAGGAATGCTGGGAAAACACCCCACGCCCGGCAGGGCTTCTACTGTTACCACGCCAGCGTGCGTGAGACGGGTCTGTGTGCGCAACGTGCCGCGTGTGTGCGCTCGTGTGTCGGGTCGAGCACTTTGAAGATTGATGTGCGCTAACTGGAAAAATTATCTACCAATTTCACACATTAGGGTGCATCGCGGAAAAAAATGTTAGCTTCACTGCCAAAGAATACCGATTTAACGAGCGTTTAAGTCTTGTAATAAGACTTAAGTTTTTTTTTTTTTCTTCTCTCAAGTGGAAAATATTAGCGTTTCAAGTTACTGATAGCTGAACAAGTCAATATTCATACCCCACTGGCAAACCTTGAATGAGTGAAACTGTCTTACCCCACTGGCAATATTTTAGTTAAATACATTTTAAGCCTCAATATAATTCTTGTTGAGACTGTGCACTGCAAAAAAAAAAAAAAAAGAAAGTAAAAAAAAAATGAGCCAGTCTTAACAAGCATCATGGTTGTATATAGAGACTTAAAATTACTATTTGCTAAATGAGACAAAAAATAAATGTCAATGAGGTGAGAATTTGACTCATTTCAAGGTTTGCCAATGGGGTGAGAATTTCACTTGTCACGCAAATAGTAACTTAAAACAAGCTAATATGTTCTACAAGAGAAAAAAAATGTTACTAGACTAAAAAGGCTTTTTAAGACTGCCACCCTTTGCAGTGTGCTTCTCCCAAGCGGAGCCGGTCCTGGTGTTTGGGGGTGTGTGCCGGGGTGCTGACCTGCAGCAGGGGTCCAGGAAGTCGTACAGGTGGGCGTGCGCGTCAGGAGGGTAGAGCGCCGGGTCCTGATCGGAGCCCATCTGCTCGTACAGCATCTGTGCTTTGTTCAGCTCCAGTATGCCTTTGGTCCGGGCCAGGTTCTGCAAGTGCTGCCTGAACGCCACCAACCCTGAACACGGGAAACATTACATTACATTACATTACATTTTTGGCATTTGGCAGACGCTCTTATCCAGAGCGACATGCAGTTGATTTTACACAAAGCAGGAGACAATCCTCCCCTGGAGCAATGCAGGGTTAAGGGCCTTGCTCAAGGGCCCAACGGCTGTTATTGGATCTTATTGTGGCTACACCGGGATTAGAACCACCGACCGTGTGTGTCCCAGTCCTTTACCTTAACCACTATGCTACAGGCCGCCCCACAGACCGTACCAAACAATGAGCGAGTGACCTGATGCTAGACACTGCATGGACACTGTGTGCATTTGTCCTTTTGTGACTGTGTGCAAGTTGTGTGTGTGTGTGTATGCATGTGTGAGTTTGTGTGTGTTTCTGTGTGTGTGTGTGTGTGGTGTGTATATGAGTTTGTGTGTGTGCGTGTACGGTGTGTATACGAGTTTGTGTGTGTGTGTGTGTGTTTGTGTGTGTGTGCACGCGTGGTGTGTATATGAGTGTGTGTAGCGTGTATATGATCTTGTGTGTGTGAGTGTGTGCGCGCGGTGTGTATATGTGTGCGTGCGGTGTGTATATGGGTGTGCGGTTGCGTGCGGTGTGTATAGAAGTGTGTGTGTGTGTGTGTGCGTGTGGTGTGTATAGAAGCGTGTGTGTGTGTGGCGTGTATAGAACCGATGTGTGTGCGTGTGGTGTGTATAGAAGCGCGTGTGTGCGTGTGGTGTGTATAGAAGCGTGTGTGTGTGTGCGCCTGTTTGTCAGTAAAGACCTCGTATCCTCATCAGGATGTGTAATGCTTCCGCTTTAGAAGCGTGTGACTTGTTCCCAATTCTGATTCTGAATCATGGGAACTATTTAAAGAACAGACAGGATCGAGGCCTCCAGCACAGGGCTGACTCACAGCATGCTGGAAAAAGCACTAGAATAGGATTCAGAGTCTCTCCACTCCCAGCTTATAGACAAGAGAGCAGGCCAGAAATACCTCCACTTATTCTTTTTTAGCTCAAGGAGGAGAGTAATTACACAGGATGCAGGATAGAGAATCAAACAGGAATACGTGGGCCCACTCTTCAGAACAACACAGGCTGCCATGAGTCACCAGAGAGAGTGGGGGAGAGGGAGATACGCGCTTTCTTCTACAATGTGAAAAACGGACAAATAAAAGCGCTCGGTGAAAACAAACATATTCAGCTTACTATTTACAGCGCAGCCAGCGTAGCATGCCACAGCAGCTGGTCTGAATGCAAATGTGAGAACAACGTGTTTTCCCCAAACGCCCGAACGAATGCGCTCGAGCCGTTCCGTTACGAGCGCAGAGTCCAGATCAGACCCCTGATGGAAGATGACGAGGCCGAGGAAGCAGGCCCGCAGAGAGGAAGAGTCCCAAAGAGAGGGGGGAGGGGTGATTTTGTTTCTGATAATTGTACACAGTTTATTCAATCTTTTTCTTATTTCATTTTTAGATTTAGAATTATTTTTGCATTGAGCTCTTCTACAATATGTACATGGTTTGACGCTACGCACGTACGCACATGAGCTGAAATTAAAATGTCAAAGCGAGAGGGAGGGACTGTCTGTTGTTCTGTACCAAGTCTGCTCGGCCCTGACCGCCGCCAATAGAGCACTTTCAAACTGAATTACAAAGACAGGCAAGGCAAGGGGAGACCGAGAGAAAGAAAAGAGATGGAGAGATACAGCAAAAGAGATAGATGGAGAGAGACAGAGTGAGGAGAGAAAGACAGGAAAAGAGGATGAGAGAGACAGAGTGAAAGAGAGAGAAAGAAGGAGAGACAGAAAGAGAGAGGAGGGGAGAGAGAAAGAGAGAGACAGAGAGAGAAGGAGAGAGACAGAAGGAGAGACGGAGAGACAGAGAGAGAGGAGAGAGAAAGAAGGAAAGAGACAAAGTGAGGAGAGACAGAGCAAAAGAGATAGAGGAGAGAGGAAAGGAGAGAGGAAGAGAGAGAGAGGGAGAGAGAGGGAGAGAGAGGAAAAGAGAGAGGAGAGAAGAAGAGAGGGAGAGGGGGAGAGAGGGAGAGAGGGAAGGAGTGAGTGAGAGAGAGAGAAAGAGAGAGGGAGAGAGAGAGAGAGAGAGAGAGAGAGGGAGAGGGAGAGAAGAAGAGAGGGGGAGAGAGAGAGAGAGAGAGGGAGAGAGGGAGAGGGAGGGAGAGAAAGAGAGAGGGAGAGAGAGACGGAGAGAGAGAGAGAGAGGGAGAGAGGGAAAGAGAGAGAGAGAGGGAGAGAGGGAAGGCCCACCCTGGGTGAGGGAGGTGTCGGAGGCTCTGCGTCCCTCGCGGAAGCTGATGGGGGAGCGGTTGTGGGCCTCCCTCCTCTGGGCGGTGAGCGCGTGCATGGCGGGGTTGGCGGGCTTCAGGCTGATGAAGGGGGGGGTCACGTGGGCCGCAGAGGGGTCCTCCAGCAGGCTGAGGTCACTGTGCATGGAGGCCAGGTCGTACTCCGAGTCCACACTGCCCAGCGAGGGGTTGTGGGCCATCCCAAACTGCTTCCCTGCGACCGCGCGGGGACAACAACTCAGTGAGCACCTCCACTAAAAGACTCACCACAACAACCGCACCAACCACAACAACCGCACCAACCGCACCAACCACAACAACCGCACCAACCACAACAACCGCACCAACCACAATAACCGCACCAACCACAACAACCGCACCAACCACAACAACCGCACCAACCACAACCTGGTGGGAATGCTGGTGGGATGTAGAACTTTCGTGAGGAAAGTATCATTTTCATCGTAAATTTACTTTCATACAAAAGTGCATTTTGGGACTAATACAGATGCACAATGTTCTGGAGTTGCTGGACTGTAGGAGAAGACCCAAACTCAAAACGCCTACTTCTCCACCCAAACTCCCAGGGACAATCGCACAGCTTAGTTGCAGGGTAAAGTTTCAAGGCCAGTTTATCGTCCAGCAACTGACGACATGCAATGGATGTCACTGGTCACAGCAACATTTGGTTCATACACTGGACGACAGGAGTACATTTATACATGTGCTAAGGACAACGACCACAGTCAATTTTGGCTATAAACCCGTTTTGACCAGTCAGTGATAGCAACGCGCTAGGCTACCTGTGCCGGTCATGACCCCGGGCTGGTTGGAGACCTCGGAGAGCGTGTGTCTGCGCTGGCCGAACCGGCCCATCTGGAAGGCGGAGAAGACCTGGGAGGGGTCGTCCTCCATTTCGGGCTCCTCCGTCTCGATGCCCTCGTCGATGGAGGTCTCCATCATGTTGCTGGGCGAGGAGGTGCTGGTTTTGCGTATGATGGCGGGGGGGAGGGGGTCCAGGAGGCAGCCGGTGACCTGGAAGCAGAGAGGCCGGTCAGCTGAGCCAGCTCACAGGAATGGTGCTAATCGCCAACGCCAACTGGACCCTGTTAGCATTCTCAAACTGCAAGCGTACACATCCATCCATTATCTAACCAGCTTATTCTTGGTCAGGGTCATGGGGTAGACCATATCCCAGCATGCACTGCACAACAGGCAAGAACACACCCTGGTCAGGCTGCCAATCCAACGTAGGGGGCACACACTGTTATTCCTAGAGGTAATTTAGACTCTATTAATCCAACCTGCATGTCTTTGGACTGTGGGAGGAAATGACTACATACAGAAAATATTCCAAATTATAAAGCCTTAAATATAAAAATATAAATGCAATATAACCATGTTTAATTTATGTTGGGTGCTTTTGAGCCTGGGCGGGGGGTCCTGGATGAGAATGTGTTGAAATAGCCTGCAGTAGAGTGAATCACTAGCTTGCAGGTGAGTGTATCAGCAGAGTGAGTCAGTCTTAAAGCTGTGGGTCCAGACTGCACTGGCCAAAAATACCATGTTCGCTGATCACAAGGTGCTGCACGCTTCACACAAACCCCCCCGCCCCCCCCCAACCTATAATCAGGCCCCGCACCAGGCTGCGCTAGGAAAAATAAAATACCCATCAGCAACGTCAAAATGCATCAGGAAGGTCAACCTGATTCCACCGTTTCCACATTCCGAGTCTTTTAACGATAAAAGAGGACCTTTTTGTTCCAGCACTTCCTCGCTGGAAGAACGCACTGACTGCACTTGCTCAGGAATATTTTTCTCTTTTTTAAAACTATAATTATACAGTATTATGGTTGGATCGAATATGAGACCTTGCACAAGTGACCCTGCCCCTTGGAAGTATTATTTCATGGACAGCACTTCCAGACCACCCAAACATCATACGTCAACCCATTGACAATATTAAACGCTACTTTTAAGATAAACAACCGATATTTTTCGTGAGTAGAGCCTTTTATGGTCCGCTGCAAACCAGAACAAAATCTGCCTTACATCTTCTGCGTACTCGTAAATGTAATTAAACTAAATGAGGGCTTTAGTACTTGCAAGCACCAAAAGCTCAGTCGATGATAGATTAAAGCTTTTTCAGATTCAGAGCATGCCGAATCCACTTTTATTGTTCATTATTTTTTTATTCAAAGCGCTTGCGCCAAAACCGTTCCGGATATGTCGATGTTTTTGCCAAATATGAAAATGAAAACATTTGATGCGAGATGTACTTGCAGTGGTCAGCTTCCTGCTGGGAGTATTAATGAGGGAGAGTGAGGCCTGCTGGGCTGTAATAATTGCCCTTTGTGGGCTGTGTCTGCCCCCGGAGCGCAGCGTTGGGAACCTCGCTCAGGGCCGGAGGAGCTGCACAAACACGCCTCGGGTTCCTCACACAGGAGGACGGGAGGGGGCTGGAATGTGGGGGACAGGAAGTGTGTTTTGGCCGAGAGGCCAGCCTGACTTCCACTCACATGCACACGCACACGCACGCACACACAGACACACACACACACACGCACACGCACGCACGCACACAGACACACACACACAGATACAGACACACACACACACGCACAGATACAGACACACACGCACACGCACGCACACAGACACACGCACACGGACGGATACAGACACACACGCACACGGACGGATACATACACACACGCACACGCACAGACACGCACAGATACAGACACACACGCACACGCACAGACAGGCACACACACGCACAGATACAGACACACACGCACACGCACGCACACAGACACGGACGGATACAGACACACGCACACGGACGGATACATACACACACGCACACGGACGGATACATACACACACGCACACGCACAGACACGCACACACACGCACAGATACAGACACACACGCACACGCACGCACACAGACACACACACACGCACAGATACACACGCACAGATACAGACACACACGCACACGCACAGATACAGACACACACGCACGGACACAGACACACACACGCACAGATACAGACACACACGCACACGGACGGATACAGACACACACGCACACGGACGGATACAGACACAGATACAGACACACACTGTCTGACTTCCATTCACACGCACACGCACGGATACACACGCACACGGACACGGACACACGCACGGATACAGACACACACGCACACGGACATACGCACGGATACGGATACAGACACACGCGCACACGGACACACGCACAGACACGCACAGATACAGACACACGCACACGGACACACGCAGACACGCACAGATAGACCCACGCACAGATACAGACACACAGATACAGACAGACACAAGCACGGATACAGACACACACACACGCACACGCACACATGCACAGATAGACACATGCACAGATACAGAAACACACTTTCAGATACACACAGATACAGACATAAACTTTCAGGCGCGCGCGCACACACACACACACCCACTCGCACACTCAGTCCTGACTAACAGGGCTCATTCGGCTGACCTGGCTCAGGGGCAAACAGTCTGTGAGCAGCGGTTTGTGAAATCCCCTAATCTACGTGTCCTTAGCAACGCACAGTGTGCCAGAAAGCCTGTTACCCCCCCCCCCATATCCCACAGGGGAGAGCAGGTGAACCCCAGCAGGCTGAACCCCCCCTCCTCTTACATAACAGCCCGTTCACAGAGATCTCGCGAAAAAAATAGCTCGTGACACGGACGCCTCCTCACAGTGACCACACCAGCGTGGTCCACTTCCGCACACCCGTTTCCCCTCTGACAGGCTTTCGCAAAGGACCCCACACACACGCGCGCACACACACACACTTTAGACCCCCTTTACCGCTGGCCCTCACAGCCCTGTACTCTTACATAAGACAGCATCCATCCTTCCCCTCTCTGAAACAGGCCCGCCTGACCTCCAGGAGTAATGCACCGCACAGCTGTCGGAACAGTCCGGAAGGACGGCCAGTGGAAAGTGTGATGGTAATAATCAGGCCTTCTTAGACAGGCTGGAGGAGAGGGGGGGGGAGGGAGGGAGGGAGTGAGTGAAATGCAGATGCTGGGGCCTGATAGCGAGGGTGTGAGGGTGTGTGTGTGCGGGGAGTGGGGTGTGCTGGGAAACACTGGCGTTGGGTGTGCGTGTGTGTGTGTGTGTGTGTGTGTGTGTGTGTGTGTGTGTGGGAGCACGTTATGCAACCGAAGCAGCGTGCAGCGAGGCTCAGTCCGCCTGACCAAACCCTCACCCGGGGAAGGCCACGCACGCCGTGGACCTCCCTCCTCCCGCCCTGCCAAGCGCCAGGGTTAGGCAGGGAGAGAAGGAGGGTGTGCTGTCCCTCAGTAGCAGAACACAATTTAACGGCATTACAGCCTATCTTACCATTTGTAACTTGCAAGGTAACCCTTTTTAGAATGTTTTCCAGAAGCCAGTGTTCTAGAGCTCCAGTACTTTCAATTACCAGTAGTGATTGTGACATCAGCATTAGAATGTTCAGTTAAGAACATTCTGATCACATATTTGTGATGTCACACCTTAGAGGGTTAATCAGTGATCAGTGTTCTGGCAGACTGTGGTCGTGATGACTACTTTGGACAGCCATGCAGTCGAGACAAATGACTGCCTAACCAGCCCACTCAAACCCCCCCTCCCCCCGGAGTTGGCATCTGTTCTCTGTGTCTGTCAGCACGGTTTTTTAACGGAGGCGTCCCAAGGGTGGGGGGCGTGAATGAGACGGCCATTCCCCCCCCCCCACCCCCCCACCCTCCACCCCCCCGCCTTGCCTCAGGGAAACTGTTATCTAACAGCAGCCAAGAGCCTGAGAGACCAGCAGCCGGTTATGACACAGAGCCATCTGAGTGTGTGTGTGATCATGTGTGTGCATGGCTGATGAAGCACGAGTGTGTGTTCATGTGTGTTTGTGCGTGTGTATATGTGTGTGGTTGTTCCTGCATGCATGTGTGCAATGGTCGTTCATGTATGTGTGTTTGTGTGTGTGTGTGTGTATCAGTGGGCGTGCACATGCTTATTCAGTCCCTGTGCTTGACTCATCCCCAGCAGCCTGTGACTACTCCATTCTCCCACTTCCCATGCCCCCCTATCTCTGGTCCCATCCACACCAAGAACCGTAACTACATCGATAACTATAAACACTAGAGCTATAACTATAAACACTACAGCGATAACTATGAACACTACAGCGATAACTGAACACTACAGCTATAACTATTAACCCTACAGCGATAACCATGAACACGACAGCTATAACTATAAACACTACAGCGATAACTATGAACACTACAGCGGTAACTATGAACACTACAGCGATAACTATGAACACTACAGCTATAACTATGAACACTACAGCGATAACTATGAACACTACAGCGGTAACTATGAACACTACAGCGATAACTATGAACACTACAGCGATAACTATGAACACTACAGCGATAACTATAAACACTACAGCTATAACTATAAACACTACAGCGATAACTATGAACACTACAGCTATAACTATGAACACTACAGCGATAACTATGAACACTGCAGCGATAACTATGAACACTACAGCTGATGAAGCATGAGTGTGTGTTCATGTGTGTTTGTGCGTGTGTATATGTGTGTGGTTGTTCCTGCGTGCATGTGTGCGTATGGTCGTTCATGTATGCACGTGTGTGTTTGTGTGTGTGTGTGTGTGTGTGTGTGTGTACTGTACATTCATCAGTGGGCGTGCACATGCTTATTCAGTCCCTGTGCTTGACTCATCCCCAGCAGCCTGTGACTACTCCATTCTCCCACTTCCCATGCCCCCCTCTCTCTGGTCCCATCCACACCAAGAACCGTAACTACAGCGATAACTATAAACACTAGAGCTATAACTATAAACACTAGAGCTATAACTATAAACACTAGAGCTATAACTATAAACACTACAGCGATAACTATGAACACTACAGCGATAACTATGAACACTACAGCTATAACTATAAACACTACAGCGATAACTATGAACACTACAGCTATAACTATGAACACTACAGCGATAACTATAAACACTACAGCTATAACTATAAACACTACAGTGATAAATATAAACACTACAGCTATAACTATAAACACTACAGCGATAACTATGAACACTACAGCTATAACTATGAACACGACAGCTATAACTATAAACACTACAGCGATAACTATGAACACTACAGCTATAACTATAAACACTACAGCGATAACTATGAACACTACAGCGATAACTATGAACACTACAGCTATAACTATAAACACTACAGCGATAACTATGAACACTACAGCTATAACTATAAAGACTACAGCGATAACTATAAACACTACAGCGATAACTATGAACACTACAGCTATAACTATAAACACTACAGCGATAACTATGAACACTACAGCTATAACTATAAACACTACAGCGATAACTATGAACACTACAGCGATAACTATGAACACTACAGCTATAACTATAAACACTACAGCTATAACTATGAACACTACAGCGATAACTATGAACACCACAGCTATAACTATAAACACTACAGCGATAACTATGAACACTACAGCTATAACTATAAACACTACAGCGATAACTATGAACACTACAGCTATAAATATAAACACTACAGCTATAACTATAAACACTACAGCGATAACTATGAACACTACAGCTATAACTATGAACACGACAGCTATAACTATAAACACTACAGCGATAACTATGAACACTACAGCTATAACTATAAACACTACAGCGATAACTATGAACACTACAGCGATAACTATGAACACTACAGCTATAACTATAAACACTACAGCGATAACTATGAACACTACAGCTATAACTATAAAGACTACAGCGATAACTATAAACACTACAGCGATAACTATGAACACTACAGCTATAACTATAAACACTACAGCGATAACTATGAACACTACAGCTATAACTATAAACACTACAGCGATAACTATGAACACTACAGCGATAACTATGAACACTACAG